>NC_087468.1:20063202-20372985 GCF_036321535.1 Camelus dromedarius
TCCACAGCTGCTGAGCCCTAAGAGATGACTGGGAATTAAATCTGGCTCAGTGTGTGTTGCCCACAGTGAGCACAACGTGTACAGGGACGTCTCAAGATACGGCCACAGTCAAAGTTCAGTGATATTTATAAAAACAGTGGAACATGTAAGACAACGTATTAAAGTGAAATCAACATGAGGTATTTTAAAATGGAGAAGTCATGCCTTGAAAGTGGTAACAGTAAGTAATAAACCTAGTAAACTTTATAGTAAGTCTAACTATATAACTATTTCAATAAGGCTATGAAAATAAAAGGAAAAACATACAAATGTAAAGACATAATTAACAGCAGGGAAGAAATTTTCTAAAAAAATTATAATAGATTCCTGTTGAAGGTTGGGCTTCTGATTCTGAGAGAGAGATGAGCATAGAGAAGGATCGTGAATGAATACGCTTTGGATCACTGCCCACAAGAGGGAAAAGGAAAAAGCGAGCTTAAACAGAGAAAGGAGTGGCGTTCCACGTCACCTTGATGGCGGCCCCAGCTCACCCCACACGGCTCCGTGAAGGGGAGACGACCACTCAGATCTGCTGCTAGCTGGGGCGCGGGGGCTGGCGCTTCACAGCGCTGCACTGATCCGGCCAACGGAGGAAGACGGCATGGCCTCAGCAAGGCTATAACACGATGAGAAGCGTGATCGTCTTGATAGATGGCCCTACGATTCATTCCTGGTTGAAACAACACTTGTGTTTAGTAAACTATGATCTAAAGGAACTTTTGTTAAGATGCCATGGCTTATTAATCTCAAAAGAGGATTTGGTCTCATACTTTAAAAATGTGAAATGCTGTAAGATACTAATAATTAAAGTGAGAAATAACACAGATGCCTGTTTCACTGCTGTCGATCAACTCTGCTCCCTAAGTCCCCTAATGTTTTTGTCAGCTGGCTCCCAACTCAGGCTTCTAAACCAATTTTTAGCCTGGCAGCTCGATAGGAAAAGGAATTCTATCCCCGATACTCTGTGACGCTGCACCAAATAGCACTCACACTGATGTCTCTAAATAGAGTCCTAGTTCTGTTGTTCGGTATCTTGTCTGTTTTCAGACCCAGATGTAATTTGGAATCCCAGTCACAAAAACCCAATTTCTGTCTTTTTTACTGGCTAAATTGCTCCATCCTTTCAGGACAGGACGTCACCATTGTTGCAGCTGGAATTTCCGCCCGCTGTGGCCGAGCCTGTGGGCGGGTCCCCGACGCCAAGCAGCTCCCTCCTGCTTCGTGCTCGTGTCTTGGCCGATGCCAGTGGCTTGCTCACTTGCTCATTCCTGCTTCTACACATCGTCCTTTGGGTAGATCAACACAGGCCCGGCAACATCACCCTCACAGCCCTCGTTACAGGGCGGGCACAACGTATGTGACCACCTGGCACTTCTACTAGAGTGCCCGGCAGCGATCTTGACCCGTGTGGCATTGTTAGCCTGACCTGAAGAGGGCCAACCAGACGTAAAGCTTTATTTTATCAACCACACAAACGTACGTAGCTGAAGGTGAGTTACCACAGTGCTGGTCTGTACATCACTTACCCTCTTACGTTACTACAAAAACGAAAGAACATCTCCGGTGCGTGTGGCTTGGCTAAGGATAAAGTCTTTGTTACTAACATTCTTATATATTCTACCAGAACATTGGATAAAATGCCAAGAAGCATCTATCTTAAGGTACCATAGAAGTAGTCTAATTAAAAAGACACATAAACTGTTTGGAAGAAGGGGAATATGTGATTTAATTAAACATCTTTATGCGTGAAAGTTACACTTAAAACTCTTTTTGAGAATGTATAACCAAGTTTAAACTGATTTGCCACCTTAGAAGTGAACTAGTGAAAAAGAACAATTTAATTTTATGTTAAAATGATCACATTTCTATAAAGTAAGAAAGTGCACATATATGCATATTTTAAATGTATACTGCTATCTCTAGTTAAAAGAAATGTGCCAATAAAATCTGGAAACTGTTACTTTTTTCTGCAAAAGTGTTGGAATGTAACAATCCTTACCTATACAGGCTTGGTTAATTAATGTTTGCAAATGCTTTGAGCTCTTGCAATGATAATCTCTGTAGAAGGATGAGGCAGACTGCTATGAGCCTGAATAAGCCACTTGGAAATAAAAACCAGCTCAACCACTAGGAAGAAAATGGTGCATCTGTGTGGGTTACCATCAAAGGAGACTTTCAACCCATCACTCTCAGAGGGAAAAAAAAATACTGAAAAAGAAATGAAGAAAATATTCATCACCACCTCATGCTCACCTAGAGCACCAAGCCCCTACAACAGCCATTTATTTTTTGATCCAGTTCAGCAAAATACTGAATTAAGAGAGTTGTCACAGAATTAGTTACTGTTAGCTGGCTAATATTCAATGGTAGCCTTTTCCCCAGTGTGTCTGAGTTGAATAAGAGAGTTATTTAAGATGCATATAAAATATTCTTAAACATAATGCTCTTTTTTTAATAAAGGTGTTGCTCTCTAGTGCTCTAATTTCAGACGTATAGAAAGGCTTGATTTATTATTATTATTATTATTATTATTATTATTATTATTAACATTATTACTGCCTGGTTATTATGAGTATTGGATAAAATACTTAGTGATATAAATGACAGATGATGAAGAGAGAGGATTTGCTGCTTTTGACAATCATCTAAACATTGGGAACATCTTCTCCAAGCCAAGTTCTCCTACTCCATGTCACTGCACTGATTCAAACTTCTTTCCTAAAGCGGATCCTTTTATAAGGGGAGGATATTTTAATGGAGAGAGACTGCAGTGTGTAGAATTCAATAGCAGGCAGCTGCCTCTACGGAGCAGAGCCCTCCCGGGCGGTGTTCCAGATCCAGCCAGAGTCGCCAATCACCAGACTCCGGAGATCAGACCTCACAGTGAGTTTTCTGACCCCGGGAGGATTTAGATAAGCTCTGAGTAAGTTCTGTTCTGTGACATGAGCACCGAGTTGCTTAGCAGCAAAAATGCTTCTCCTCTTGAACAGCTCAGCCAGCAACGTCTCCGCGGGGTTTATAAGGACACAGCAGGCTGGCGGTGCTGAGAGTCCCGGCGCGAGGACGGTTTTTGCTCATCTTCCGTTGGGTTTGAGACTCTAACGCCGCTGCCGGTCTCTTCTGAGGCCTCCTTCCCGAGGCTCAGGGATGGAAGGGCCCCGCAGGTGGCTCGGCTCCTCCCTTCCTCTGTTGGTGAGCGGGGCCGCGAGGGGCAGGAAGTCGCACGTCCACGTCGTCAGTCAGCGGGTCGTCAGAATACGGCGGGCACCTTGATGCTGGGTGCCGGGAGTGGATTCAGAGCAGCACGCAGGTGACAGTGGGTTTTATCATTAATGCATTTCAGATTAACGCCTTTCACTCTGTTCAGAAGTAAAATAAGTTCCTTTTCTTTTCAGAAGAGCCATACTTCTGGGACTCTATAAATACAGCTCTTAAATTTTCTCCTGTGAAGGGATGGCCACATCTCTCTGAGTGAAACTGGTGCCTTGCAGAGGCGCTCGCTCTCCCTGTTTGCTGTTGCCTCCCTGAGTGCTCGTTAGCCTTCCCCCAGGAAAGGGAGTTGTTCTGCACAAAGCCCTAGAACGCCGGGAGCCCTCGGGTTGAGGGGCGCTTGCCCGCTGAGCCCGTCGCACTCAGCACGGTGTATGTGCAGAGGAACTCTTTCTTCCCCTGTCTTAGATTTGCTCTCATTCCTCTTTAAACAGAAAGTGTGTGATTTTTTTTTTCTTTCCTACTCAACTTCTATTCAGAAAGCAAAAGAAGTGCATGATTCTCTGGTTACTCCTTGCTTCCGTCTGCTGCCCATTTCACAGAACATCTCATTATTAAAGTAAAAATGTCATTTGCAGTCTATGAAAATAGGTTTGGGTTGGTCAAAGGCCAGGGTTGAAGGAGGCGGGAATAAAAACTGCACCCTGAGGCAAAAAGGCCCATTTTGTTGTGCTACACAGCACAGAACATGCTGTCAATTGAATGAGACCAGAGCAGTACATCCTGGGGATTCCTGGGGAAAGTATTTCTTACCGCTCTTGGTTTGATGGCCCGTGGTATTTTAGGGTGCTCTCCAGTTGCCTTGAACGACTTTGAAAATGCCGAAGAGCATTGGGAAGGAGATGCCAAACCCTCCACTGAGGCCTCCCCAGGATGCATTGATGGCTCCTGCCAAGGGGGCTGTCGTGGGCGAGGTGCTCGCTGCCACACAGAGAAGGTGCCTGGGGCCGTTCAACTGCTTTTCCCAGCCCTCGAAGAAGGAGGAGAAGCTGAGGACCCTAGCGGCATCCCGTCACACACAGCGTGACCCGGAAAGACTGAGCTGAACACGGGCGCAGAAAGGCCCTGGCCTTCTTTTCAGCTCTTGCTCCAAAATAATTAGACCCATCATCAGTTTCCATCTGTTTACACTCTGAGCAAAACAGAGTCTCACAGCAATCAATGCCAGGACCTCAGTTACCCAGAGCCACAAAATGCTTGTGACGACAATGATTTCGATTTTTCCAAGCGAGGAAGAAAACACTCCAAGAACCCTAACAGCTACGGCGTGGAAGCCGAATACATTCCCCACAGACAAGGCACGGTTCCGTCTCCAGATCCCACTGGGAGAGACCTGCCTGACTGAAGACCGAACAGAACCAAGCCGACGAACCGCCTCCGCAGGTAAGCGACAGCTCGCCGTTACTGCCCGTGTGACTGCGGGTGCAGCGCTCAGCTCTGCGTGCCTGGGTTTTCTCACTGTAAAGTGTGGATAAGGATGCATCTACATTATAGGTCAGTTTCAAGAATTAAATGGGCACTTAGAACATTACCCAGCATCTAGCTATTTAAGTGTTAGCTGTTCCCACCAATCTTCCGTACTGAGGCGTGTCAGAGGGCTACTGGAGAGGCACATAGGGCTGATAGCCTGACTCCATGGTCGTCCTGTGACAGCAACCTGAATCCCGTCGAGAGACCAAACAACACTCGGAGGGTTGGAGAACTCAGGTTTATTGCACCCGCGGGCACAGAGGAGTTAACACTCCAAGCTCTGGACCCCGTCTGTAGGTTTACAAAAGCTTTTATTGGATTTTAGGTCTCGATTAATCTTGCATCATATGCAAATGAGGTGTTAGAAATGGACCAATCCAGAGCGAGCATTTGGGGACCAATGGAACTTCAGTGGTAAGTTTCATTTTCCTAGAAGCAAGCCCTTTTACAGAAGCACAAAAGCGGGAAGGCAATGGCCCTGCCTGGGAGGTCCTGCTGTTCCCTTCGTGGGTTTTTGCCCCTTCAATCCCTGACTCACCCAGGCCCTCACCAGCATTGCTATATGAACTATCTGAACTCACCATCTGAGCTTGATTTCCCCCACCTTCTAGATAAACTGACCACACATGCCTCTACCACACAGGGTTGTGGTACAAACGAATTTGTTGACTGATCCCAGAAGACTCTGATGCCCCCTGGAGTGACTGATGGAAAAATGAGTGTCAATCAGTGTGACATACGTGCTGACCTTGGCTATTCCTGAAAAGGTTAAAGTGAAGCATGAAGGAAATAATGTTTTCAATATCATATTCTAAATTGAGCTGTGGCATCATGGATTAAAAAATTAACTAAAAGCACCAGACTACAACAGGTCAGGTTTTTGCTGTTGTTTGCCATTTTTTATTCTTTAAAAGTTTCTGAGGACTTTTCTGGACTGTAGGCTAAACAAGTGTTTGCTTAGCCCCCATCGCTACCGCCTCAAGGGATTCTCTGAATGACTGAGTGCCGGAGGCACAAGGAGAATGAATTTATGAATTTTCTGGGAATCTTCAGTAAATAAATAAGGCTGTGCATCAAAGGGTCCTGTTTAAGACTAAGTTAATCAGTCAAATAAGTGCTAGAAGGAATGGCAATGACAAAGGAGAGGAGTGGGGAAGGTCTACTTGGACGACCAGCAGCAGAAGATAAAGACGTGAAAGCTAGGCAGGTGGGAAAATGCTCACCCTAAATATCTTGTTCTTTGTACTAAATCGCATGACTGGAGATGGAACGAAAGGTGAACCATGGAAACCTAATCTAGCCAAGCAGCCCACACCCCCCAAGGCTGCAGATATGTATCAGCAGCACTGGTGCTGAGGACGGGCACTGGTGCTGAGGACGGGCACTGGTGCTGAGGACGGGCACTAGTACTGAGGACCGGCACTGGTACTGAGGACAAGCACTGGAGCTGAGGATGGGCACTGGTGCTGGGGGCAACTTCACTTCAGAGAGGGTTCCTTTCAGAAATTCTCTGTGTTTGGGTCCTAAAGTCAAATTGGACATTTCCCGGCATGACATGTTGATCAATTCCAAAATATCTAATGTCTTTTTCTTTGAAATACCTGGGAAGTTTTCTTCTAGTTTAACAATATGTAGTAGCATGTAACACATTATTAAATATGTATAGTATTTGTAAGTTACCTGCACAGCCTTACGACCTAGCGTGCCCTGTATCTTTAACAGTCATGGATCTTCGTGCAGGAGGCTTAAGGAACAACGTCTAACCTCGCAAACGTACTCAGCCTATAGCATCACAGACACTAAAACCGATGCCTTCACAGCTGAGCCCTGCAGTGGATGCAGCGTTTGATGAAGGGATTATTACATAGGTGTGTCCTTTTGTCCTTTTTCTCCCGTGTTTTTACTTAATGAAAAGTGCTTTCACCTGGGCACGGAATGGCACCTGTTTGTGCAGTGCAGTCGGGAAGGCTGAGTGAGCACGGCCAGGCCTGGAGGAAGTCAGAGTGTCCATTGATTATACTTATATTTTCACCCTTTTTCTCCTTGTTCTCTGTGGTCCTCTGCTCCTCACTTCACTGCTACACAGGATTCTTGTCGTCTCACATCTTTCCTCTTCAAAACCGACTCTCAAAAATTTATCTGATACTCATCCACATTATGAATGACCAAGATAGCATTGTTCTTGTTGGCCTTTCTTTGGGATGGGAATCAGCACTTTGGCAGACATCAGCTTTAATATTACAGAGGAAAGGACCAAGGCAAGACTGCATTTTGTGGAGCTCATTATTTCAACAGCTAAGTGCCTTCGGTGTGTTTGAATCTATTCTGTGTGTTATTAGAAATAGAATGACATGGAGTTTGCCCTCATAATACCCACAGCCTAACAGCAGAGACATAAATTTTAATATAGGACAACACTCCAATGTGGAAAAAAGACAGGAGAGGTAAACAAAATGCTCTGAAGAATAAGTAGCTCAGTTTCCCCAGGAAACTGGAGCATGTCAGAGTCTCGGTCTTAAAGGAGGTGTAAGCATTTGGCCAGGTGAGGAAAGGAAAAGGATCGACCCTGCAAAGGGAAGAGACTGAAAAGCAGACGTGAAGGGGGGTAATTGAAAACACGCTGTGTTTGCAGGTGACTCTGCACGAGACAAAGCCTGTGAGTATAAACGTCACCAGAAGGCTAACAAGCATATTCACGAAACACTTCAGTGGGCTGTCTTGCTCACCACCCTGTTGTTTGGGGCACAGTGGGCACGCTCATGAGTGGTAGAAGAATTTACCAGAGACAAAGAACAGCTTAAGAGGTAAGGAAGAAGTTTAGTAAGTACACTGCAACAGTGGGCCGGCACGGGTGAGAGGCCACCGTGTGCCCACCGAGGGCCCGTTGCTGGGGTCCTTGATGGGAAGGGGCTGGGGAACAGAGGGGCTGCATGATCAGCTCCAGGTTTTGACTGGTTGCAGGTGAAGTAAGAGCATTAGGGTCCGTGCAGAGACAGTGGGATTTATGACTCTGATAAGGAGGAAACATGGGCTGAAGCAGTCAGCCTGAGCCGTTGGGAGGGTGGCCACTTCCCAGGGCTATTAATTCTGCTGGGGCAAACATACATCAGAAAAGGGTGTACTTTATTTTCATTTTTTTTTCAAGTATTGCAGGCAGACATCCGAGATCTCAGGAATGGGGGTTCAGGGCCTCAGCAGACACCAGTTTGCCCTGCACTGATGGCTTCGCAGAAGAGTGTGACCAAACGCAAGTTTGTGAACTGGAAGCACCGTGAGGCCAAAGAAGCCAAAACATCAGTGTTTGGAGCAGGGAAAGTTTCATTGCAGGCAGAGCAAGGAGGACCGAGCGTGTGGCTTACGCTCATGGAAACCCTACGCTCCCCAAAGGGTTTAAGTAACGCATATTTAAAGGCCAGGTGCAGGTGGGTCGCAGGGCATGTGATCAGCTTGTGCTCAGCTCTCTGGTTGCTTCAGGTTGTGGTAACAAGGTAGCAGACACTATCACCCCGAGGCACCAGAAGGCCTGGGGCCAGGCGCTGAAGATCAAGTAGTCAATTTCTTCCCTTTAAGTAGTGCTTTTTAGCAACTGAAAAACTCAGGAAATACGCATGAGTTACTATTATCTGGGTGCTTCAGGGAGGAGCTGCCGCAAGGATGTGGGAGAGGGGTCTGTCCCAGGAAGGCCCCAGAGGATCCTGCTAGTGTTACCAAGTCCAAACTCGTTCTGCTCCCCACACAACAGGCCAGTGAATCGGGGGACGAGGTGTGGGGCAAGGAACAGCGGCTTTATTCGGAAAGCCGGCCGACGGAGAGGATGGCAGACTAAGGTCCTGGAGAACCGCCCTGCTCGAGTCAGAACACAGGCTCCTTTTGCACAAAAAACAGGGGAGCGGGTGTGGCTGGCTGTTGCAAACTTCTTGGTGCAGGAATCCTTTGTTCTTGCATCTGTCCTTGTGGGTCAGGTCATGGTGCCCCTGTAAACCTCCGACAAAACAAAGGTTATTCTCTATTTTGCAACCTGCCATCTCTACACAAGTGCAGAAGTGCTGACGTCCTCAAAGGCCAGAGCCCCGAGAACAGGCTCTCCTGTCTATTTCAGGCCAAAGGCAACACTTTTACAAAAGCTGCAGAGCGAGCAAGACTAAGCCTAGAAAACAGTGCACAGTGGTTAAAACTCAAGGAACAGATCCAACATGGAGTCAGATCTGTTCTCCTCTGTTACGCTGGGTCACAGTAGCACTCAGTCAGAACTGACAAGCTTGTCTTGAAGGTTTTCAGTGGAAAGAGTCCCACTGCTTTCCTGGCCAGCAGCGTCAGCATTTAACAGCCCTTATTTTCAAGTACTGAGGAGGCTCAGAAAGAGGGAGACAGATGTTAGAATTAGTCAGGCAATAAGCAAATATCCGTGGCTGAAATATGTCTGCCTCTCCAACCCAGCTTGTACCCTGGGTGCCACCTGCTACTACCTGTGTCTTATCCATTTCCCACTGTTCACTACTTAGGTCCTATTAATCTTAATTGTCTCCACAAACACTGTGTTTTTACTTGGCTATTGTTAGAAAGCTCCTGGAATTGTTCATAGAAGCTCCAACTCCGAGCACATTCCCTCGACAGCTTTGGCGGATAGGAAGCAACCCATGGTGCAAGAAGCTGTATTTCCCTCTGAACTGGTGAAGCTTCTGCTACAGAGCACACTGTTTCCTGCCCTCCCCTCCCTCCTCCTCTCCTCCTCCTCCCTTTTCTGCCTCCTCCTCCTCCTCCTCTCCTTCTCCGTCTCCTTCTCCATCTCCGTCTCCTTCTGCTTTAAATTTTAGTTTGGCCTCCTCTAGAAAAAGAGACGTTTCCTTTATGAAGAGATGCACTGCCCACTTACCTGAGGTGGCTCAGTGTTTGCTCTTTGGTCTACCAGTGCAGCCTTTTCTGAATGTTGCTGATTTGCAGTTGCAAAAGGAGTGTGATGCTCTGTGCATTCTTTCCAGACAGCCAGCACCACCCATATCCTTCTGGCCACGTCAGTTACCACTGTAATTCCTGCTTGGAATCCTCCCACCCTCTCTTTTCAAAGCCACTCAAGATGGCTTAGTAATTAGAAGAAACTGTTTAGTTTTCGGAACTTGATATGATGTAAAGTATTATTTAAAACACGATGCTCAACTGACTCTTGCATTTAGAAAACAAATGTATCAGTTTCTATTTTCCAGCATACATTTACTCCTTCCAAGTGAACGGAAGTGTAATTCGGTTAAGCAACTAATTCACAAGCATCTCACCCCCTTTTTTTCACTGTGAAGCATATACGAAAGCTCGAAATATGGCCACTGTGGTCCCAATCTTGGTAGCACAGAAGGCTGTCAACATTTACAATCCTGATCAAAGAGAGAGCACGTGCGTGCCTGTGCCGCTCAGTCCCAGGTGAAATTAGAGCTCAGGCACAGCGCTGAGTCCGAGCTGTTAACACGTTTGAGATGGTTAGCCTTTCCCATAAAATGGAGGCATAGAATAGTGTTCGCTTCAGAAACACTTTCCGCTCTCATTCACAGGAAGTTGCCGTGAGAAGAATCGTGACATCTGGGAATGGGGTAGCATTTGGACCAGAGAGCAGTTGCGCGCTGGGCAGACCACTTGAGAAATGTTGGCGTCAGCAGAGCCGCATCTGCCCTTGAAGCCCAGCAAAGGCACCAGATGTCGCTGGTGAGATAATCGCTCTTAAGGTGCCTGGCACTTGTCTCTTGTACGGCACAACCGCACCCAACAACACCCCCGTCAGCCAGACAGAGCTCACTGCTGAGAAATGCGTAAGAGGAAAGGAGGAGGGGTGTCCAGACATGTTGTTATTGGAATTTGAGCTTGTTTTTGCATAAATTCTCTTTCTTTTAATTGATAAAATAAACACTAAAGTTTCATTAGAGCAGTATTTTATGTCTTTAACTAGACGTCTTGTGCGACGGCAGGTAGGTACAATTACAAAGATCCGTTCTAGTAATAATTCTCAGTGTCTGTGTGACATTTTGAATTCCAGAGCTATTTTGCATGTATTAATTTACTTAATCTAATAACCCTGTACAGGTGAGATGTGCGATGATCCTGACTCATAGGATCAGGCAGTAGTGACAAGAGTAGTGACAAGGCTGCTCCTGAAGCCTCTTAGTGAGTTTACGTCCTGCCAATAACATTTTAGTAGTGGTTTTTGGCCTCAATTCATCCTCTTCCTAACTTCACAGTTAGGAAGATGCCTAATGCGTAATGCCAAGCTCCGAGGCAAGATTTTCTTTTCTATTTACTATGTGGTCAAGAGAAATGACAAATAGTTTTCCATTTCAAAAGAGGAATGCAAGCCCAGCAAACCACATACGTATTATAAACCATTGTGCAAGCATACACTACTGGCTCAGGGAGATTCTATCTGGCTCCTCCGTACACCTGGCATCTCCCATGCTGCATCACAAAAAAATCATTATTTTGGAAATTCTCTGAGCCTGTGGTTGGTGTTAGCTCCTGTGGCAGAGTCCAGACACCACCCTGCCAGTTAGCCAAAATAGATTTTGGAAGTCTCCTACTGAATGCTCAGTGGTTAACTCAGTTCCAATGGAAATAGGGTATAAATCTAAAATGTGGCCTTAAGGACTTACAGATTACTTGTGGAAAGACTATCCTTGGTGGAAAGGGGAATTATTAAAAGGACATTTGATAAGAAATCCCAGGAACACTCAAATCCTGTCCTCAGGTTACAGTTACCTAACAAACCTTTCTAAAATCAGATGGAGGATGTCAACAAGCATTTTATAACTTTCACACGTTCTGTTGGGAATTTGGCTAGAACACTGGGTGGCTGGCTTGCTTGTGCTCCATAACCCTGGGAGCCTTAGCATCGAATGCTGGGGGTGACTTAAATTGTTGGAGACTTTGGTGATCTGGAGATTTCCTCACTCACATTACTGGTTGGGTTGACTCAAAAGTTGGGTTCCTTTCCCACAAAGAGGAACACATACATTTGAAATCGTAGAGAACACAGAAGGCAGCTGTGTTCACTCAGGAGGGCAGAAACCCCTATAGGATGGGATTTAATGCAGAGAACTAAGAGTCTAAGGCGAGCTGTGGAAAGGCTGGCGGAAGTAATATCAGGAAGGCTACTTACTGGCATTTACAGAATCACGACTGCGGAAATGTCGCAGATGCTGCCATCAGTGACAGGACGAGCATTTAACCTGATTCTGTTGAGAGGTATCTAGAAGGGAGCAGGGGATACATTTTCCTTCCTGTTCAAAAAAGAACAAATGATGAGAAAATCAAGAAGGAAAAGCCATTTTGCTCCCAGCCCCATTCTTGCTTCTTGGAGTCTGAGGGTAGGATGCTTGGGACTGTGGCAGTCCTCACAGAGCCTGGAGGGGAGACACCGTCCACATACTGAGAACAGAGAAGCAAATGTGTCAGAGCATCAACCCTCTAAACTTCTGCCTCTATATTTATCGTTATGTGAGATTAATCCACTCCTACTTCTGCTAATGAATTCTCTTATTTATAAGTGAACATTACCTTGACTAAAACACACACAGTACAAAAACAGAAGTTGACAGATTTCTGTGATGGTAGCAAGTCATCTTCGGATAGATTCATAGACTGGGAAGCTGTATGTACAGAGGAAAGCCACTTTCTTTGACTTCAGGAAGCTTAGTACCACTGCTTTGTGTCATGACCTTTTCACATCCATCCCTTCCACATAGTTGGCAATCACCACACAAATATGAGAAATCCAGGATCTAAGTTACAGTGTCTACAAATTTGAGTAAATGCATCCCATTCTGCTCCTGAACGTACAAAATGTTGGTGAACGTACAAAAAGCAAAAGGAAAATAAAAATTTGTTTTCGGGGTGTTTCTGTAGTATCCAGGTATAAAATGTGAATGTTCTGGACGTGTATTTTGCCAGTCTAGCCATTCACATAAACACAGGTTTGTTGATCTTTCTTAATCCAAACTCCTGGATAAGGGCCACTGTTTGGCCAGGCCTCCCCTGTCACAGTGTGACTGAGAAGGGGCAGTGGGCCAGCAACAAATCCTAGAAGAGGATGAGCAGCCGACCAGTGAGTACCTCCAGGAAGGAAGCTGTCTGAGCTAGGCCAAAGGTCACTTAGAAAGGCAGCGCCACCGCCACTCAGCACAGCTGATGAAAAGAAGCGAAGACACACTCCTTACACTGCGGAATCCCAAGACAAGGTAAATGATTATTGCAAGAAGAATGAAGACAATAAGAGCGCTCCTGGAACACCAAGGACAAACTCGAAGACTCCCCTGCTTTCTAACAGCATTTAGCACCTTGAACACACCTACTCGGAGCAGGGATATTTCACTTATGGCAATATGGTGTTATTTAGAATCCTTCAATGTCCTCTGACAAATTGCCCCTCAGCCTTCTGGCAGACATATTTCTTCAGCTAAAATCTTTATTCTCAAGTTTTAAACTCACTGCAGAAAGCCAGTACTTTATACCAGCATCAAAACATGTGTATAGCTATGTAACTTCTTTTTAAAGACAAATATCTGGGCCTTACCTCTTGATACAGTAGGTGAGGATGAGTTGAAGCCCAAGAACTCAATTGATTCTAATACTGAAGGGGCAAAACCAACAAAGGGACCAGCAAGACTTCCCAGGCAGGGCCACTGCTTTCCTGCTTTTGTGCTTCTGTAAAATGACTTGCTTCTAGGAAAATGAAACTTATCCCTAAAATTCCATTGGTTCCCAAAAGCTCACTCCTGATTGGTCTGTTTCTAACACCTCATTTGCATATGGTGCAAATTTAATCAAAACCTAAAACCCTATAAGAGCCTGTGTAATCCTACAGACGGGGTCCAGAGCTTGGAATGTTAACTCCTCTGGGCCCGCTGGTGTAATAAACCTGAGTTCTCCAACCCTCTGAGTGTCGCTTGGTCTCCTGACAGGATTCAGGTTGCTGTAACGATACAAGTGGCTTGAGGACCATGGCTTTGTATTCTTTAATGTGACTGCAGGTCCCAAGGGCAAGTCTGCCTGAGAAAGAAAGTCCTTCCAAGTTACGCAGTTCTGAAATGTGAAATATGGAACAGTAGAATAGTGTCAGGTTGGGAGTAAGAGTGAATAATGTAAGAAGAGATTGAGTTGCCAAGTAAAGTTCACACTACTAAATCCCCCACACAGATTTCCCTAGGGGAGTCAGCAAGGCTAGCATATGACTTCTGGATAAATCTTCCATTGCAAGTGGATTTGAAAATTGGGAGTTAAATGGACGGCTGTGTTTTATTATTTATCTGATATCTGACATTTTCAGTCACCTCTGCTATGAATTAAGAAACAGGCAGAAACTCTAGTACCTTGCTCTACCCTGTGCCCAGACCCATGGAAAGCTTTCAAGTAAGAAAGTGGAGAACAAATACTCAAGGGGGAGACAGCGACCAGCTGGGATTTATTTCGGTGTGTCAGCTTGACACGAATGTGGGTGAAGGCCAGATATGGATTGGTGACTCACCCACATTTAGATGCAGTCTGTGTAAAATGTTTTCATTTCCGCCTCATGGAAGCAAATCTGAAAGCTTTCATTCAAACCATGGAATTTAATTTCTTCCAACAAAAAGTGACCTAACTAATTCTAAAATGTATTATTTTCACAGAATCATAAAATTGGGAAGGCCCTTGGACTTCATTTTTCTAACAAGAGGGTGCTATCTCATAGAGGATAAGTGATATTTTTCAAGGTCATAAATCCCATTAATGACAGATTAGTGACAAGAAACCAGGCTTGCTGACAACATAATCTCTATATTTGTTCGTTGCTCAAAACGGTATTACCTGTCCTTCTTCTGTTCTTACAATAATACAAAATGACTCTTTAGATCTGTGTTGACATTGAATGGAACACCAATTAAAGTTACTTAATAAGAGTATTTCTAAAATTATAGATTTCTATTCTTACCTATGGGTTTATTTTAAATTCTTAACTACAAATTTTAATTTTTTTATGCATAGTTTAGATCAATCACTTAAGACTAGGCTCTGACCTCTCTACAGATAACAGAATTTTTTTCCTGTACTACATATAGTTTTGCCATTGATTTCCAACCAGTAGTAAGAACACGCCAAAGATCAGGAAACCATCCTATTCTTTTTATTCATCCAATTACAACTGCACTTTCCCTTTGATTATTATCATCATATACATAATGAGGCACCACTTACACTCATCTCAGTGTAATATACAGGCTCCAGGAAAGCTACTTGGCAACGTGCTGGGCTGCTGAACCCCATTAGCGTTCATCGTTCCAGAACTCCTCTAAAGCTCAAGTATTTTTATCATCATAGAAAACTGGTCTCAATAAGAGTGAAACATTTTTACAAGTGCCTGGTCACCAAGTCCCAGCTCATATATTTAAATTGCTTAAATAGTTTCTATTTCACCACCTTACTTTTAGAATTGTTCTCTTTCAATATGTTATTGGCGACAAGTCTCAGAACAGCAGGGTTAATATAGCACATGGTAGAGTTAGCCCATCTGTTCAGGTTTCCATCCAACCATGTCAATTTATGAGCTCTCTCTAGGAGAGTTTTGGTTATCCAATTTGTAATACTCTCTAATATAAACAGCCTGGTATCACTCGAGAAGCTCAGTGAACCAAGCCAAATGATATGAAATTGCTCATCACAAGTACAGTTAAATTACATATGCTTTAAAATATATGTATTATATATCTTTTCCTTTTACATTTGAGACACAGGTGATACATATTTATATAGAAAAAATTGGAAATACAAAAAAATAAAAAGAAGAAAAGCATTAAAATCATTCATAATTTTACCTCCAAGATTAAGACATTGTTAACTTGCTGGCATATTCTCCAAGATTTCATCAATTCATGTACAGGAATACATAAAAATAGATATATAAAAATCCCCTATATAATTTTTAAAGATAATTTCATTTTTACTTCACAATACAAGGTCTATATTTCCTCCTTTAATTAAATATTTCTCCCTATATATTGAATATCTATATATTGTTTGTGTCCAGGTGATAAGTTTTTAAATTACTAAACAAATTGGAAGTACTGGGGACCTTTATAAATATGTACAAGTTACCACTACTCATTTTAGATGAATATTTTATAAAGTATTTCAATATAAATAGCTTTTTTAAAGATAAAGAAGGACATTTTACAATGATTAAAGGGGTAATACAAGATGAGGATATTACACTCATTAATAGATATGCACTCAATATAGGAGCACCTAAGTGCATAAATCAACTACTAACAGATAAAGAGGGAAATTGATGGAAATACAATCATTGTTGGAGACTTTAACAACCCACTAACATCACTGGACAGATCTTCCAGACAGAAAATAAATAAGACAACAGAGAAATTGAATGATACAATAGAACAACTAGACTTGGTTTATATTTTCAGAACATTACATCCCCCCAAAATAGAATATACATTCTTTTCAAGTGCACATGGAATATTTTCTAGGATTGATCATGTACATGGGCACAAAAGAAGCCTCAACAATTTTAAGAAGATAGAAATTATCTCAAGCATCTTTTCTGACTACAATGCCATGAAACTAGAAATCAAATACATAAAAACAAAGGAGAAAAAAAATTACAGCATGGATATTAAACAGCAAGCTACTAAAAAATGAATGGGTCAATGATGAAATCAAAGTTAAAATTAAAAAATATTTTGAGACAAATGACAATGAAAACACAACCACACAAAATCTACTGGACGCAGCAAAGGCAGTGCTAAGAGGGAAGTTTATACTGATACAGGCCTTCCTCAAAAAAGAAGAACAATCTCAAATAAACAATTTAACCTACCAGCTAAAAGAATTATAAAAAGAAGAGGAAAAAAACCAAAAGTCAGCAGAATGAAGGAAATAAAGATTAGGGAGGAAATAAGTAAAACAGAGATTTAAAAAACAATAGAAAAATCAATCAAACCTAGAGCTGGTTTTTTGAAAGAGTAAATAAAACCAACAAGCCTCTGGCCAAGCTCATAAATAAGAGAAAAGAGAGACTACAAATAAGCAAAATAAGAAAGGAAAATGGAGAGATTACAACCAACACCACAGAAATACAAAATATCATGTGAGAATACTATGAACAACTGTATGGAAACAAAATGGATAACCTAGAGAAGATGGACAAGTTTCTGGAAACACACAGTCCACCAAGACTGAATCTAGAAGAAACTGACCACTTGAACAAAACAATCACTAGAAATGAAATCAAATTAGCAATAAAAATCCTCCCTACAAATAAAAGTCCAGGACCAGACAGCTTCAGTAGGGAATTCTACCAAACATACAAAGAAAAACTCATACCAGTCCTTCTCAAACTCTTCCAGAAGACTGAAAAAGAGGGAATACTCCCAAACCCATTCTATGAAGCCACCATCACCCTGATACCAAAACCAGGCAAAGATACCACCAAAAAAGAGAATTACAGTCCAATATCACTGAACATAAATGCAAAAAATCCTCAACAAAATGTTAGCAAATAGAATCCAACAACACATATAAAAGATTATACACCATGATCAAGCGCGGTTCATCCCAGATCACAAGGCTGGTTCAACATACCCAAATCAATCAAGGTCATACATCACATCAACAAGAGAAAGGACAAAAACCACATCATCATCTCAATAGATGCAGAAAAAGCATTTGATAAAATTCAACACCTATTTAAGATAAAAACTCTCACCAAAGTGGGCATAGAGGGAACATACCTCAACATAATGAAAGCTATATATGACAAACCTACAGCCAGCATAGACTCAACGGTCAAAAACTCAAAAGCTTCCCACTAAAATCTGGGACAAGACAAGGATGCCCACTATCACCACCCCTATTCAACATCGTCTTGGAAGTCCTAGCCACAGCAATCAGGCAAGAGAGAGAAATAAAAGGGATCCAAATTGGAAAAGAAGAGGTAAAAGTGTCACTATATGCAGATGACATGTTACTATATATAGAAAACCCTAAAAGGTCCACACAAAAACTACTAGAGCTGATCAAAGAATTCAGCAAGGTAGCAGGTTACAAGATTAAGGTACAAAAATCAGTTGCATTTCTTTATAGTAATGATGAATCAACAGCAAAAGAAAGTAAAGAAACAATCCCTTTTAAAATGACACACAAAGTAATAAAATGCCTAGGAATAAATCTAACCAAGGAGGTGAAAGGCTTATGCACAGAGAACTATAAAGCATTGATTAGGAAATTAAAGAAGACTTTAAAAAATGGAACGATATCCCATGCTCCTGGATTGGAAGAATCAATATTGTTAAAATGGTCACACTGCCCAAGGCAGTCTACAGATTTAATGCAATTCCTATCAAATTACGCAGGACATATTTCACAGAACTAGAACAAATCATAGCAAAATTGATATGGAATCTCTGTTTAGCTTTTGACATGTTAATTATAATGTGTTTTGGTGTGTGTCTCTTTGGGTTTGACTTGCTTGGGACACTCTGCTCCCTGAAATTTAATGTATCTCTCTTTGCCAGGTTAGGAAAGTTTTCAGTCATTATTTCTTCAAATAAGTTTTCTCCCCCTTTCTTTTACTCTTCTTTTTTCAGGTTTCCTACAGCGTGAATGTTGTTACTCTTGATTTCCCATAAGTCTCCTAAACCACCCTCATTTTTAATTTTTTTTCTTTTTGATGTTTTGATTTGGTGGTTTTCACTACCTGTCTTCCAGGTCACTGATCTGTTCTTCTGCATCCTCTAATCTGCTCAAGGGTATATTCTTTATTTCAGTTATTTCATTCTTCAACTTTTTTAATATTTTTCATCACTTTCTTGAAGTTCTCACTGTATTTCCCTATAGTTCTCGTGAGTTCAGTATTTTTATGACCATTATTTTGAGATCTTTATCTGGTGGATTACTTACTTATCTCTGTTTCGTTCAGCTTTTTTTTCCAGAGCTTTTGCCTTGTTCTTTCACTTGGGACATATTCCTTTGTTTCCTCATTTTCCCCACTTCTCTGTTTGTTTCTGTGTTTAGGTAGATCAGCTACATATCCCAGTTTTTAAGGAGTTGCTTTATGTAGATGTCCTATGACGTCCAGCAGCGTAGTCATCCCTGGCTGCGAGAGCCAGGTGCTCCAGGAGAGCCTTAAGTGCGCTGCATGCACCCCCTGTTGTAGCTGGACCATGATTGCTCTGGGTGTGCTAGTGTTCCGGGTGGGCAGCTGGTGTGCCTGGTGGTAAGGACTGGTCATAACTGTTGCAGGTTTTCTGGTGTGCAGGACTGGCCCTCAGGGCAGGAATTGTTTTCACGGGATTCCACTGCTGGCCAGGGGACCCACCAGGTGTGGTGAGGCAGGAGGCAGCTTTGGAGAGACTCTACTGATGACTGGGAGTGCCTGGTGAGTGCAGTGGTGAGGGAGTGCTTTGGAGGGGCTCTGATGTTAGTAAGTATTGAGAGTGGTGAGCTGAGCAGCCACTTTGGAGGAGCGCCAGCTGAGACGGGTTCACAAGTGAGCCTGACACAGACAAGTGGTGCTAGCAGGGTGGATGAGTGAGTCAGGAGTGATGCCCACCGGTGCTGGGCCAGCTCGGCAGAAGTTGAGCAAAAACTCTGTACCTCTGTACCTGGAGAAAGATCCAGCAGATCCCTGCTCTCTGGAACATGCTCCCAAATTAGTCAATGAATCTCCTGTGTATGGCCCACACACTTTTCAAACTGCTACCTCTACACTGGGACTCCAAGGGAGTGCATTTTGGCATGAACCCTTTAAGAATGATTTGGGATTTTAGGTATTATTATACATAAAATAGATAAACAACACGGTCCTACTGTATAGCACAAGGAACTATAGTCAATACTTCATAATGGCCTATAATGAAAAAGAATATATATAGACATATTTATATCGATAGACAGAGAGAGAGAGAGAGAGAGAGATAAATGAATCACTATGCTATATACCAGAAATTAACACAACATTATAAATCACCTATACTTCAATTTAAAAAAAAAGAATGATGCCTTGTTTCCTACTTCCCTCTGGCTCTCCTGGACACAAGCCCCACTGGTTTTCAAAGCCGGATGTTATGGCAGCTTCTCTGACTGGCGCTGGTCCCCTGGACTGGGGTTACTGATGTGGGATCTGTATCCCTCACTCCTCAGAGAGGACCTGCATGGTCAGAATAATTTTCTGATTGTAGGTTGCCACACGAAGTGTATGGGTCCCATCCAGACCACATCTCTGCCCTTCCCACGTGTGTGTGTGTGTGTGTGTGTGTGTGTGTCTGTGTGCATGTGTGTGTTTTATCCCTAGTTGTGGAAAGTCTTTTCTGCTAGTCCTCAGGTCATTTTCAGAGAGTTGCTCTGTGTGTAGTTGCAGTTCTGGTGTGTCCAGAGGAGGCGGCAAGCTCAGAACCTTCCTGCTCTGCCATCTTGTCCTCCTGCCTCAGACAATCAAAAAGGAGCTTTATGCAATGGAGGCGAGAATCAAAAAAAAGTGAGATGACTGAGGTATAAAGTTTTACATGCATTAAAATGCCACCACAGTATTATTAAAAATACCAGCAGCAATACTGAAAAATGTGTCTGTTATTTGGAAGAGAATCCTGAATTTTTCTCATAATGTAGGTAAATAGGACAAAGTACATATTTTAGGATCTAATGAAAAACATAAACTTCTTCCCAGGAAAGACTAAAGCAGTGACAATTTTGCATAAAATTTCAAAGTTCATGAATTCTCAAAAGATGTAATTTATGGACCTCAGGTGAAGGTCTTCTTATACTAAAATAAACTATGAGAAATGCAGTGCAAATACCTTGATATGTCCACATAAAACTTCTGAATTTTACTGCTGACAAATGAGTATTACAAGCACCCAGGAAAAAAAAAAAAACACCTTCAAGAAAGCCCAAACTGAAAACCTTCAGTGCTGACTTCAAACCAGGAAGTACTCCGAGCTGCCTGCATTCCTGTGAAGGGTGTTATTTGTTACCTGTTTAAAATAAGGATGAGGAAGAAGATTTCTTCCTGAGTTTGGGGAAGCATACTGACTGTCTTATTTAAGCTCTTCTCTATCTATTTATGGGTTAACCGTCTTTCCTCTGAGTCAGATTTCTCCCTTGTGTGTCCACTTGCTAACTACCCTGAAGGCATTGGAAGCAGTAACCAAGTTGTCTTTATCACTTTATCCCTCTGCACTTCAGAACTGTTTTCTAGGAGACTCTAGCTCTGAGAACAGTGAGCAGAGAGCAAAGAAAGGGATTGATACACATTTCAGTAATCAAAGTGTCTGGAGCTAAGCAAAGTCTGAGTCTAGATGAAGCAACAGGTGAGGCTTAGAGCAGTGGATTACGCTTAACTTCGTCCATCTATCAACCCTAGTTTTTTAAGGCCTGCCTCCTTCACACAAGTTTCATGTTGTTCTTAGTCAGTTAAGGTGTCTTTCTTTACCCTAGCCTGAGGGACTGACACGCAGCCTCCACTGGGCCAGACACAGACCTCCAACACACTATGAAAATAATTGGTTCAAGGATAATCATGTGACCCAGGAAAGTTAATCTGATTTTTGTGGGATTTGGATATTTTGGAGATAGAAATTTATTTTCCACTGCCAGTGCTAAAATGAATAATACAAATCTTGATCAGAGGCCAAGCACACTGTTATTTGGAAATGCAGAAACAACACAAGTGTTCATCAATGGATAAATGAATAAACCAATTTGGGGATATACATGTGATGGAATATTATTCAGCCATAAAAAGCAATAAAGTACTGATACATAGTATGACATGATTAAACAGTGAAACCATTATGCCAAGTGAAAGAAGCCAGACACAAAAGGTCACATATTGTATGATTCCTTTTATATGAAATGCCCATACTCAGTAAATCCATAGAAACAGAGAGTGAGTTGGGAACAGTCAAGGAGGGGGAAGAGGAAGGAATGGGGAATATGCTTAATGGATATGGGATATTATTTTGGGGAAACCAACATATTTTGGAAGTAGGTAGAAGTGGTGGTTCCACAATATTGTGAAGGTAATAAACACCACTGAATGATTCACTTCAAAATGGTTAATTTTGGTCTATGTGAATTCTACCTCTACTAGAGGGAAGAAACCCTCAAGTAGAGTTGCTAACAGACGCACACGTAGAGCCGGGCCACCTGGCTTCCGTGACGTCCTGCAGCAGAGCCCTGACTACCTGGCTAGGCAGTTTGACTCAATCAGTTGATATTTAGACTTCGCCAGTTGATAGTTTTACGCTAACAAGGGATATTTTATGACCGACTGTGTACATGACTTTGCTTTACTGCTCACTATGTGTTAACCCCTGGACATTCAGGGTCCTCATCCATGAACAAGAAATAGCCCATAATCTTCGGTTACTGAGAGGAGCCAAATAGAATTCACGTACATTCCAAGGACAACGTCTGACACTTGGCGGGGACCTTCCTTCTGTGTTGCTACAGCGCACACAGCTGCCGCCGTAAAATTCCACGTTGTTTTCTGGTCGTTTCAATCAGGTAAACTTCTTCCCAACAGAGAAGTAACACCTTGAGCGTAAAGACTGTGGATGATACTTATTTCATCTTTTGTAGCCTTGAAATCATGAATAAACATGAACAAGTAGTTAATGATTATTTATTTTCTAGGTTGTCTCCTTAGTGGTTTTTCATAGTGAATTTTATTTGTTTGACTTAATTTGTATCTTGTAAGGTGACTCATCCTGACTTCCCAGCTTATCTGTGGGTTTCTCCATACCTGTTAATTCACAAAATAAAGGTGTGGCAAATTAAAATGAGACAATACAGAGGATTTGTGTTTACCTTAAGAAAGCCCAACATCATTTTCTTCCATTTATTTCTTGTCTTATAACCTCATTAATCACGAGTCAACAAACGTAAGTCACAAGGCATGAGCTTCCCAGTTCTTCTCCTTCTTTCCTTCGGACTGGATAATTCTAGGTGAGCTTATGGCACATACACTTCTTGATTCCTTTCCAGTTTGCCAAGCCTAACACCCCTCTTCTCACACGTATGCTGAGAGCCAAACACCTGTACTCAGAGTTACTAGTTTGGAGGCTACGCCCCCCACGGAGGAACGCATCTTCTTTTCCTATTTGCTGCATCTTTTTTTACCCACCAGACCAGCTTTCTGAAGAAGAGTTCGATTCAGTTCAGCAAATACGTTATTATACATTTAAGTATACACCTAACTTCTAGAAGTGCAGCGACGCATGTAGCCTCTCCATCAAGACCAGTCTAAGAGAGACGCCGTGACATGAGCAACGCTGAGCCACTAAGACAGGGGTCAAAGTAGAGGCGCGCTTGCGTCAGCGCTGCTTGTCACGATGAGGAAATGAGGGGGACGAAGGACCTGCACGTGCGTGAAAAGATGAAAGTGTGAGAATAGATGCTTCAGGCAAACGGTGAGGCTGGGATGCAGAGACAGCGCAGCAAAGAGCAAAGGGTGAAAGGAAAGGAAAGGAGTGTGAATGGGGAGGCAAAACGGTAAAGGATGAAGGGTAACGGGGACGCGAGTTCTGAGTACCATCTGCGCTTAGGGCGTTTGTGAAGATCAACGTGAAAACAGTGTTATTTTAATGTCTGCTGCTTGGTAAGCAAGCCATAAGTGTTAGATAAATCTCAATCTACTCGTGGGAATTTATTATTAGTCCTGATGTTCACTGCTGAAGTCTAGAGCAGTCAAATATTGGCCTTCCACTGCTGTATTTAGATAGTACTATTAAAATGACTTTCCTTTAATGTCAAAGATATGCCTGTAAATAAGGCAGACATTTCTTAATATTTACCTGCTTACATGTGCTCCCTAAGAAATACATAATGCTTTGTTCCTCATATTTTAAACTATAAATATATATAGTGTATATGTGCTATACAGAGATGTGTAATTGTATGAGATGTATGCGTGTAACGTGTGTGTGACATGCAATGCACATGCTGTGTGTGCGGTGTGTCCTGTATATAACGGTGTCACAACACATATACTATATCCTACTGTATTGCTCTTCTGCAGCCAGATTTTTTAAATTCAACCTTATGCTTTTACAATGTATTCTCATTGGCATATTCACTGTAACTGATCTGTTTGTACTGCTGATTCTTGTTCCATTACGCGACTATCACAGGGGAGGCATCAACCGCATTGTTAATGTTTAACTTCTCAGACTGGGTCAGTGCTCGCCAACGTTAACTGTATTATTCATTATACCTCTTTGTAGTGGTAAATATTTCCTAGTAAATCTAATAGAGAAAAATAGGTTATCCAATAACTGATTTCATTCAGTCTTCCATACGGAAAATCATGTGTTGTGCAACCTTCTGGAGTCACCCCAGACTTCTCATTTTATCTTGGGAGATATTCCTTTAAAACACTGCTGTACGCTCCTGACATCCTTGGAGCTGAGCTGATGTGGGGCTGGATCCAGGTGGTGGAGGCAGGGAAGAGAGTTCAAGAGACAATGCAATCAAAATGGAAAAGGAAGCAGATATCTTCAAAGGCCTACAGTGAATTCTACATAAAACTAAATTATTTAAACTGGTTACATTATACATTTCCTTCTTTTTCAACTTAGGTTTCACATATGTTTATCCATTAGAAAAATACTTGATTTTGTTAAAGACAAATACAGCAATATAATACTATTTTTTAAATATAAGGTTACAAAATGCCACTTGTGTATAGAAGGGATACTTATAAGATTAGATTTAGCAGATCTAATAAATTTATTTTTGGCCTTATTAAGTCAAATAACATTAATACATACAAAGAGAAAAGAAATAGACTAGGAGTGATAAAATAAGTGAGAGAGGACTTAACAATGCTCCCACTGGATCTAGATCTGCCTGCATGATGTATTTATCTCTTTATCTTGTTGAGGACATAGTATAATCATGTGATTTCAGGCATTATTTTTCTAATTATGGTTTCAGGCTGCTTTGCTCCCTCAGTCTGCTCCAAAATTAAGGTTTTTGTTTTGTTTTGTTTTGTTTTGTGTTGTTGTTGTCTTAGTTTGATTTACATGGTGATCTGTACCTTTCTGGGTGACTCCTGATTCTAAAAGCTGCTTTCTCCTGTCTCCATGAGTATGAGGGGCAGACCAAAACTCCCCACTCACCAAGAGGGTCAGCTCTCCCTCTTGCTCTGGATGCCTAGACAAAGTTAATTTAAAGAACAGAAAAGGAGTAATTTTCTTCTTTGGATTTTATCTTAACAGAATTTCATATAAGAGTCACACCTTGGTCTAATAAAATTTTCTATAAAGACTTGTATATCATATTTTCAAAATGCTCCTCTGGGAATGCTTTATGGGTTTTGAACTGCCCTTAGAAATTTAATGGCTGTGTGTGTGTGTGTGTGTGTGTGTGTGTGTGTGTGTGTAAAAGCTAAATGTTTATGTTTATGCTTTTCAAGTAAATCCCAGTATATCACAGAATGAATTCCTAACATTTACAAGAAATTTATTTTATGGGTATAGAAACAACCACTTTCTTTCCTACAGAGGTGATTGAGTGTGTTCTGAGGATCACTAACAATTCCCCAGCTTATCTGCAGCCTTGTTTATATGGCAAGCTAATGCACATGGCAATGCAAGTATCTTTTCTTTGCAGGGTTTAATAATTCACTCATAATGTTTAATCAAAACTAGACACTACCTCAGTGGGGTTTCATCACAAATTCTGCTGATCTTCCCATTAACATTGACAAGAATTTTTTTTTTTTAATTCAGGAGAAAATGGATGAAGTAGACAGAATTTGAGAAACACTATCCTAAATCATGGGTTTTTATCCAAAATTACAAGTCAAGAAATGATAAACACACGAAGACTAGAAGCCTGGTTTTTGGCAAGTCCCATCAAAAAGTCTCAAAACGACGCATGCCGCTCACCGAGCAACGACACTTTCAGGAGTTCACTCTAAGGGCGTGAGCCCAGACGTCAGAAACACAGCTGCGTGACGTTCCTCACCGCCTGCTTTACAGGAGTGAGGGACTTCAATCAGCTAACGCCCCACATGAGGGACTCGGTTGAATGATAGTTTTAAATATTAGACAGAAAACAAGTGTGGTTGTAGAAAAACATTTATCAGTAAAAGACAATACTATGGACTGCTAATTGGCAGCGACCATTAGGATCCCTTGCTCCCTTGTAATAAAGTCTTGATTTTATTTAGGGTAATGAGAAGTACAGCTAAAAACTAAAAGGGCTGAACACTGATATGTAAGTGAATGTTGTTTGATAAACTTCCAGAACTTTCTAAAGAATACTGAAATAGCTCCCATCTGAAGCTCCTTTTGTCTCCTTGCTTTTCCTCTAATTCTAGCCTGTGAAAAGGACTGAGTTATGGCTGAGCTTCAGCAGTTCTTGTGTGACCTAGAAAATGGAGGGCACATGTGAAAATATAACGGGGCAAAAAGACAGAGAAGCCTGGGTTCCTGAGGGTCTGTGGAAACATGAACTGTTAACTTCTGGAATTCTTCATGAGAAAAAGGAAAAAAACATCTTAATTTGTTTAAGCAACTATTATTATGTCTTTGTTAATATCAATTGAAGGAAACTTTAAATTGACATAACAGACTACCTCCAAAAGTAATAATATAATAATTCAATTTTATTTTTCAAATGTATATATGTGCACGTATATGTATAAAAATATGCATTATACACACACACACACACACACACACACATATATATATACACATAGACTAAAATATGGTAGGATTTGTATAAAATGTTGATAATTGTTAAGGAGACTATGGATAATTATTTTTATTTTATGATATTTATTTATTGGAAAACATGAAAATTAAGAGTATATATAATATATATATATAAATATATATACATGAGACTATAATTTTAACTTCATCAATAAGAATAAACTCACAAAACCCTAGATACCCCACTCTCAATCCCAATAAAGGCAGAACCCCTGGTTTGTTTTCTCTCTCTTCACAGCCTTGCTGCATGGCCTGAGGCATGATGTGTATCTTCCAGGACCTGTGAGCAATAAACTTTGATTTTTCAAAGTTCCCTGAAAGTCGTTTCTGAGTTGCATCTTGCAATCACAAGAACCACAAGAACTGATCCAACCACAGTATCGGCTCCAGGTGGGGACATGTCTATGGGGGCTTGCCAAAGTAGTTGAGGCCTAGACGAGTGCTTGAGGCATTTGTAGCTGGTAGCACTGCTATCAATAGGTTGAGACCAACACAAAATAGAATTGCCGAACAGCCAGAAATCAATTAACAAAATGCAATGGTAAGTCCATACCTATTAATAATTACTTTAAATGTAAACTGGTTAAATTCTCCAAATAAAAGACAAAGAGTGAATGGATGGATGGATTAAAAAACATGCAACTCGATGCTGTCTATAGGACTCTCTTCAACATTGAGGACACACAGACTAAAGACATGTTTTTATGTAAATGGAAGTCAAAGAGAGCAGTGGTAGGTATACAGACTTTAAGCCAAAGACTGTACCAAGAGACAAAGAGGGCCATTATATAAGGATACAAGGGTCAATCAATCAAGAAAAATTAACATTTGTAATTATTTATGCACCCAACATGGGAGCACTCAAATGTATAAAGCAAATATGAACAGATCCTGCAGGTAGACATAGACAGCAATAAAATACTGGCAGGGCATTTCAATGTCCCACCCCTAACAATGGATAGATCATGCAGACAGAAAAATCAATGAGGAAACATTGGACATAATGCACATGTTAAACCAGATCTACATAGCAGACATATATGGAACATTCCATCCAACAGGAGCAGAATATACATTCTTTCAAGTACATGGAACGTTGTCTTAGCAGGTTTAAGAAGACTGAACACACGCCAAGTAAATACCATTATTTAGAGTGTGGTATATTGGGTTTATTAAATCTACCCAAGATAAATAGATTTATTATTCAATTGTATTTTGGAAAAGCAAAGTTCTATGTCTATCATCCTCCTTGTGTTTGAATAAAATTCAGATCAATTAAAAGTTTAAGTTAAAATTAAACTATCAACAATTTAAAAATACAGGTAAATATTTTCCCTTGGAATGGCGGAAGTCACTGTATAAGCATGACATTAGCAAAATCACAAATGAAAAGATCAGTACATCTCTACATTAAAATTATATAAGTGATATGTATTTGCGTACAAACAAAATTAAAATGTGGATAGAGGAAGATGGCAACACATACGAAGTTTTAAAAGCTTAATACATAAAAGAAATTTAAATTGGAGAGTGACATCAATAAGATGTCAGAATAGGAACCCTGTCCCTCGTCCCCCCACTGGGACAACAATAATTCAACAACAATACACAAAACAATCCAGAAACCAGTTAAGAATCTTCTGCATCCCAGATGTGCATGAAACCAGCCCCAACAGGGCCAGCAAAAAACAAACAAACAGCAACAACAACAACAAAGCTAGCGGCACTTCTGTAACTCTACAGTTTTCAAAAATCTAGCTAAAAATGGGCAAAGGACTTGCACAGACATTTCTCCAAAAAGAAAAATATAAATGGCAAACAGGTACATGAAAAGATGTCCAACATCATTAATCATCAGTGAAATGAAAACCACAATGAGATATCACCTCATACCTGTTAGGATGAGCATTAAAGAAAAAAAAAATGTTGGCAAGGATGTGGAGAAATCGGAGCCCCTGTGCACTAGTAATTTGAATTCAAAGTAATGCAGTCACTATGCAGAACAGCATGGCGGTTCCTCAAAACATTAAAAATAGAACTGCTGTGTGATCCATTAACCTACTTCTGTATATTTACAAAAAAATTAAACATAGAGTCTCAAAGAGATATGTGCACCCTTATGTTCATTACAGCATTATTCACAATTCCAACAGGTGGAAACAACTTAAATAGCCACCCATGAATGAATAGATAGAATGTGATATATACGTGAAAAAGATACTGCTAAGCCTTAAAAAGGAAGGAAATCCTGTCATATGCAACAACATGGATGAAACTTGGGGACATTACGCTAAGCGAGATAAGCTGGTCACAGAAAGACAAGTGCTGCATGATACCGTGTGTGTGCAGTGTCTAGAGCAGTGAGAGTCTTAGGAGCAGAAAGCTGAACGGTGGCTGCCAACGGCTGAAGGGGGAAACCAGAAGTCACTGTGTGATGCATGCAGAGTTTCAGTCCCACAAAAGGTTAAAGTATTTCTAGAGAGGTGCTGTACAACATTATGAATATAATTAATAAAACCATATCATACACTTAAAATGTTGTCATTTGGGTAGATCTCATGTTAAGTATTTTTTTCCACAATTAAAAATAGAAATTAGATTTCACTAGAAAATAGATAAAAGTTATGAATGGATAAGAAATAATTAGTAAACAGTATATAATTGGCAGAAAAATACTCAACCTCAGTATTAACTGGAGAAATCTAAATTAAAAATAAAAATATAGCTCACATTTCAAATCATGAAATCAAGAAAAGTAATAGTTGAAGTTGATGAGGACAGGCAGGACTAAGCATTCTCCAACACTGGAGATGAGAGTTTAAATTAGCATATTTTAGGGGATAATTTACCATAATATGTCAAAAACCATTATAGCATACAAATGTTTTAACACAGAAACCCAAATTTTATTTCATATACTACCCTAAAGAAATACTTTAGTGCCATTTCTGGAATTTTGTTATAAAATCAAAATATTCAAATAATTTGATTATAACAAAAATTAAAAGCCACCTAAAATACAAGTGCAAATATTTACTTAACTCTGATGCCTCTTACACAGTGGAATAAAATATGTGATTTTAAATTATTATATAAAAATTATTTGAAAAAATAGAAAACATTTCATTATAAAGCAGCATATAATATTGCATTCCCATCTGGAATTAAATAATTCAAAAATTAACCATGGTTATTCTGAATGATGAGATTACAAAAGATTTTAATTTTATTTTCGCTTATCTGGTCTTCAAATTTTCATTAAAACATGTTACTTTATACCTAGGGAAAAAATCTTAGGTAGAAAGCAAAGTTTGCACCTCATTTCTCCACTTTTAATAATTAATTTAGTTTATGGGAATTAACAGTGTGATTTACCAAGTGGCATTCATGTGTTTGCACTAAACGTTTTTTAATTATTTCCCTTCAATTTTGATGGATGTCACTTTTTTATCCCCAGTAACAAAAACAAGTCGTCAGCAGTTACATTTCCAAGATGCTTGTGTAATGTCCAAAAATGTATGTATCCATTTTGTAACAGAAAAGAACAAATCTGACTCCATATTAGATCCGTTCCTTTGGTTTTAACCCTGTGCCCTGTTTTCTAGGCTCAGTCTTGCTGGTTTTGCACCTTCTGTAAAAGAATGTTGCCTTTAGCCTGAAATATACAGGAGAGCCTGTTCTCAAGGCCCTGACCTTTAAAGATATTAAAACTTTTGCACTTATATAAAGATAGCAAGTTGCAAAATTGACAATAACATTTGTTTTGTTAGAAGTTTTGCAGGGGCACCATGACCAGACCCACATGGATGGCTGCAAGAACAAAGAATTCCTATAGCAAGAAGTTTGCAACAGCCAGCCACACTCTCTCCCCTTTTTAGTATTAAAGGAGCCTTAATTCTGACTTGGGTAAGATGGTTCTCCAGGACATTAGTCTGCCATCTTCTCAGTCTGCTGGCTTTTCAAATAAAATTGCTATTTCTTGCCCCAGCACCTTGTCTCCCGATGTACTGGCCTGTCATGCAGCAAGCAGAACAAGTTTGGACTCGGTAAAAATTTTACTTTGAAAAATTTTGCTCCTCATTGTTCTCAGGCATAAATCAGTGCCTTTCTCAAGTTTAACAGAAAGGGAAAGAGAGCACCTTGATGGATGCTATTTTACTCAGCAACATACTTGATCTTGTCCTCATCTTGCGTGCATCATTTCATTGCAAACTGTGTGCATATTTTTTATGTCTGTCATTACAGAGACATATAAGTTACTCTCACCTTCCATAATTCTGCTAGCATTTTAATTACCCATTGCCATCTGCCTACAAGTTCAGAATTGGTTTAAGACTGGAATGTAATGAAAGAAGAGGTAAGTGCAATGCATATCTTCTCAGTAACTTTCTTCTCACTTTTGACAAATCTATTGGTTCAGACATTGCAGTTTGCTTACTCTTGACTGATTTACACACATGAAACCATGAGCATTGCTTCTCATTCTCTAAAGAAAACATTTGAAAGGGAGATTATGCTGCAAATTTCCTCTCAAAGTGATGCAAAACTGAGTAATCTGGGCTGCATCTTGAGGCCTTGAAGATAATGAATTCTGGTTTTATTCATCAACTCAGATGATATGAAATAGCACCTTAGCAGAATACAGTTTTTCAAACAACCTTTGTTCATCAAATGATGTAGAGAAACACTGCAGACAGCCTGAAGCAGTTCCAGGGGGTTGGGAGAGGGGTAAGAATTAGCGTAGAGAAAGAACATGATCTCAGAGATCAAGCAGTATTTTCCAACTTCAGATTACATGTCCACGTCTTTGGTTTTCATTCATTTACCTTCCTTGCACCCATTCCTCCAAGTAAAGCATGTAAAGGTTCTCTGACCCATAAATCTCTTAATAACTTGCCCAGGGAAATGTTGATCTTTCTTGGAAGCTGCCAAATTAGAGTTTATTTGCAATGATTAGTGTTCCTTTTATAAACTCTGCAGGGAAGGAATTGTAGAGTGAAAAGGATGTCTTTTTGTTTGCTCTGATCTAAGCCAGGTGTCTGTCCCAGACACACATTGGATGTGTTTGTTTGGCCACACTGTGATTTACTTAATATTTAAGTATTCTGTCAATTGAAATAAAATAGACAACCTAAAAGTTATGTTTTATTTGGTGGACATTTCTGAGGACTTGAATCCCTTCTAGCCCGTGATGACAGCCTCCCAGATTGCTCTGAGTGGCTACTCCTAAGAGGTCGGGGAGGAGCCAGAATGTATAGGAGCTTCACAGCAAAGACCAGGCAGTCAGAACATTAAACATCACTGTTACAGAAAACCAGGCATCTCAAGTTAAAGAATTTAGTGCTCTTCTATATTTGGGAGGGAGCAAACATTTGGGCTCATTGAAATTATTCATTTGACAAGCAGCTAGCTATGTAGGGCCAGTGTCCTGTCCTTTCTTGTTCTGAGTCCCTTCAGAGGGCACCATTGTGAGTGGCTGCAGAGGCCGGGCAGTAGGCTGGTCTTCACTGTGGGGGGTGGCAGCAGTGGCTGATGACTTGATGGCTTCAGCATTCTGTTTACTGATATGGTTTGCAGCTTTTCATTCACAGTTCTCCCCCTTGGTCCTAAATTTGACCAATATTTTGGGAGACATTTCATGACCAATTTTGTCCCATGGTGCTAGGAAGGCTCATTCCTAGACCAGGCAAAGATTCTGTTGACATGTCACTCAAAGTGCTAGTTTTTGCACCACGCCCTGTTGATACTCACAGATTCTCTGGATCACCTGTCTTACTAGTCTATTATGATCCAGGAAACATTTTTCCCTCATTGCTCATTCCTACGCCTAGAATCACACTATTACAATTTTTATATGCAGGGTTATAATGGGTTTTGTTTTTCAAGATGTTAAATCATCTTTTCAGAGGCCTAGTTAACACATTGGGAAATGTAAGAAACAACAATCTTATAAAATAGGTTAAGTAATACAGTTAGTAACATTAATAAAGTCATAAAAACATAACAATTTAGGAACAAAGAACAAATTAAAACAATGACTAGTATACCTAGTTGTAATCTGGTTGTAATAACCACCAAGTGCACAGAGGAGCCAGCTGGAGAAGTTAAATTCTGGAAAGATCAGGTAGAGAGAAAAAGATAGATGTTTAATCCTTTTTCACAAAGGCATACTTTATCAACTTGTAGGTCATAGAAGAATAGTAAAGTGTTTTTGGAAAATACAGAATAAAGGCCACTATGTTTCTCAAAAATCCCAAAAAACATAACGTTATCAATCATACTTATCAGTTCCTTCAGTTTCATGTAATTAATTTCTGTTTATCTGAATAAAGTCATCAGATTTCCATTAGTTTCATAATTCACCCAGCTCAGTGATATAATCTAAAAGTTATCAGGAATATAATCATTTAAAAGTCCTTTTTTTATGAATCTTCCTGAAGATCTGCATGTTATAAAAGAATCATAGTAAAACAATGACTTTCTGTATATGACAAGAGTTAAAATGGCATAATTAAAAATTTGATTATAATGAAATTGACAAGCAATTTGGATATTTTTAAGATAATAATTAGAATTATGACTGATAATAGGACATATTAGATTCTTAGGAATTTTATACGAATTTCAGAATGAACATATCTGTGACTTGTATGTTTACGTTATAACCTAAGCTTTATCCCCAGTCACTTGACAATGTTGTTTTTCTTTTTTTTTAAGTAATTTAACATACCAAATATGTCTAGTTTAATATTTCTCTTTTGGATGTTTCAGGGGCCCTCTGAATCATCTCAAAGTTAGCTGAAGATCAAAAGAAATTTAATCAATATTTAATATTTAGAAATCTTGTTAAAAAGTTTCAAAACTCTTGGTCAGATAAAAGCATAGGTCACTGTGAAATAATGCTTGTTCCTAAGATGACAATAAAATATTTCAAAGGTAAATACAGAACAGGTCACTTAAGGGGTAAAAGAAAATTTACAATCTGTTACTAAAGGCAGATTAACATTTTAAGAAAATTTTGTCCTCTTAACAGTGAGAAAACCAAATCTAGTCTTGTACCAGCTTACTTATAAGATTCATTTACTCGACAAAATTTATTTTAAACTTAGCCAATCCCAACCACGTACAGAACTCTTTTCTCAGGGTTCCTCTCCCACGAGCCTTCCACAACTTTCTATATCCATATTACTTTGTCCCTTATTTTGTTTTCCATTCAGAAGTAACTGGGTTTAGAACAAAGTCTCTTTTTCCATTAACAAAATATAATTCCACTCCTCATATCCTCTTTTACACACTCATCTTACGTCCCTAGAACACTGAGATGTTTCCCTTAATAGTAGAGAATATTTCAGGGTGGCACCACTTATTAATATTTATAAATACCTTTAGTTTCTCTGTAAGAGGAAGTCAATGTTCAGCAATTAATGTTTCAATATCTTATTTTTTTTCCTGAAAATGACCTAACGATTTAATAAACTTCCATTATTTGATTTAATTTAGCAGAACTCTAAAATTTCAAGTTACCAAATATCTGGGGAGGTCATGTGAGTAGACATCCCTGAAATCATTGTTCCTGAAGAGTTTACCCAAAAGCTCTTTCTCATTTGCATTTGTTACTTACATGAATATTATACCAAGTTTTCTTCTTGCTGACAAATTTGTAACAAGATCTTATTGGACTTCTATTAAGCATAAGTATAATAAAAGTTTTATGCTTAGCATTAATGGATCTAAAGACATGTCTATATTAATTAAACCAATAAGCCTAAGCTGGCTTCAAATACCAGGTAATGTTTCAGTACTGAAAATTTTTTAAATCACACAAACCCGGTTTTTACTCTGGTCAGTTACATTTATATTTCTGAGTATTTATGTAAGCACTTAACTTCCTTTAGCCAATTAAATAGAGCTCTTTTACAAATTAATTATGGTAATGCCACATATCTACAACACACATATACATACAAACACACAAACGTGAAGACTCATCAGTTACAAGAGGTTGGATTCAAACTGGGTTTCTGGCAGATGGGAGAAATCAAAGTTGCCTGTCTAGATAGCTGAACAGTTTTACTAACTTCTCTGGAAGACATTTAAGATTTCTAGCTGTCCTTGACAAGCCTTCCAATGACTTTCCCCCTCTTAAACTTTGCACTCCAGAGGTTGTAACAGCAGCTGAGTCATTCCCATTACGGGGACAGATATTCCCCGTGTTTCCAATATACGGTTCAGGATGGGGTGTGCCACTCCAGAGCCCACGAGAAAGCCCACAGGCTGAGATGCCACGGTCAGTTGCACCTGCGGCTCTTGGGTGGCGACTGTCATGGGGATCTTAGCACGACCAGGAGCCTGAATTCCCATCAGTCATTAGCTTCCTGTCTGCAGTTCCCTGGGTGACCATTATGTTGGAAGGTGTTTGTGCCTCCTTTCTCCTTTCTTTGATTTTAGTTTGGGGCAACCCGTTTTTGCAGTAGACACACTGATTAACAGGCACGGTTGGCCTTTTCTATCTCCCTTTTGTGCTTTGGACTTTTGTTTACCAAGGCCCCCAGGTGAGCTGCCATCGCGATGCTAACTGGCTTTTTGTTTCTCTCTTCTCTAGCGTTAGAAACCTCAAAGGCAATTTCCAACAAGTCTCTAGGGAGGTTTTTGGCTGCTGCTCTCTGTCTTGTTTGCTTTTCATTTTTGTGTCGTCTGAGGTTGGCCTGTGAAAGTCACGTTTACCATGCACACATTTGCAGGATCACCAGGATTCAGGGAGGCACACTTCTGACAAGCCTGATGGGTCCATTCCAGAAAAGGGGGTGGGTTTTGTGTTGGTTCTTTCCTAGGGCCTGCAGCTTGCCACAGCCGGTCTGCTTGGGAAGCCCGCTCTGGGGCCAGCTAGGACTCACTGTCTGCAGCAGGCATGTGCAAGTTCCCTTGATTTAGACGTTGGGCCTCCTTCTGAGTGGCCTCTAAAACCATTATTTTTCTTAAGTAACTATAATTAGACCAGTCATTCTAGAGCTAACCCAATGGGCTACGGGATGGAATAGATGATGAACCCCCCCCCATAGTAACTTATTTCAAATACAAAATATAAACAGATTTTAGATTATATCAGGCCTTTGTTGGTAGGTGGACACACAAGCCTACAAAGGACAGGTTAAAAACAAATTTAAATTCCAGATTTACAAGTAATTCAAATTCTACTTTTGCTTCCAAATTCTCTTAGCGCAAGATCTCCATTATAGATGGGTACCTGTTCCAAACTCAAATTCAGACGGGAGTTCCCCACCTGTCTAATTAGAGGTCTCCCAGTGTGAGATCAAGGGACCTCAGTCTTCACTGGGAACTAACCCTGGGCCTGCAGACCGGATGTGATGCTTCAGAAGAAATGGAACTGTCTTTCTTCTCCCAAGGAGTCAGTTCAGGTACCTGCGATCCATCGATGGTGGAAGGGCGATGGATGGAAGGGTCCCCAGAGCAAAACAGGATCTGGCATCTCCTGGGCTCTGTCCTCCCTCCCGTCAGCACAGGGGGGCGATCCTTCCAGCCTCATTGGCCCAGCGGTGGGCCGGAATCTGGAGCCCCTCTTAGAAAAGAGGGTGATTTATGCCACTGATTAAGTAGCCATAGTTTAAATAATAACACATCAACGACAATCAGCAGAACTGCGTCCTCTCATAAGACTCGCTTCATGGAGCCTCCAGGGGAGCACTTCTGCAGAGGCTGGTGGTTGCTGCTCTCTTGATCTCTTTATCTTACGAGTGCCCAAGGCCCAGTCTTCTTGGTAATTCAGGCTCTTTTGTAAGGTTACAGTCCCCTGACCTTCGCCCTGAAGCAACGACTCAGAGAGCCAAGCACGATTGTTGCTTTTGGTTACTGGAATAAAATAGAAACAGTAAAATTAATAGCTTTATTTTAACAACGGGCCTGGAGCTGTGAGTAGCAACCAGTCAGTCAGTCAGGTTAGCTGAACGTTTTAAGAGCAAGCGTAAGAATAAGCAGTCTGTTAGCCTAAGTGTGGCTGTTTTGCTAATTCTCCTTCACAGACACGCAAGCAAAACACCCAGGGAAAGACAAAACATTCACATTTCAAAGACACAGGGAGAGAAACGCAAGTTCCCCTAAAAGGACTTTAGTTTTTGTAAAGTAAGAATTCTGAAAAAAAAAAAAGTTTTTATCAGGCCAGCTTTTTCAACTTGACTGTGTGCACAATACCAGACCCTCGGCTTGGTTACTTTCAGGGTGAGATTTTCTTTAGTTACCACTTAAGTTGTAAGTTTTGTAGGTACACAAAGCTGGCTGGGGCATTAGTTGGAGGCTGCAATCTGTCGTTCCTTTTTCTTTTGTTTTGAAAGCTCTATACCATTCTGGGGCCAGTCTGTCAGAATAAAATCACGAGTGAGGTTCCCTACAGGGACAGCTGTGCGGCGCGAGGTCCTGCCCTCCACCTGCAAGCTTCTCAGTTGCCTGAGAAGGCTGTTGCCTTGGAGGAGGCGGCCAAACAGCTCTCGTAAAACGTCATTTGTCTGTCTGTTGGGTGAGCCTTTAAGAGCAGCCTTGAGGAACTGACTGGGGGAAGGGTGCAGCTCAGGGCTAGAGCACATGCTTAGCATGTGCAAGCTCCTGGGTTCAGCTCCCAGTACTTCCATTAAAAAATAATTAAATAAATAAATAAACCTAATTGCCTCTCCCAAAATAAAATGTTTTAAATAAAAGACAACCTACAGAATGGGAGAAACTATTTGCAAATGACATGACTGACAAGGAACTAATTTCCAACATATACAAACAGCTCATACAACTCAGTAACAACAACCACAACAACAAAAAAGAAACCCAATCCAAAAAGGGGCAGGAGACCTAAACAAGCACTGGACATACAAATGGCTAATGAGCACGTGAAAAAATGACCAAGTTCTCTAATTATTAGAGAAATGCAAATCAAAACCACCCATGGAATACTATTCATCCATAAAAAAGAATAAAATAATGCCACTTGTAGCAACATGGGTGGACCTGGAGATTGTCATATTAGCTGAAGTAAGCCAAAAAGAGAAAGAAAAATAACGTGATATCCCTTGTATGTGGAATCTTCTTAAGTGACACAAATAAACTTACTTACAAAACAGGAACAGACTCACAGGCATAGGAAACAAACTTACGGTTACCAGGGGGATAAGGGGAAGCTGGGGGACAAATTGGGAGTTTGAGATTTGTAGATACTAACTACTATACATAAAATCAATAAACAACAGAGCTCTACTGTACAGCACAGGGAACTATATTCAATATCTTGTAATAGCATATAAAGAAAAGGAATATGAAAAGGAATATGCATATATATATGTATAACTGAAACATTATGCTGTGCACCAGAAATTAACACAACATTGTAAACTGCCTATTCTTCAATTTAAAAAGAAAAAGAAAAAGAAGGGTGCTTGGGATGAAGTAAGGTACAGAGCAATTAAGAGCAAGTATTGGCAGGAAATGAGGAGGGGCTGCAAGAACCAGTGGTGGCTACCATAGCGAAATGCATGGCCTATAAAATACAAAAGGGAAATTTCATTAGATTTGGCTATTGGATCATCGGTGATATGTTCAGTAACTGTTTCAACAGAAATCAAATTACAAGAGGGTGAAGAATAGCCAAAAATGAAGTAGGGAAAGTAAATTTATTCAGTTCAGAGGAGTGTGGTGAGAGGGAAGGATAGGGTGGGACAGAGCTCAGGGAAGACAGGGTGTATGAGACGGCTTAAAGGCTTTTATTCTCCTTATTTTTAATTGTTTGCTTTAGAATGAGAACAAAATTTCCACTACAAAATGGAAGAAATTTGAGTTTGCAAGAATCTGTAAATCCAGGGGCTAGGTCTAGCATGCGGGAGAGAACTTTTGGTCTGTAGCTATAACACACAAACATGCACACACCAGTCATATTACATAGTGGTAACATGCATAGACACACACACCCCTACACACACACACACACACACACACACATCTCAACGGTATCACCAGTGCTAACACACATACACACATCAAAATCAGTTTGAAATATAATCTTTAAATCCTTGCATTTATTCCAATTTTGAGTTCTAATAAGAATCAAAGACCCAGGTTATAGTTCACACTTTTCTTCCAAATGATCATATGACCTTTCAGTCATTTTGTCCTTATGAGATTCAGTGACCTTCCCTGAAAAACTTATAGGGCTAAACTGAATGAGGAATGACATCTTAAGTCCCAGCTCTGATGGGCTGACACGGCCTGCTCCAGCGTGCCGTGCTGAATAGGTTTCTGAGGTTGCGTCTAAGTTCCGTAAGCAAGTGTATGCAATAGACCAGCGATGTCTGCCACAGGCAGGAGCACAGCAGTGCTAAGTGTTCACCACGTCTAAGCCCCTTGAACATTCCACGAGTCATCAGTTGCATTATCATCCTGTCATGCATTATGACTTTGATCCAGTAAAATGCTCTATAGCTGTTGTTGCCCCTTATTTATTCCAAATCTCATTAAGGAAATGAGTGAATCTGGCATCACTAGTCTGTAGTCCTAGTGAGAAACTAGACCTATTCTCTTTTGTCTATCTAATAGTCTTGTTTAATACCCATACCATCTAAGCAAATGAGCTATCGGTCATAAAAACCTCAGATACTTGGAGCTGCGTGTGTGAGACTCCAAATAGAGTCTATGATATTTTGGACTATGGTAGAACTTAATTTCAAGCCAGCTCTATTGATTCCTTCTTGTTAGATACAAGTGTCATATTTACAGTACTTCTAATACCTAAGTAAGGGATCCAATATCCGGTCCTTTACATGAGAGGCCATTGGTCTACAGGTGTGATCGCAGGAGTGTATGACAACCAGTTATCTGAAGCACATTAATGGAAGATTGTCCGTCTCTTCAACCACCCAAGCTCTCAAGTGTGTTTATTTCCCAACTGACTGCTATAAATATAGCCTTGCTTACAACTTCAAGCAGACTCATGCCCTGCCATTAACATGTGACACTTCTAACTGGTGGTCTGTAGCTTTTGATAACACTGTCTGCCAAGGGCACCAGTGGGCGGCTCAAATGAAATATAAAGGAAAGCATTTTGCAAAGCCTTTATCATTATCTTCATAAACTGTATAATTACTGTTTTTGCTCTTTCCTAGCATAGAGGTCCTAAATAGGGAAATGGGGGATGTTTTATATCTGCATGTATGACTGATACTTGGTCAGAGAATGAGAGTGGCAGTTCACAGAGCTTTCTGCAAAGCATCCTCAATCCAAAACATACTAGTCCACAAGCCTAGTGAACTTTACTATTAATATCCCTCTTTATTATGGTATTTTCATTTGTAAGAAGGTTCATTGTTACAATACTTGGTGGCCCCCTGCTCCTTCTGTCACAGAAACCTGAATCCCATCAAGAGACCAAGCAACACTCAGAGGGTTGGAGAACTCAGGTTCACTATGCCGGCAGGCCCAGAGGAGTTAACACTCCAAGCTCTCAACCCCTTCTGTAAGTTTATACAGGCTTTTATAGGGTTTTAGGTTTCGATTACGTTCACATCATATGAAAATGAGGTGTTAGAAATGGACCAATCAGGAATGAGCTTTCAGAAACCAATGGAATTTTAGGGGTGAGCTTCATTTCCCTAGAAACAAGCCATTTTACAGAAGCACAAAAGTGGGAAGGCAATGGCCCTGCCTGGGAGATCCTACTGGTCCCTTTGTGGGTTTTGCACAGTCACTTCTGCCACGTACCTCCCCCCTCTGGAGCTAACTAGATAATCTTCGCTACTGTGAACGTTATTTCTAAACTATTTGTTTTTTTATCTCCTAGAACTCTACTGAACTTTGTGCTCTCTCTCCATTGTCTCTTTGATATCTCTCTTCTTCTGTGCAGTCATTTCTATCCCATATCTTTTTTCAGCTTCTGGGGACCCTTTCAAGCTTCGTATTACTGCTGTAATTATCCATGGGGTCTACTGTACTGCTCCTAATACATTACAAGATTCTGCCAACTCATTTTCTATTTCAAAGCCATCACCCTTGTTTCTGGCTGGCTTCTTTGCTGATTTTTGCCTTCCTGTAAGCAAGCTTACTTTTGATGTTTATTGTCTTATCTCATATTTAATCTCATATTTCATAGAATCCAGGCTTAATTGAATTTTATTGAAAAGCACAGGCAGATACTGCCTTAAATTACTTTTGTTTCTTATGGTAAATCTTTTTTTTTTTTTTCTTTTCCCAAGTATGTCCTTACTTTGCCTCCTGTGAGCTCTGTTCTTTAAAGCTTCAAAGTCTTTCATAGTCCCCAGATTGATACATGTGGATTTTTCCTCCAGTTTTATCCACACTCAAAAATGAGAATTCTACACAGACCTGAAATCTCCTCTGGAAACAAGTGTAATAAGATGCCAAAAAATGAGACGCTGTCTCAGTTTCAGCAAGAGCCTCCACTTTAATAGGGGCAACCAGGACAAGCTACATAATTTTCTGGACCAAGTCCAAAGTGAAAATGCAGAGCACCTTGTTCAAAAATTGTTGTAAAATTTCAAGATGGTGACAGCAGAGTATTAATCCAAGCACAGAGCCTTCTTGAGTGAAGGATGCTGTAACTATAAAAGTCATAGACCGATGAAGCCAGGGAAATGACCCCTCCTCTCCAAAGCAGAGGGCTGGACCACCAGGTAGGTCTTACAAGGAAGTGTCTGTAAACTGGATTTTCAAATCTTAGCCCCCCACTTACTTAAAAGGTATAAAAAAGTTGAGTTGAATTGGCTGAAGAGTGAGTTGGAATGTGAAAGAATTCTCTAGAACAAAGTGTCAGTGTGCTGTGGGCACTGCCCTCGTCAATGAGCCTTGAAGGGTTTTGCATAGGGAGGAGACGTAAACTGACATTAAGGGAGTAGCTTTACCCTCGTCCACAGAATGCGGCAGAGTGTTCTCAGGGAGAACTTGCTGAGCATCTAACACGTGCCTTTATGGAAGATAGTGTTTCTCTTGACTGTCTGCCAAGCCAGAAAAGCCCCAGATCATGGCAGTGCCAGCTAAAAATGTCCTTTCCTAACCCTGCCTCCTGGACTGAGCGTAGAGCCTGAGGCCCAGAGTGAAGAAAAGCTTAACAATGAGGTTTCAGCTGTTACCCAGCACTGAAATAGACTGTTTTCTGATTCTAAGTGCTCAGAACTGTTTCTACTATCTGAGAGTAACTGGACTAGCCAGATGGTTCACCGAAGGCCGCGGGGAAGAACCAGTATGTTAGGCCTGTATAGAGATGCTTTATAATTGGGCCTCATCGAGTGCTGTTTGTTCAAATGCACAGAGTTTGTGCCTCTCTTGTGGATCTCTTAGTTTCTGCTTATTTGCTAGATAGACACCTCTTGTTGGATCTTCAGATTGATCCAACCAGTTGCCTTTTTCATGATCCAGAATTGCAAAGGGAGCAAAAGGGAGCCAAAGGGAGCAAAAGGGAGCAGGGTCTCAGGCAACTTCATTCAGTTTGGTGCGGCTGCAGCTCCAGGCACCAGGCCTGGTGGGAAATCCCTCTGCTGCTTCAAGACACCCTTCCAGGTTCCCACCACTGCCTTAACAGAGCTGACACACTTCCCTGCCCACCAGAAGTTCATTTTTGCTCAGTTAAGTCTCATCCTGCAGAAGTCCCTCGTAGCCTTTGGCTCGTGGATGGCAATGTTTCCTACTTTTCAGTGCTGACATGGATTTTTCATATTATTGTCCGGAATCAATTCAGATTTGTCTGCATCCCAAAGAAGACTCCTGTCAGTGTTGGGAAATAGTGATAAATAAATAGCCTGAGTGAGATATGAAACCCTTCTCCACAGAACTTGTGAAACAAGCCATCTTGTTTTCTGTGGCTGTTTAGGTGCACGGCTATGGGGCCCCAGTTCTCCCTCACAGTGTGGATGTACAGTGAAAATCACCGTCGCCCACAGGAGGACGCAGCCCTCCAACACGAGGGCGTCCCCACGGGCAGCCCCACCCTAGTGAAGAGGCAGAAGTGAAGGGTGCTTCCTTCGCACAATAAGGAAGCAAATCCAGACACCTTTGTGATCCCAACTCCTCCTCTCTCCGTAACTGCAATATTTTGTTGAAGTATGAACTTGAAAAATACATCGTGTACCCTAAGGGTAAATTTCACACTGCCAGAAAATGTAGAACTTCCTCCGGAGTACTGAAACTGATCATAATGTCCATTTATGCAAATTAAAATATTAAAGCGTAACAACCACAGAATACACTGGGTTACATGCAGCCTCCAGCTTGTCTTCCTCCAGCGTCTGGAGCATCAGCGACCCTTTTCACCCTGTGCCCTAACAAGCTTTCTCCTTTGTCCAATCTTCAGGCGACCACGCATGCATTTCCCCCTGCATTTTGTCCACCTTCATTTACCTTCAGCGCTTGTGATGGAAATCACACCATCACAGGTATCTGGCTTCCTCATGCAGGCCTTCTCCACCCCAAGTTCCGCAAGCAGATTGCTTTGTTCCTCTGCCATTTTGAGCATTATGCAGGTGCTGAACCCAAGATGCCGTGAATAAATGATGAAACCAAGTTTTAGCTTAGAGCTTGCTGTGTTCCATGTGCATAGCTGTAATGTCAGATTCATTATTCATGAGCATATGCTACTACGGCCCTCCCCTTGTAGCTCCATCCTCCACTGCTTCTGACTCTCAGATGTGCAGGATGCACCATCACTCCTGCAGCTAGGAGCAATTTCTTCCTTCTGAGTGATGGCCCTATTTTTATGCAAGTATGAATCCTTGGATGTCTAACATTTACAACCTAACATAAAGTAAAACCAAAGATTTTGATACTGAAAGTCGTAAGCATATTGGGTCAACAAAGAAAACTAAGAAGCAGGGACTGCCTTTAGAATTCTGATGGAGTGAAAGGCTGGTCTATCTGTAAACAGAAATAAATTACAGTGTGTTACCGGAGGCAGACTAGGAAGGATTTCCTAGTCCAGATTCTCTCCTCTAGGTGGTGCCTCTCATGCCTCGGATTCCACAACTTGTCAGGAAGCACTGTCTCTTAGAAGACTCTTGGGAAGAATGTCATACTAGATACTGTGATTTACTTTACAGCATCTTTATTCTCCCTGCTATGGGACCAGTCCACTTTGATGCAGCGCGTACCACTTGCCAGGAGCTGTTCCAATGCCTTCCATATACTGAGTCATAGCCCTAAGATGCGGATAACACCGTCACCGTCACTGTCACCACCACCACCACCACCATCACCACCACCACCACCACCACCACCACCACCACCGTCTCCACTTTTCAGACGGGGAAAGTGAAGCACCGGCAGGGTGGGTACTTGACCAAAGTCAAACGCAAAATCAAGCCTACTTGCAGAATCTGAATGTAGGCAAAGGCAGGGCCTCTGGAAGATGACATACACGGGAGGGGTCTCTCTGGATGCCTGGAGATCACAGAAGGAGTGGGGAATACCCTGAAAGTAAGTAACAAGGCACACTGAATGGAACCGAGGACTAAGCCCTCACTGCTGCACACCATCTGCCCTCCGTCTCCTTCCCGTCCGCCCCTCAGTGCTCCCACTCGGGCCTCCCTGCAGTAAGCTGATACAGCATGAATCAAAGCCTTCACACTCACTGTTCTTCTTCCTGGAACACTCGGAGATCCACATGATTTCCTCCTGCGCCTCTTTCAATGGTCACCTCATCAGAGAAGTCCCGTCTGACCACCCAGCGCTGTCTGACTTGGTCTTCCCAGGGCCCTTCAGCATCAGCGCTGCCATGTAGCTACCTGCACCCACGTGACAGACGAGAAAACGGAGCCCAGCGATGTGAGTCATTGGCCAAAGTTCATGTAACAATAAGCAGCAGAGGAAGGACTTGAACCCAGGTTTAGCTGCAACACTCTGATCACTTTTGCAACATTCACTGTCTCTTTTCTCTTTTATTCCCCCATAGATTGCATGTCTTGTGCTTCCAAAACCTGTACTAGGAAGAACACCTCAGCATCTCTGCCAAAAATCTTTTGCTTATGCAATCATCATATTTATAGTCAGTCTCCATCTAAAAAATATCTGGTCTAATCTTATCGCTGCTAAGAAGATCAGTGATTTAACTGGTCAGTGAATCTTGTTAATTATAACCCTAGACCCACATAACCAAATATAGCTCGGAGGACCTATACGATGTCTCAAGTTCTATCAACCAGTTGGAGGTCATTTTGAAAGGATTCTAAAGCAAGTAGTTCACCATCATTCATCTATTCATTCAACAAATCTGTATGGAAATTCTAGTGTGGAAGGAATGGTTCTAGGTGCTGATAATAAAGCAGTGGACCAAAAGGCAAAGCTCTTTCCCTCACGGAGCCTCCATTGCAATGGCAGATAAGCAGTAGGGGCCGCTAAAAACAAATAAGTAAGTAAAAGCATAATCCGCCAGCTGATGGTAAGCGCAGTGAAGAAAAAGCAGGGAAGGCAACAGAGACTCGGAGGGGCTGGAGGGGTAGGCGGTGCGGTGCTGTTCTGTACTCGGTGGTCAGCCAAGCCCTCTCTGATGAGGTGACAGCTGAAGAGGCGAGGGAGGGAACTGTGGGTCCCTGGGCATTCCAGGAAGAGAGAGCAGTGCATGCTTCCACCTTTCCCTGAATCTTTATGCCAAGGTGGCTTGATGTAGTGAGGGGTTAGAAGCATAATGTGATCAACAAGACTGTTTGTTTAAAAAGGAAAAAAAAAAACATAAAACATAAAATTCACAAGATCTCCAGCCAAGTATAACTGATCCTCTTCTTTACTTCCTACAGCTCCCATAGCTCTGCTTCATTAACTTATTTAATACATCATTAACAAAGGTAATTTATTTACTGGGCTCTCACTTAATGCCAGGCTCCACCACTTAGTGAGTGTGTCGTATTAGCTCTCTCTCATGATTAACGCTTCTCCAGTAAAGGGTACCCTTATCGTTCTTCAGCAAATGTAGAATGAGAGAGCGTTGTCCGTGCTTAAGATGCTCTGGGTTGGATAAGGAGAATGAGGATATAGTATGTTACCCCTGACATAAACAACCAAAAGTACTTGAGAAATACTCTGTGTTTTCAGTGTTTTCAGTGTTAGAATAAATCCATGCAGAGCGAAGCGTGGATGGTGCACCTGCAGCATAGAGCAGAAATAAAGTGACCAGTCTGGGCTCAGAGTCATTGTCCTTTTAGTTTATGTCTGATCACTGTCTGCTTCTCTCACGGGACCATTAACTTCCACTTGCATGGCTTCAAGTCTGAGAAAATAGGAAACGCTGCATGGAGTAGAGTCTAGTTTTATTATAAACTCATTCTCTTCAGGCTCAGGGGATGCTGCATGGCTCTGTTTCTGTTGGGAGTTTCTGTTGAAACTGATGTTTCAAGGCTCTTACTTGACAGCCGTTTATTGGCAGAGCTGCATGAACAGAGGGCTCCTGTTCAATTCAAGGAGAGAGCTGTTCCTGTGAACTCCAGGAAGGGCTTGCGAGTCACAGCTGGGGTAACGGGCTGTGACTCCTGCGTGTGAGCACCGTGGCAGTGTCCCACGGGGGAGGCAGAGCAGGGCTGCGCCTTCCCTTTCCCTGGCCGACTCGAAGTTTGGGAGGTGTTGGGAGTGGTTCTATGGCGCCAAATGAAGTCTGTAAAATCCCAGGGCTTATGACTAAGTGATAACAGAGTTGGAATTAGATCTTAATCTTTCAAATCTTTGTCAATGGCTCTTTTCATAATGTCCTTCCTTCCTTCACCCACACTCTTAGAAAAGAGCAAGAGTCAACGGAGTCAGTTACTTTGATGGAAATAAATGCCTGATGTATTCACAAAATCTCAAGAAATCCAAGAGAATTTTTAGAAAGAAAAAAATACCCCAAGATTTGTAGTGGATTTTAACTTTATTGAATGAGCATTTTTTGTCTCTTTTCAGAAAATGTAAACAGCACATTTGCATTCCCACCAAGTTTATAACCTTTTTCACTGTCCAAAAGGAATGTGAATTATCTCCGAGAAATGACTGTGATTTACAATTACAAGAAAAAGAAATTATTCAGGGGAAGTGTCTCTGACTAGCCCTTGGTCCTGGCTTATGCACTTTAGCTCCCTGCTGCTAGATACAGTCGGTCTCTGGATTTGCTTGCTTAAGGTCTAGGCAATTTTCTGACCTCTAACTAGTCCTGTCTACTTCACTGTCCCACAGTCCTCTTTCCCCCGCAGCTGAAATTACTGGACGCACAGTAGCTCAACCCACCTTATATTCTCAAACCAGATCATCTTTCTGGACCTCTTAAATCCCAGCTCTTTGTCTTGATGACTCTCTGTCAACAAATCTTCTACCAATGGTTCTCAACTTTGACCACATATTGGAATCACTTCGGAAGAATTAAAACATATATGTGGCTACTAGTCCCCATCCCCAGAGATCCTCATCTAATTCATCTACAGCAAGGTTCCCCTGCACTGGCCCTTTGACATCTTGGACAAGGTCATTCTTTGTCATGAGGGACTGTCCGCCATACTGTAGGGTACTTGGCAGTATCCTGGCCTCTTCCTACTAGGTGTCAGTACACCCTTCCAGCCTTGACAACCAAACATGTCTACAGATGTTGCCAAACGTCCACTTGGGGAAAAGTCACCCCCAGTTGAGAACCACTAGCCTGGGGTTTAGCCTGAGCATCAAGATATTTCCAGACCCCCCCCCCGAATATGCTAATGTGCATTCTGGGCTGAGCATTATCAGTCTAGGCTAGTGCTGATTTTCAAACTTAAATATCAGCCCGGGATCTTGTTAAAATGCAGATTCTGACTTAATAGGTCTGGGGTGGGGCCAAGATTCTGCATGTCTAACAAGCTCCCAGGTGGTGTGATGTGGCTCTCGGTCCACTCACTGAGAGCGGGGCGGGGGGGGGGGGGCGGACACCGCAGTTTGCCCCGGGGCTATGCCTACACTCAGCATTTCCACTTGGGTGCCCCTCATCATTTTAGCCTAATTGCCCCAGGGTTGCTGGTGATTGTCAAAGGCAGAGATGCCCGAAAACAGTGAGGCAGAGAAATTACTTCAACTGAATTACTCGTCTCTTAGGGATCACGGTGCCACAGGCAAGCTGCATGTCACCAAGGTAGGAGGTGCCAGCATTTTAGGGAGAACCTTCCCTACAGTTTGCCTCTTGCTGGCGCCAAAGGAAAAAGCCCAAAGCACCCTGAGCTGCAGCCTTCCCAATAGCACACTCCACGCTGCTGGTCAGAGGAAAGGCTGCCTGAGCCTGCCTTCAGCTTCCCCCCTGCATTTTGAAGTCTGCAGCTTTCACATGAGTCACTGGGGTTAAACAAATGAGTCGAGAGAGCAGATTTTCCATTTGAGGAGGGATTTCAGGAAGCACCTTCTACAACTGAGTCGAGACAGACCACCTTCTAGAATTTACACAGAACCGCGGGAAGGTTACTTGTCCCTCCATTCACAACACAAAAATGCAGAGAGTTTACACAGCTCTGTTCTCCTTTGACTTTTGTCCTGGAGAAAAGCTCTCATTTTATTCTGGTGGAATTTGTTTGCATTATACTCACTTCAGAAGTCTGTCCTCTCTCACTTGTAAATTTAGCCAGGAACTTGACAATACATACCACTGGCGTATGACTTCAATCCTATTGGCTCCAAAGAAGAAAAAAAATCATCTCATTGCTTGGGGATCTACAGTGACATACAAGCCTATTTATGGATTCTGCAGCTGGCTCGATGTATGATGTGCGTTACCACTACACTCTTCACTTAGAAAAGAAAAAAGTAGTCTTGACAACCGACTGTCCAGAGGAAGAACTCTAATTAATTTTAGAGAGTGCTCATGCATGCACACTACACAGTTCTGAATAGACCTTCTGCCTCAAACCCATATCTACTTTCTTACCATGAAGAAAGGCATTTTGACAGTGAGAAAGAAAGCTCAAGTTCCCATTTACCTTTCTTTTTCTGAAAACCTTATAACCACATCAGACTTGTTCATTGACTCCTGGCTGCTTCTCCCCTTGGTGACATCCTGGCTCCTCTTAGATCATTAGTTCTCAGTAAGACAGGGACAAAGCCTCCAGAGACACTTGGCGATGTCACAACTGGGAGGTGGCTACTGACATCTCTGGATAAAGGCCAGGGATGCTGTTAGATGTCCAGCAATACACAAGACTATCCATCTCCCGCAACAACGAAGCATCTGACCCAAAATGTCAGTTGAGTTGCTGTTGAGAAAATCCGTCTCAAATTTTTAGAAACTCAAAAAGCCCCTCAACTAAAGGCTGCTGGAGACTGAAGCCTCAACCTACCAGCTAAAATTCTACTCTGAAATAGAAAATAGGAAAAGAGGAATAGGAAAAAAGGGCTCCTACAAGTAACTCCTTTACTTACCCACAAGGACAGAGACCTTCTCATTCTTGTCCTTTTCTGTGACCCTAGAGGGTATTTGTCAAAGGAATGACTGGATCCCGCCCTCAGTTCAAGGATGTCCTCCTCAGGAAAGAAGAAAAGAGGAGTCACAGCTATAAAATTAGCCCTCCTGGGCGGCAACCTGGGACTGTCCCCGGCAGTGTGGTGCAACGCAGTGCTTCTCAAATTCATGTGCATGTGAACTACCTGGGATCTTGTTTTTAAAACTGCAGATGCTTGTGTGCTAGGTCCCGGATCAGGCCTGAGCGTCCGCATTCCCCACAGGCTTCCAGACAAAGCTGGAACGCCCCGGTCACTCTCTGAGCAGCAGCAGACCATGCCTAGACTTGGAGCCAGGACATTCACCTGCTTCCATCTCCTGTTGTAGAAAACACAGAGGGTAATAAACTCTCTGCTATGCCCGCGTGAGAAACCGTTGTGGTGACTAAATTAAAACATTCCTGACATGATCTAGAAACTTTGCATGGGAATTCAGAAATCATATAAACTAAACTCATCAATCTTTAAGTTAGAAGCAGAGTCTTAAAGACACCTTAACTCGCCCAAGGGCACACTGGTGATTGGCTGTCGAGTCTACACCAAATCCGCACCCTGACTCTCAGCCCAGCCACCTACCCGCTCCCTGCGTGCTGGCTGCCTCGCTGCCCGGTGCCTGGCACTGCAGGCGTGGCTGTTGCTTACTTGTCTCGGGTTTCCCCCTGATGATGATGTGTGGTGCCTTGGCTGAGAATGAACCCCAACCACCCCTCCAAGTCCACCTGCCACCCCATCCATATCTGATTGCTCATTCAGTGAGATTGGTTTGCTATTGCCGTGTCTCTGAAATCAATCATTATGCTACACTGCTCCACTGCTCCACTCTGTGCATTGCAATGTCCCTTACATTGGGTTTTGCTCCCTTGGTGTATGCGAGAAACACAAACCTCAGGCAAAAAGAGCAGTTAGCCTGGTGCCCAACAACAGAGCAGGCACTAAACTGGGGTTAAAGCCCCACGTTTAGATTCCCCGTGCATGCTCCAAACCTCTTCAGAGAGAACACAGCCCTCCATTATTTACACTGCACTCTCATTAGTCCCAAAGCCTGGTGTCTTAGAGCTAAAAATCTGCTCATCAGTATCAATTTAGGTGAAGGGAAATTATATTTAAAGAAAAACATTCTATCATTTTATAGATTCACTTTAAGAATCCTACCCTCCCATTGTCTCAAAATAACCTTGGGTCTGCCTTTCTTCTCCTGCAAAGCAGATAATACCGCCTAGAGAACTCAAGTTGCATTCCTGCCCTGTCTTTTGCCTCCCAGTTGGAGCAGCCCTCTGCATCTCATGGATTTTAAGTGCCATCTAGTGGTAAATCTTCAGATGTTAAAAATAATGCAATAAAGCTTAATTCAAGAAGCATGGTGGGGTCTCCAGGTGGTGGAAAATCCCTTTACTGGAGAATCACTATATCTGCCATATGTACGTTACCAATATTCAAAAATTTTTAAATACTAAGAAAAATTCAAATAAGTATGCATACCGGTTGGGCATCCTTAAAAACAAACAAACAAAAAAAACTCTTGTAACTCTCCAGTCAAAAAGCATTAAAAAATCCTTAAATTAGTTTTTCTGTTATATATTAGAGACAAGTTCTTCATAAATTTTTATTTGAAAGACATCTTTTTAAGCCATAAGTGTAGTTAGCCTTTCCCAGTCACTTGAGTTGGTGTTTTCTACTTGCTTTGACAATTCTACCCACTCCTTCCGTCACAGAAAAGAGTGACAACTTGGATTTTATTCTACAGAAGGACCAAAAAGCCTTTACTTTCCTTCTTGTCCTTGGAGATGGAGAGGCTGGAAACATGGAGCCTCCTTTCTTTTCCTCCACCCACATAATCCTTCAGTGTCTGCTCCTTCCTACGTTCGCAATCTCCCAACCCACCACCTGCACGTAGGCGAATCTGTCTGAGTGCTATAGCATTTGGTCTCCTCTGTCTGTTTTCTGTACAATGGTAGACACACCAGGCTTGGCAGGTGTTAATAAATGTGTCTGCAGACCTATCACCAGACCATAACAGAGCTGAAGCTATGACTTGGATTTCCAGCTCCTGGTATGACGCTTCTTCAGGGTAAGACGGAGCTACAGCAGAAACGCACTTATAAAAGCAGACCCCAGGTACTCAGAGAACATACGTCCAAATGAGACACATACAGAGAGATGTGAAAACAGATGTCCCTTCTACAGCACAAAGGCAGAGCTCAAAATGAATTTCTATTGAAAATGATTAGATATTCTTGAACAGCGACTACTATTAAATGCTAGTTCACTACAATTAATTTCAGTTTGCTTTGATAATATTTCTTTTTTCTAGATAAAAACTTAAACTATAGAAAATAGAGACAAAGCATAAAGTAAAATGGAAGTTCTCTCTCATGTACCCTAACACAGCCCTGTTGAAATCCTTTGCATTTTTTCCTGAATGGATCTAGATATAAAGATTGGGATCATATGTATACTCGGTTTTGTCACGTGGGTTTTTTTCCACCTAATAATATATTATGAGCATTTTCCCATGCCGTTAAATATATTCGCAACATCAAGATATTTCATCATATGAATGCACCATGTTTAATTTAATCAATACATAGTGGTAGATACCAGATTGTTCCTAAATTCTTACTCTTGTATCTAAATAATTCTGAGACAAACTTCCTTGTTTAATAAGACAAGTGTAAATATTTATTACAAATTTACTTCTAGAGCTTGAATTGCAGGGTCAAAGGATGTGAATGTGTTTAAGTTTTGTGATGCACAGCAAATTGATTGTTAAAAAGGTAACCATCGATGAACACTCTCACCAGGACCTCGTAAAGGCACACCAATGATGTTTTCCTGGAGAAGAGAGGCCCCTGCAGACCCCAGATCCTTATCAGGGTGTCTCCTTGAACCTGCAATAGGCCTGGTTAAAAGGCTCCAACTTTTAACATTGCAGTGCACGTTTTAAGGACCTTGAAACTTCCAGAATTAGCTCTGGTTCTCTCACAGGGTGTATGTGAGACACTCATAAGTGCATCCTGGTCTCTCAAGGAGATAACAGACGTTTCAGTCATTATGTCTTCTATTTTCTGTATAAATCTGTGCAAAATTCTGACAAAACTTCACAATTACTTTTTTTCATGTAGTGGTACTTTATACGCATGTAGGTCTGATAATTACCCAATATTAAAACTACGCTGTCTCTCTCTCTTCCATACTGATTACGAAGAAGTCTTTTGTTCGTGATACTGCTTTATGTTCCTAACAACTTTGTGAGAATACCTGAGTCCCACAAACCAGAGTTACTTTTGACATGGCTACCTGGAAGCACTAGTAATGGTGGAAACAGACAGTGTAATTCTGGAACATTCCCTCTGGATTCATGTAATAGAATATTTTACAATTGAGATTTTAAAACGACAATCAGATTTTTCTCACTTCTTTTAGCACTGTTATTTTCCATGTAAAAGATTGAGTTTTTCTATTCTTTTTAATAAAAAGAATAACTAAAAATATTTTAAATATATCAAAACCATTACTCAAATTGATAAATTCTACTCTAAATTTAAAGAGGAAAAAAAAAACTCTTGTTGCTAAAGTTTGCCTTTTCATCCTTATTTAAATTTCCATCAATAAGCAGAGGAAACTCATCCATTTTGCCTTCTTATTAAACTAGAGCAGAAGTCAGAGGCTTTGCCTGAAAACTCAATTTTTCTCCTCTTCAAAACCATCAGAGGGCGTTTTCAGCTTTGAACTCAGACAAAATAACAGGACTGGTTGAGAATGACTAAATCCACGTTTCATGATGCTATGAAATTGCCAATATTTTGTCATATTTGATTTAGAAAAAATGTGTAAATTTCATACTGTGTGAACTAATAGTACAATTTCTAATCAGCAAGGCATGATCAGTAGGTCACCAGAAGCTTCCAGAGGCGCCGCTGCAGGGGATTCTGGTTTTCCTGCCAGCCCATCATTAAAGCTAAGCTACTGACTGCTGAGCCGGGAGTGGCCTCAGACCACAGCCCCGCCCTCTTTCTCTAGCATCGTCTTCTGGGCTGGTTCTGCACAGACGCCAGTTGATGGCCCATGATGACCTGGGATATTCCACATCATGCTGGCCACTACTTAACAGGTGGTTAAATGGGGACGAAGACAAGGTAAGGACCCTGTCGTTCACAAGGGAAAGAAAACCCCTGGAGCGGAACATGTCCTCTGACCGACCAAGAACCAGCTGCATTGACCCCGTCTGGGCTCCACCCGCCATCCTCACTTCCTGAACCGACTAGCAGATGATTGAGATCCAAAATACCATCAGAGTTGTGAGCATTCATCCAAAGAGAAGGCTTCAGGTTTTCCTCTCAATCCCCTTGAATGGACAGAGGACAATTCCTCCACCCCCAGCTTCCAATGGAGCCGGGAAGAAACTGACTTACTGAGACGCAGAGGCCTACAGGAAGGGCGGACACGTCTCATTATAAAGCTGGGTGTTGAAGCAGATTTCTGACAACCTCCTGTGCCTATTTGACTGGGGGAGATGATAATCAGTGAGGGGTGGCAGGAGAGAAGGTGGGTAACAGACGGAAAGTTGCAGTCTTATCTTTGTCGTGCCAAAGAATGTCATCTGCTTTGAGCCAAGTGGACACACATGCAGGGCAGCTGGGCCCGAGCTGCCTTATTATGAGACAAGTGGACTCCAGAAACAAGAGACCGTGGGGAGACAGGGAGGAGGCAGGAAGAGGAGAGTGGGGTAGAAGCCCCAGGGCCAGAGGCGTGTCTCCTGTGGAGACATTTTTGGACATCTTCCTACAAGGGCCTCAGAAGAATCCACATGTAGGTCCCGAGGGAGACCAGCACCTCCACGGCTGCACAGGGAAGGGTCATCCATCCGGCACTGTGGGGTGGGAATGCGCCAGCGTGCAAGAGGAGATTACAGTGAGAAGCCAGTAAGTATAAGGGCACCTGCCCTTTTCCCCTGGTCCCTCCTCACTGCTGCAAGCAGAAGCAGCTGGGAAAAGTGAAGGAACTGACCACGTTACCTTCCCACTGTAAACCCATCCGGCCGTAAGTTAGTCACCTGTTGGGAATTAAGTAGGATACAAGATTAGAGTTGGACTAAATTGAGTTTTAATATCTAAAAGTGGTAATTAAGTGGTAATTTAATATCTAAGAGGTAATTAATAGGCAAAAAAAAAAGGGAGATGCAACAGAGTACGATTAAAAGCAGTAGGTGGAGAAAAAGTATTTTCATATTTGTATGTCACCAAGCTCAACAAACCAGTTACACTTGTCTGGACTGATGAATTCATTGAAATCTCCGGGTCTCTGTAGCTTTATTGCTAAAAGTTCAGCTTTTACAGCGTAAATGAGTTCAAAGAACAGGAATCATCAGTATCAACTGTGAAAGAGATGAAGAGGAACTTTCATTTGGAAAGAAACTGCATCAAATTAAACTAAAGATGATTTGTAGTTTTGTTTCAACTCAGGCCTGTCACTTACAATGCCTAAGGAACAGAAATAATCTAGTCCAAACAGCATCACAACAGCACGTACACACACACACGTGCACACATACATGCACACATACGTACACACACACGCACACACACACATACACACACACACATAAACACACCCACACACGTACACATACGTGCACGTACACACGTACACACACCCCACACACACGTGCACACACACGCGCACACACGTACACACACCCCACACACTTGCACACACACGCACACACACGTACACACACCCACACACATACACACACGTACACACACACGTGCACCCACACACGTACACCACACACACACACACACGTACACACACACGCACACACGTACACACACGCACACACGTACACACACACACACACACAGATGAATTTGATTTATTTAAATGAAGAGAGAAGAATAAAGCTAATTGGGGTTCAAAACTATATAGTTGATTTAATAAGCTTTTCACTTTTCAGTTCCCTCAAACATTCTGATTTACAAGTCACAGATCACAATGATACATTTATTCTAACATAGCTACCTTTTGCAATTTGATTCTATAAATTTAAGACATTAAAGCTAAATATAATGAGGCTACTTCACACAGTGCTTTTCCAAGGTTATAAAAGGTAGTAACCACTTTACAAATCTTCATCAAAGCCCAGCCCCACGACAAGGTAAAACTCAAATGGCCGTTATTTACTCATTATTAGAGACATGTCTTTTGTCAGAATCATTGAACTCAAATATTATTCTCTCTAGGTCATTAATTTGGAATTTTTCTTATGAATGTTAATAATCTACTTAGCTTCCTGTGAGACTTAATAACTACATTGGTTATTTTACTTTCTTTGCCTTGGGCATTTAAGATTGGATTTAATATCTCTACAAATTCATAATGCTTGTCTAAAGAGATGACCATGGTGGCTTAACTTGTACGTAAAATAGCAATAGATTTATGGTTAAATCCTCATCTGTTCAGAACTTCTTAAACTTCAAACTGTCACAGCCCTACCAATTTTCTTAAAACAAATCTTTGTTCTTTGTTTCAAGTATGTTTCTTCAAAGCAATTTTAAAGTTCAAATATAGCACATTTATAACCATCTGCTTCTACAAAACTTCAATGGATATTTCAAACGTTATCAAGTTTTCTGTCTCCTGCAGCTAGAAACAATGTCGCTATGTCCTTTCTATTAAGAAACAGGTAAGGCTTCTATTTATTTAGCAACATATAAGTAATGGATACAGACATGGAATTGGCAAACTATATTGTTTATGGCATAGAATTTATAATTCTTTATTTCCTCAAGGATGTCACTGTATTTCACAATTTGTTAAAACTCAATTTTATTTTCAAGGAGCAGAAAGCATTTACAGAACTACCCTTTGGGTACAGAAAGCCCGCCAGTGCTGTCACTGAGGAGCACAAACCCAGCATTTTGAGTCCCTGACAGTGCTCTCTCTAGGAAAGTCAGAGGCTGGGTACTGATTTTGCCATGCATTACACAAGCCTCAACTTGATAAGATGTTATGTTTTTATAAAGATCTATAATTATAGTCTTTCACTCATCGAATTCAAATTGTTTTCTTTTATAGTAAGTACAAAATAATAGTACAAATCATACTCTCTGTGGCAAACAAAGTGAGGCCCATATGACATAAACATATGTCACAATGGCCCAAGGTGAAGGGTGAGAAACTTAGAGTTGTGTTCAGGGAAAATTTAAAAGCCAGGCAGGGAGCCTACTTGAGGGATCAACGCAAAAAGCCCAGATAAATCCCCAGGCAATGGGTAGCATCTACAGGCCCTTTTTATACAGCACCCATGGACTTATTTAAAAATGTAGAAATCTCACCAAAATATGTAGATATCCTTTGTTAAACATGAGGCTCAAAGTTCAGGGTAAATCTCGGCCTAGATTTTCTGGAGGGGGACCTAACCCTAAAATCTTTGGAGTTAATTTTTCTCATTTAGGGGATTTCTATGGGGTTATGAACTGAATTATGTCTCCCACCCAAAATGCATAATTTGAAGCCCAAACCCCCAGTGTAAGTGTATTTGGAGATGGAGCCTTTAGAAATAATTAAGGTTAAGTAAAGTCATGAGGATGGGGCCCCAGTTCAGTACGACTGGTGCCCTTATAAGAAGAGGGGCACTGGGGATCTGAGCACACAGAGAAAAGGCTGAGGGCACAGCCAGAAGGCAGCCATCCGCAAGCAAAGCGAGAGGACTCGGGAGAAACCAAATTTATCCACACCTTGATCCTGAACTTCCAAACTTCAGATCTGTGAGAAATCAGTTTCTGTTGTGTGAGCCACATAGTCGTGGCACCCTGCCATGGTGGCCCCAGCAAACTAAGGCAACCGGGCTTAGCATATAGACATGACGCCAGTTTTCATGTATCTTAAGGGAGATATGCTTAAAATATGAGAGTGCTTTCATTTACCGTTGTGACAGCTAATTTAACAAATACCAGTTTATATTCAAGGAACTAGTGTTCGTATAAACTGTTTTGTAAGCAGTACAGAACTAGACAAGCAAAGAGTATTATCACTACTTTTAGTTGTTTCTGCACTCTCCGTAACCACAGGTACTGTTGCAAGATTTAGTCATTCTGGCTGTTAACATAATTTTTTTTCTTGTTCTTATTTATTTAGGAATGCTTTTCCATGGAGAAAGTTGTTTATGGTAGGTGGAGCTAAAATGAGGAATTCTCAAATTCAGCTAGGATGGAGCCACAGTGGACACACCAGTCACATAATTTTTAGTGGTATGCAAACTAAGGAATAGGTCACATTCACCTCCAGAGCTATTTAGCCAACGGAGAGAAAGGGGATAGAAAGTGAAGGTCACTTTTTAAAACCTTCAGCGCAGAAATGACCACCTCATTTCTACACACATCCCATTGAGGAAAAGTGGTCACATGACCCCATCCAGATATAAGGAATGTAGTCTCGGACTGGCCAGTCGCTTCCCAAGACCTATGGAAAGGGAGCACAAATGTTGGCCATCTCTGCCATCACGCCTCTCTGAGGAAAAGGCATTGAAGAAGAGAAGATAACAAGAAATCAGACCTGTGAAGAGCTGTGGGAGAGAGGGTCCAGCCAGAAGGAATTGTATAAAAAAGCTAAACTCAAGACAGAAAGAGCCTTCTGTGTTCAAAGTTCAGAAAGAAGAGGTTGACATGAAGTGGGCAAGGGAAAAGAGGAAGTTACTGACATTGAGGTAGGAAAGGAACAGATCTGTGGGCTGTTACAGTCCACACAGAGGAGTTTGGATGTTTTGATCATTAAGATATCAGGATGTTTTAGCAGCATAGTAGTCTGATCCAAGTTATTTCTGAAAAATATTTATCTAGAAATCATGAGAAGATTGGCAAGGGACAAGAGATGAAGTTGAAATAAGGCTCTTTTATTGTCTAAGCCAAAGACTGCTGTGGATTGAATGGGTGTGGAGACTGAAGATGGAAGGAGCACAGTCTGGCATCCCCAGGAAGCAGTGGAGTGCTGCTCATATGATGGGAGGTGCCTGGCATATGGGCAGCTGCCGGACTTTGCTTTCTGGCAGTAGTGAGACATGCATAGAAGTCCTAGGATTCAGGTGGCCAGAAAAGAAGGTCCCAAAGTAATGTAAGAAGAGACACAGAATAGAAGAGATACCACATCTTGGTGCTCATATTTAGGAAGAAATTCTATATGATAGTGAGCTTAGAACACAAATATGACTAAATAGATGTTTGACTCCTTTCACGACCACAGGGATGAACACAGGCAGAAAACAATGATAATCTAGGTTTCCAGAACAGCCATGGTATTTGGTATTTATCAGACTTAGGCAGTAAAATGCATTCCTTTCATCTAGATTTTCAGAATACTGCTGTGGGTGAGAAATCTGTTAAGGAGTATGCAGTCTTTATTTGATCTAAGACTTTGGCTTTGAAAAGTGAAAATGTTAGGGTACCTTTCACACATGGAAATACCAATGAGATAAATCTGAGTATCAAAAGATCTGAGAAAGAAGGTGAACATAATTCCAAAATTAAGGGACCCATGGAGGGGGCTCCCTTCACAGAATTCAGTGTGTTGGTCTCGCACTTCACTTGGAGGATTATCTACAAGCCTCTAATGAATTTTCTGATAAAAAGAAACCAACCCTCTCACCTGTTTCATCTATTCTCAGTTACCAGACTGGGGAGTTTACCATATTTCATGCTTCAGATCAAATGCCTCTCCTCTGAAGGTATCAGAAGAAACTTCCCACATCATGCACCAGCATCTGGCAATGCCTGGGCAAATCATTATTGCCATTATTATTATCTGTCTCCCTCAGAAGCGCCAGGCGTTGGAGGTCTGCCAACGACAGGAGCTATGGGGTTCATCGGACTTGGAGAATCGTACCATAAATCCAATGCCATTTTGAGAACAGTGAAAAGCAGACAACCCATAACATTACAGAGCAAGAAGATGAGCAAACACCACCTTCTCCTTCAGTGTCAGAATAAAGTGCCTTCGACACATAGAAAGCTGAGCATCAGACACAAAGGATACGGAGAACTGCTGGTGAAGAACTGCCGGTGAGCAAGTTAACCCCACTCTCCTAACTGGAGAGACCAGGTCACACAGCGGATTTCTGCGGGGCTGTCAGAGGCACTCTGGCCAGGTTCTGCTCCCGATCACTGTCCATTTTTACCATGTTTTCTTAACTCGCACCTACAAATTTAATGAGTTATTAATAAAGGTCTCTTCAAAGTCATATAGCCAGACTCAGAGCGAAGACTGGAACTTGAGAATGCCGGCAAGACTGGGTCTGTGCCAGGTGTTAAGGAGTAATTTTCAAAAAAGGTAAAACCCCAACATTCATACAGATATAAAATAAACACGTATTAAAGATTTTACTTAGCTCATTACTCACTGAGGGACTAGGAAGATGGGGAAATAAGCAAAACTGAGAAATCGAAGAAGAGATACATCTATAGGTAGGAAATAGTAAAATGAATGTGCAAATGGAGGCAAAGCTGCCCTTGTCCGTGGTGGAAGAGGGGCATCAGCTGAACTTCTAATTTCTGCCGGATAGGACAGAATTTGCATGTCTACAAACAGGAATTACTTTGCATTGCTGTTAGTCGTCTACAATTTATAGAGAGACCAAACAGTGCAAAGACAGCGGGAGTCTGGAATTAGATAACCCTGAAGGTCGGCTCTGCAAAGTACCTAGCTTTCCACTGAACTACAAACTGTACCCAACACAGACGGAACAGCCACCGTGGCAGAGCGGATCGTTGCAGTCAGTGCCTGCACGTATTTTCAGGATGAACACGTGTTTTAAATAAGAGGCTTAATCCTCCCTGTTTATAAGGGAAGAGTTTCCCGTCCTCTCCTTTTCCTTGGATCACTGACTTTAGAAACCTTAAAACTGTGAGTACTTTCTTCTCTCTTTGAAATCTGTGTGACTCTGTTTGAAAACTAGATGGGACTTTTGTCAGGTTTATGACCCAAGAGTGTCTTTTTCAAGGACCTGGGAGCCACCTTTTGGATGCTAAGATCAAGCCTTTGAAAGGCTGACATCACTCCTATTTCTGTGGGAGGCTAGGGGCCTGACTGATGAGTACCTTGCTCCAAAGTTGCAAAACTACCTCTTGTCACAGAGATAGGAGGTTTGTTTTTCCTTTGTATAAAGCCAATTAGTTAACACAAATGATTGTGCCGATTGCCAGACAAAAGTTAGGATGAACTGTGTGTGCCCAAGGGTGCTGTCAAGTCCTCTTGAGGACTAGCAATCATTTACCTCGAGAACATGGCTGGACTTGGTTGTGTCTGCTTGGCTATGTGAGGCGGTGAGGTTCTTTTCTTCTTTGCAATCTCTGAGAAGGTTGCCTGTGAGGCATGTCCCATTCTGGCTTAATGCTTATTCAGTAATAAAACAATTTTACTTCTCTAATAACTTAGTGGAGAGGTTTTCTGGGTTGGGAGAAGATTCTGCTGTTACTCATATTTCCCTGTCACAACCTACCTACCCGAGTGTACGTGAATCCCAGAAGCATCCAGGCAGATGGAAGCCCTACGATCCAAGCTGCTTGCTCTGCTTGTCTTTGCCTCCTTGCTTCTGTGCACAGTGTAGACCCCTTCGGCCATCATGAAACGAACAATGAACAAAGTGCACCCTGCTGAACATACAATCGTGTGTGCACGTGTGTGGGGGGGCGATGTATGTAGCCAGGATGTCTGAGGACACAGGAGGCCCAGGAAAACGGAAACATTAGGAACATCTTTGTTCTCTGTGTATCTTTAGCATCCTTTGATGGTTGTTACTGTGATCGATGAGCATGGAAAGTTGGCTCCCCAGATGTGACTGACACGACCTGTTGGGAGGCGAATCTGAGCTGACTGCTCACCACGGCCCAGGGAGAAGAGCACCTGGGACTGCTCTGGCCACACCTGAGAAAGGAGGAGGTCAGGTCAGAACATGCCGGTGTCTGGAAGTCCGATTCGGGCAGATCTTTCCAGGGGGACTGAAGGGGCATCTCTGGAATTTGATTAGGACTGTTAAGAATTATAACACAATAGTCCCTGCATGGTAGAAGCAGTGATGTGAGGATTTTGAGAAGAGGGATTTAAAAAATTATAAGGCTTAAACTGTCTGATGTTTTCCACTGAAGAGTTGAAAAGTCTTTTGGAAAGTTCCTATAAAGAGCAATCAAGCCATTTGCCTGAGTAGTAAAGTTACGCTAATGAAGACAGAGGGAAGTACAAAGTCGTATTAATATAGACAGTGAGGCCTAGCTCAGTTCTCAGCGTCCATGCTGAATGGGGGTAGATGGTTTTGATTATCAGGAGTTCAGATCAAAACTCAAGATGTGTAGGAAATATTTGGTTTCTTAACTCAAGTTTTTTTAAATTTTGGATCCTATTAATAATAGTTTTTAATATTCATACTTATTAATTTTATCATGATTACACATGCAAAGTTTCTGGAGCAGAGCAGATAATCCACGAATAATAAAAAATACAAGAAGATTCACCTTCCACAGCCTCTCATTCTACGGTAAATTAATCTCGCCCGTTCAGGTCCATCAGGCCACTCTTCCTAGGGCTGCATCTAAGCTTCAGGGGCTTTAAAAGTCCAAGGCAAGGGGAGGGAGCCATCTCTGACTCTCTATGCCAGCTGTTCTCCAAGAAGCCCTCCCATGTGGCCCTGTCATTCGTCCTCTGCTTGGCCCTGAGGTGCCCCTTCCTCCTCTCACCGGCACGCTCACCCTGAACAACTCCTTCTCTCGCACTTCCGTGCTCACGTGTAACTGCATCTTTGGATCTGGTGTGGGCAGCAAGGCCGTCCAACTGTCCATCTTGATCCAGACTCCACATGCATCCTCCTTCTCTACGCCCTTCTGCCTCCCCGCAGGTCTGCCCAAGGAACACGGTACAAGGGCCCCTACAGGGACACATCCCCCACACGTGTCTTTGCTCTTATCTTTTTCCCTGTTTCTACTGCAGACCCCCCAACCTAGAAAACCTTAGGATTTGGGGGGAGCCCTTACTGCTCTTGAACCTTCTGTTTGTGCCTCTTTCTGTATCCGGGGTTCCCCATCTTGACACCATTGACATTCTGGACCAGATCATTCTTTGCAGTGGGGGCTTGTCCTTTGGGTTGCACGATGTGGAGGAGAGCAGAATATGTCACTCCAAAGTGTGCCATTCTGGCATATTGATTATTTTGAATTAAAGTTAGTTAAGGAACAACCAGTGCAGGAAGGACTCTCTGACTTGCCTTCACCCCGCAGATGGAAGAAATGAACACCCCATGTGAAAGCACCCCTCCCACACCCGGAGGCAGAGACGAGCTCGTCCCCAGAAACGGGGGTCTAGGGCCGAGAGGCTGTGTCAACAGACCTTGTTACTTCCTCACTGACTTACTGCCCTCAAGCCCAAACTTCTCTGTCTTACCAATTCTTAATAAATGTGTTTCTTTGTCTAAAAGGTATAAAAGCTGCCTGCTTTGGTCACTTATTTGAGTCTCATGTTAAAAAAAAATAAACTTGTTTTTCTCCTGTTAATCTGTCTCATGGCAGTTAAATTATTAGATCAACCAAAGAAACCAGAAGGCAAGAAAGGAAAAGTTTTCCTCCCATACAGATGTCCAGCAGCATCTACACATGCCTACTTGATACCTCTTAGCTGTGACAACCAGAAATGTAAAATGTTCCTGCTGGAAGAAAAGTTGAGAACCAAGTTGAGAACCACCGTCCTAAAATCTTGAATTTTGTGGGAGAAAAAAACAGGAGTAAAGCCCCTGAGTATTTCCTTCCTGCTTGCTTCATTTCTGCCCTGAGATACTGAACGCAGGACAGCCACTCTGTGCGAATGGGGCAGAGGAAAGGGAAAGAAATGTGGAGTGGGGAGAACGTAGATTCGTATTTCATGATGGCATCCCTTTACCCGAGCCTGCATCCTGGTGCTACTCAGGACTGTCTAGCGGCTCATTAGAAAGGCAGGGTCTCAGCCCCCGCCCCATGCCTACTGCATTAGCATCTTGGTGATTCAGTTCGGCCATCTGTTTTAACAAGCTCTCTGCGTGATTCTCATGCTGTGTGGAAATAAATGAAGACCATCCAACCGAAAACAAGCATCGGTTTAATATTTGGAGCTTGCTATAGCGAGGCAATCAGCCGTCATCACTTACGTCTGACAGAGGCTCCAGGGCAGGCAGAGGGGTGGGAGAGCTTTATAGCGGGGGGAGAAAAGGAAGGCTTAAGGCATATCCTGATTGGAAGTTACAGACATGGGGAAGCTGTTGGAGCCTAACTAGAAGTGAAACATCCGTGTGATTGATTTGGAAACATATTTCACTTTCTCTGGTTGATTCTAGGTTGGAGGTGGGGGCAAAAAAAAAAAAAAAAGTAGTGAAGCTGGCAGTTAATTGACCAAGTTCTAACTGTTCTGGACTGATGGCTGTAGAAGTCATGGTTTGGTTTCCCAGGCTGGTTGCTTCAGAAATGTGGGTCAGGTTCTATTGTCATATACAGACGGGCCATTGTCTGTTGATATATTCTATCTCTCAGCCACTGAAACTGGAGAATCATGGCTCTTTCCAAAATACCTGGCTGAGCCAGGTGCTGCAGATTTAAAGGTGCCCCGGAGGAACTGACAGTTCAGCAGAGAATGACATAAAAGCCACCTGCCATGCAAACTGACCGAGGCAGAGGGCCACTAGGGAGGCCCCGCCCCCCAAAAAGTGCCCTGAGAACAGAGAGGAGAGAGGAACTGGCTCCGGCAGGGACACTGGGGGAAGTCCCCACGTGGAGCAGCACGAGTACTGAGCCTTGGAGGATCCGTGGAATTTCAAGGCAAAAGGTGAACAAAGGTAAACCTGCTATGTCTGAAAAACAAAAGATTTTTAATCAAAGGAGAGAGTTTGCAGGACTCAAAAATGAAATCTGGCTTTGTTTTTTTTTTTTTTTCAGGTTGGAGGGAAGGGATTGGTCACATATTGGTCTTCACTGTATCTGTGTCTTTGTGCCAGAAAAGACGTAAAGGCCAGATCCAGGTACAGACTGGTAATTCAGAGCCAGCCAGCCCTTGCCCCTTGGCATAGAACGTCTCCGCCCCTGGCCAGCCCGGAAAGACCACAGGTGCTCGAACAGCAGCTCCGGCACAGCAGGAGGAAGGGGAAGGAGGGGAAACGCGTGCAGAGAATGAAAGAGAAACAAAGAAGACAGGTCAGCATGAAGAATGGAGCCAGACCAGGGGCAAAGCAGGAGGCAAAATGCGGAAAGTTGAATGAAGAAAGAAGGGTTAGAGGAGGAAAAGCTTTCCCAGAGAGTCCCTCATGAGCCCAGCAGGGAGAAGGGACTGACATCTCCTTGGGGAAAGCAAAGGCGTAACAGACTATCTTATACCGTTGGGATCACAGGGAAAAAAACCAGAAAAGTGGCAGGTGACCATGTCTCTAGGGCCGTATCCCCTGAGTGCGGAGTCCTACTGCTCAGAGACTGTCAGCAGGGAACCAGCTGGGGGCGCCCTTCCCCGGGGGTGGAAGGAACGCAGCACCCTCCCTCTGCCCACCTCCTCTCTGGAGCCAGGGTTCCTCTGCCTTCTGCCCTCTCGCCCCTGGGTATGCAGCTTCTACCTCTACGATCTGAGGAAAGCGAGGAGGGCTACAGCTGACCTTCTAAGCTCTGCTGTCCTCCAAAGGACATGTTAAAAGACAGATCCTCTTAGATTTTAACTGAAAGTCCATACATGGATCTTCCCTCAACTCCACAGCATTTTTTCTCTGATTCCTTTCTTAATAGAAAAATTGTTTCCAATTAATTTTCTTAGTGAATATCCTGGAGCAAAGAGTTATTACACATTACTCAGGCAGACAACTGTCGCTGGGAAAACTAGCCCCCAGCTAAGGGGTAAATTAAATGCACTTGGTCCTTCTTGGAGGGAACACCAAGGAAGAAAATTAGTATTTGATGGCCGCCGTTCTGTGTGCCAGGCACTGGGATAAGCACCTGTGTACAGATTCATACTTGATTTAAATAATAACACCGGGAAGCAGGTACTGTTGTCCACGGTTGGCGGCTGAAACACTTGAGGGTAAGTGGTCAGCAAACCAAGCCACCCCAGCCAGAAGCGGAGGGACTGAGGTCTGAAGTCTCGATCTTCTTCTCCCTTTGCCTTAGGACATTCTATCTCTGCCACCCAGGCATTAAGCCTTCACAGTATCTCCTCTGATTCCTGTAGAGCCCTGCTTTTGGAAAGAATCTGTTGCTAATCATTTCCCAAATGTGTTCTAGACAGTACAGTACCATGGACTATGGGTTCCATAGGTAAATAAACTTGGAAAGCACTGGGCTAAACAAACTTAAACATTCCTTTTTACTGGAGAACTCTCAAAGCCTTGATTATGCTTATACATATTATGAAATAAGAAGTTGATACGGCAATAGGATGGAGAGGAGCATGAGGAAGTTATATGATGATTTTCCAAAAGGGGATACTGTGAGACAACGTAATGCCGTGGTCAAGATCACTGTCTCTGGGGCCAGACTGATTAGTCTCCAATTGCAGATCTGCTGCTTGGGTTTGGGGCAACTTACTTAGCCTCCCTATGCCTTGTGAAATGCAGATGATAGAACTTAACACTTTTATAGGCAATGTCATAAAGGTCAAGTGAAATGGTATATACAAAGGACCTTTAGGACAGAGCCTGTACGACAGCCACGAAAATGTGTCTCTCAGATTTCCTGCCACAGGGAGCAAAGCTGACTGACAGCCCCAGCTGCCAGCCCTCTGGATCCGTCACCTCCTTTGTGCTGAGGCTACATTCTCTCCTTGTCATGCACAGTGTGGGCACAAGCGCAGTCTGTTTCTGTGGGACACGGGGCTCCTCTAACAAGTGACCAAGCTCTAGAGTGCCCATCCTCCCTGAAGCTTCCTTGGCATTGCACTGCAATCTGAGATTCTTTACACCCAACCCTCCTCCTTTCTACCTCTCCTTTTCCACCTGTGCCTGCTTCTTTCCCTTTACTCTTCAGGTGTTTTTTAAATAAATATCTTGTGCATCTGATCCCATTTTTGCCTTTGCTTCCTGGGAGATCTGAACGGGCATGGGCTGGTGCAGTCGGCACAGCCCACAAGGTGAGTTTGTCCACAGAGTCCCCTACTTAGCAAGCAACTTGTGAGACACGTTCCACGCAACACATCTCGAGAAATTAGTGAGCCTATCTGCATGTTCATTGTATCTGTCGGTAGAGACATTGTAGGCATTTGATACTGGAGACAGAAGAGCAGAAGGAGCTTTAACTTAATCCGAAATCAAATTGAATACTAACCAGCTACCCAGCTTAGCACACATGACTGGCTCTATCTGCCGTAGTCAATAGACTCTGCTGGTATCTGGAGACACAGTATAATCTGCGAGACTTTAAGATCTCTTCCTGCACTAGGACTCTGTGACTCTGAATTAGCTTCACGAGAACTCAGTTTTCCCTGTTAAGACTAGGAATAAAATGGGGGAAAGGCAAGGATTGTGTACCATCTGTTCTCAGTCATCCGTTCATCACCTCACTCACTCACTTAACAGGCAAGTATTGAGCTCTCGTCATGAACTGGCTTCATTACTGCGTGCTGAGGGTAAAGGTGCAAATGCGATAAAGGCTGTGAGAGAAACTTAAGTGCTGCAGGAGCACAGAGGAGAAAGAGCTCGACCTAACACTGAGAAGGAGCCTTTCGGGATGACAAGGAGGGAAAGGGCGCTCCACACAAAGAGAGCATCGTGCCACACTGTGCGGAGCTTGGAAGTGTGAAGGAGGAAGCACACACTGCTCAGAAGGCCAAAACTGACTGTAACATCTAGCATTAGAGCTCATGACAAGAGGAGACTGTAAAGACAGGCAGAAGTTAAACCCCAGTGGGCTTCCTACAGCACACCAAAGACTGTGCCCTCACTTAGGGGTCCCAGTGAGCTAGCTGGACATAGTGAAATCATTGGTGAGAGTTTTGGAAATAATGTTGGTAAGGATGTGCATATACCGGCATTTGGGGATTTTATAAGAAAAACAATGTTTAAAAGTGTTGGCAGTATCTGCTTGTCCATATGCAGTCTCCATGAAACAACAGTGATGCATGCACCTGTCTATCAAAATTAAAAGAGATTCTGTGTACCCTCCCCCAAAAAGGATTTTGCACTTCCCATGTAGAAGAGACAGAAATCCGTGCAGTCTTGCTTGGGGCTGAGGCACAAACACTTGGCACTGGACCACTGAAAACCTCTCCTGAGTTGACTGGGTCCAGACTGGTAGTTTCAAGGCCCCGTCAGTTCGTGACGTGAGTGTAGTAAAGCAGGACTTGGGCACATGTGAATGTGCACGGGAATATACGTGCATTATTGCTCTGGCCCCAGCAGGAAGTAAGCCCATTCCGTGGAACCGCACAGCACAGAACTGAACTAAAGCACGTGCAACCAAAAGCAATGCCCGCATTTCTATCGGAACCATGAAAACATTAACAAAATGTGACTTCAGGGAGAGTTAGAACGTCAGAGAGGCCTCTGAATTTCTCTCTGTAAGAAGCACCACAGTAAACTGCAGGTAACTAAAAGAAAACTTCTAAATTTGAAAAAAAAAAAAGTTTCAGGGGCCACCAAACATGTGCCTGTTCTCGGTGCCCTCCTCATTTTCCTTCGTGTTCAGGTTTTTACCCCCGTTTTAAACACCCACGCGTATTTTACCAGCGGAGCTTAAACGACGTCTCGTCATCACAAATTGCTGAGTCTTTCTGCCCGAGAGCTGATCGTTAGTGACTACATTTTGTGTTCCAGTGGCTGTCAAAAGCAGTTCTGAAGGTATTACACCGAGTTTCAACATTAATTGATGAACACTTAAACTCATCATAGCTCTGCACAGATTCAGAACAGCAGACATTAGAAAGACGAATTTCTGGAGATGAATCCATTGAAGAGACATGGGACTCCAGAGTCATTGCTGCTGAATGCTCAGAGTTCCACGACATCCGCACAGAGTGCAATTAGGGATCCTGGCTGCAGCCAAGCTCAGGTTTCTGGTGAGAAAAAATAAAGGGTTATTGTGCACATGTCAAGCAAAGCTGGACCAAATCAGCAGCCTGACTTTGCAGTGCTATGTCCAGGGAAAGCATGAGAACCAGGCTTGCCTTATTTTGTAACTGAAGGTGAACATCTCCCTAGGGTGGGGAGGAAACTATTCAGGCAGATCTCATAAGGCGTTCTTATTTCTGTTAGCTGCCAAAGTATTTGTGGAAATGGAAACTGTCAGTCTTAGGCTAGCCGTCAAGAATCAGGGCCGTGGAATGCCATCAGCTCTGACAAGCAAGTATTAAATACGAGGATGCAGCGCAGAGGGAAACAGAGCAGTCTTCCTTGGTGACAGTAGGTCTAAGCTATTAGCTGCTGCCTCGCTAAGCTATTCGAATAGCTCATTGGTAGTTCAGTGAGTTTCTTGATCTGCAGAGCTTTCTGAGAACAGGAAAAACATGACTAAAAGATGATTAGACAGGTTAAAGTCAATAAATATTCAAAATCCATAACTGTGCTATCAGTGTGGGTCCAAACCTCTCTGGGATCACATTCTTAGAATCAAAACTCCAATCAACATAGATAACTTTCCATCTATTTGTTTAACTCTCTGAAACTCCACAAGGGAGTTTGTTTGGGTTTTTTGTTTCTTTCCTTTGTACTCTAACCTACAGGCTTTCAACTGTTCATGAACGAGAAGGACCATGTGCTAAAAGGTATGGAGGAACACAGAAAGCTTTATGAAGACCCTGTCTCAGTGAAGGCAAGAAGGTTATTAGCTAAGCTTTTAGGAAATACTGACTTTTTTCAGAAATAGCCCTGGCATAGTGCTAGCACCTCTATACTCTCACTTCTAGACGAGATGAAGTAAGAGGATGAGGAGCTCACTTCCCCCCACAAACACATCAAAAAATGGATCTACATGTGGAACAATTCTCACTCAAAAACTAACCGGAAATTAGCAGAAGGACACTCGTACAACCAAAGCTGTAAGAAAGATACACATGTCATTGATTAGAAGGGGAAGAAAAGTGATCAGGTTAGGACCTGTGCCCCTGGGAGGGGACTCAGAGGAAAAGGGAGCTTACATGGACAAACACCACACCGGGGAGTGAGCAGTTCAAGCCAGACTGGGCACCCTAGTCCTGGGGTCCTTCACGGAGGACACAAGCCCTGTTGGCTGGTTGGAGGACTGCTGGGACCAGCAGAATGGCTGTGGGAAGGCTGGCCTCTGCTCCTGTGGAGCACACAAGCACTGGCTAAGCCCCACGGCAGGCAGGAGGGAGGTCTGCTCTAGCAGCTGCTGGTTTCCCGTGACCATTTCACACTGTGCCCCAACCTGAGCCAAGCGAATGCACCAGCCCCACTCACTACACATCACAACATGACACTGGATCTGGGGAAGCCACAGCTGGGAAAAGACTCAACCATGGGATGCAGGATGCAGAGGAGACCTGATCCTGGGGCAGAGTATGGGTGAGGTGGCAGAGGCTGTTGGTGGTGCTTATTCAAGCAGCACCTCAGAAGCAACCCAATCTCTGATGGCAGCCACTCACCCTCCAGTACATGCTGAGAGTCCATGTGAAGTGGCTCCACAACAGGGTGGGGTGGCAGAGGCTAAGGGCAGTAATGACTGTAAGTGACAAACAGTACCTGCATCCAAAAGCTGCATCTAAGCAGACTCATGAGCACCTGCGTAGGGAGCACACTGGACCTCTGTTGGCACAAGGGCCTCATTTGCTTCAGCACTGACTTCCTCTGGGGCAAGGGTCTAGGTGCAGGGAGAGGCAAAAACATACACTTAGAGTCAACAGAGCCAGCTCAACCTGACCCTCAGGGCTTCTGCTCCCACAAGTAGGAATGAGGCCTCACACCCCGGGTAGAGTGGTGATGAGCACGAGCAGAAAGGAAGGAGCACCTCACACGTGGTGCCAGCTCTAGCCCTGCCATCTCCAGCTGCACCACCTACCAAGCACTGGCAATAAAAACATTAACTCATTAGAGAAGAGAATTGATGTACACAGTGAACACTTTAACAAGGAATGAATTATTTGTTAAATGCCCAGTCAGAAATGGAGAATTCAATAGCTGAGATAAAAAGCACACTAGAAGGAATGAACAGCAGACGAAGTGATGCAGAGGAATACGCAAGTGATCTGGACAATACAGTAAAAGAAATCAACCAGTCAGACCAGCTGAAATAAAGACAAATTTTTAAAAACAAAAGCCATTTTAGAGATCTCCGGGATAACAGTAAGCATTCCAACATTCACATTATATGGATCTCAGAATAAAAAGAGACAGGGGGAATCAAAAACATATTTGAGGTGACTATGGCTGAAAATTTCCCAAACTTAGAGAAGTAAACAGATATCCATATACAGGAAACATAGTATTTCAAGCAAGCTGAGCACTGACACACACAAAGGCACATCATAATTAAAATGGGAAAAGCAGAAGATAAAGAGAAAATTCCAAAGGCAGCAGGAGAAAAACAGGCACATACGATGGCGTCCTCATAAGGCTGTCAGCTGACTTCTCGGCAGACAAGAAGGGAGCCAACGCTGAGCAAAGACAGAGGGTCATGACGTCAATACGCAGCACGAAGTGCTAAGTGCAAATGTGACTGTAACAAAGAGCTCAGGGGTAAAAATGAAGATGCAAAATACGACATTAAAATCACAAAATGTCCGAGAGAGGAATGAAAAATGGAGATATTTTAGAATGGGTTTGAATTTAAGTGAATACCTGGTTAAAGTCAGCGGATACAGTTACAGGCCAACACTTGTGAACCCCCATGATAACCACAAATCGAAACCCTACAATAGGCATACGAAAACTAAAATAAAGGAACACGAGTGTACTGCTAGAGAAAATCATCAGACCATAAGAGAAGAAGCAAAAAGAAGAAACAAATAGAGAAGAACTACAAAGGCAATTGGAAAACAAGTAATAAAATGGCAATAAATACACACCCACCAAGAAATACTTTAAATGTCAATGGACTAAATGCTCCGATCAAAAGACGTAGGCTGGCTTATTGAAAAAAAAAAAAAAAAAGACCCATCAATATACGCTGCCGATGAAACTCACTTTAGAACCAAAGACAGGTAAGGCTGAAAGTGATGGGAAAAGGTATTTCATGCAAACAGAAACGACAAGGAGAGTTGAACCAAGATGGCAGAGTAGAGAGACTCACAGCTCACCCTCTCCCACAAATACACCAAGAATTACTTCTACAAACCCACTGAATCACACAGAACACCTACTGAACTCTGGCAGAGTGTCCCTCATTTCAAAATACAGGATTCTCACAAAATCTGGTAAGAAAAAAAAATCGGTGCAGGACAGGTCCTGCAGGGAGCGCGCAGCATGGGACAAAGTCACCCTCACGCTGGCACACAGCCTCTCCAGCTGGGAGGTCAGTGGGGACCGAAGCAGAACTTCTGAGGCTCCAAGAAGAAAGTGATAACTGCTTGGCAGACAGAACTAATGGAAACTGACACAGAGGATCCCTGCCATCCTGGCCCTAGAAGTGAGCTGGCAGGGACAAGCCAGGACTGGCTGCTGGAGATCGGTTAGGAGCCCAGGCAGAGGGCAGGGGCCCTCTGCACAGAGGCAGCCTCAGGGGACTGGAGGGTGGGGTGAGCTCTGGCTGGAGGTGTGTGTGGAACAGAACAGCCTTGGATGCCCATAAAAAAGCACCACTGTTGGCGTGGGCAGGGGAGAAGTGCAATGCAGCCACACCATAGCTGCTTTCTCCCCGTGGCTCCATTGTTACTGTGTTCTCATGAGAAGAGACGTGGGGCTTGGTCACAGCCATCAGTGCTGCACGGAGGCAAGGCTGAAAGCTGAATCCATACCTAGTGGCCCTGCAGCTTCACAGGCAGGACTGAGATTTGTTTATAGCCCCAGGCAGAGAGGGCAGATTTGTTCTCTCTGGACCACTTGTGGACCTGTGCCTCAGGGACAAACAGGCAGTGACTGGAGTTCAGACACACGGTGGGGCTGAGCACAGGCATTTACAACAGGCCAGCATACTGGACCAAAAGTGGAGGCGGGGCAGGGGTCTGTGCTGACCCTGTGCTGCACCACAGATTCAGGTAGGGACTGCACACTTGCTACGACGGGTCCTAGCACCTGACATTGGTGGATCTCACTGGTGGTTCCTGGGGCTCAGAACCTGAGGGACACCAGAGCAGGTGGCTGACATTCCCACAGCTAAGGTGAGGACAAAGGCAGCATCAACAAAGAGTATTTGTAAGCCCACAAAACAAGTGACAGACAACACCACAGAAGACATATCCCAGTGGACATCTCCTGCCTACTCTTCTCAGCTGAAGCACTCCAACCCTGCCTCCTACACACCACAGCTCAGAAATAGGTCTAGAAGTCCCTATTCCAGCAATAGGGGAGGAGACAGGGCCCCAGTCAAGGCTGTGACAACTACAGAACAAAAAAAGGAGACCCAGCTCAACAACAACAATCAGGGCAGGCTCTGAATACCACAACACCAATCACCCTGGATAAAGAAGTTGTGGTGTATTTATACAATGGAATACTACTTAGCCATAAAAAAGTCAAAATAATGCCATTTGTAGCAACATGGATGGTCCTGAAGAATGTTATTCTAAGTGAAGTAAGCCAGAAACAGAAAGAAAAATACTATATGATGTCACTCATATGTGGAATCTAAAAAAAAAAAAAAAAAGACAAATGAACATATATAAAACAGAAACAGAAACAGACTCACAGACATAGAATACAGACTTGAGGTTGCCGGGGGGAGGGGCGTGGGAAGGCATAAACTGGGAGTTCAAGATTTGCTGATACTGATTGGTATATATAAAAAATAGATAAACAAGTTTATATTGTATAGCACAGGGAAATATACTCAATACTACTCAAATTTGTAGTAGTTTATGGTGAAAAAGAATATGAAAATGAATATATGTATATTCATCTATGATTGAAGAATTGTGCTGTGCACCAAAAATTGACACAACATTGTAAACTGACTATACCTCAATTAAAAAAATACAGAAATCGGTTGCATTTATTTACACTAATGATAAAATATGAGAAAATTAAAGTTTAAAAAATCCCTTTTAAAATCACATCAAAAAAGTACTTCAGAATAAACTTGACCAAGGAAATGAAAGACTTACACACTAAGAACTGCAAAACATTGATAAAGGAAATTAAAAATGAGTTAAAGAAATGGAAAGATAGTCCATACTCTTGGATAGGAAGAATTAATATTGTTAACAGTCCCATAAAACCCAAAGAAGTCTATAGATTTAATGTGACCCTTGTCAAACTACCTAGGACATTTTTCACAGAACTAGAACAAATAATCTTAAAATTTATATAGAATCATTAAAGATCCAGAATTGGCAAAGTAATACTGAGGAAAAAGAATGAAGCAGGAGGGACAACCCTCCCAGACTTCAGACAATACTACAGACCTACAGTAATCAAAACAGCATGGTATTGGCATGAAAACAGACACATGGATCAAAGGAACAAAATAGAGAGCCCAGAAATAAACCCATACACCTATGGTTAATTAATCTTTGACAAAGGAGGCAAGAACATACAATGGAGAAGAGATAGTCTCTTCAGCAAGTGATGATGGAAAACATGGACAGCCACATGTAAATCAATGAAGTCAGAACCCTCCCTCACATCATACATACAAAAAATAAACTCAAAATGGCTTAAAGACTTAAACATAAGACAAGACACCACAAACTACTAGAAGAGAACACAGGTAAAACATTCTATTACATAAATCATAGCAATGCTTTCCTAGGTGAGTCTACCCAGTCAATAAAAATAAAACCAAAAATTAACAAATGGGACCTAACTAAACTTATAAGCTTTGTCACAGCAAAGGAAACCATAAATAAAACAAGAAGACAACCTCCGGACTTAGAGAAAATACTTGCAAATGATGCAAAAGGGCTTAACTTCTAGAAAATACAAAGCGCTACACAACCCAATGACCAAAATAAGCAAACCAACAAATCAAAACATGGGCAGAAGACCTACACAGACATTTCTCCAAATAAGACACACAGATGTCCAACAGGCACATGAAAAGATGCTCAACATTGCTAATTATCAGAGAAATGCAAGTCAAAACTACAATGAGGTATCACCTCACACCAGTCAGAATGGCCATCATTCAAAAGTCCACAGATGATAAATTCTGGAGAGGGTGTGGAGAAAAAGGGCCCCTGCTATTCTGTTGGTGGGAATATAAACTGGTGTAGCCACTATGGAGGACAGTATAGAGGTTTCTCAAAAACTAAAAACAGACTTACCATATGACCCAGCAATCCCACTCCTGGGCATATATCTGGAGAAAAATATAATTTGAAAAGATACATGTACCCCAATGTTCACAGCAGCACTATTCACAATAGCCAAGACATGGAAACAACCCAAATGTTCATTGACAGATGACTGGATAAAGAAGATGTGATATATATTCATAATGGTTGTGATATATAATGGAATATTACTCAGTCATAAAAATAATAAAATAATGCCATTTGCAGCAAATGGATGGACCTGGATATTGTCCTTCCAGGTGAAGTAAGTCAGAAAGAGGAAGAAAAATACCATATGACATCACTTATACATGGAATCTTAAAAAAGGACACAAATGAACTTGTCTACAAAACAGAAACAGACTCACAGACATAGATAAACAACCTGTGGTTACCAGGGGGTAAAGGAGGTGAGAAAGGATAAACTAGGAGTTCAAAATTTGCACCTCTTTGATGGAAATGTTAGCTATCTTGATTGTAGTGGTCATTTCATTGGTGTATACATCTATAAAAATTCATCAAATTGTACATCTGAAATATGTGTAGTTTACTGTACAGGAACCAGACCACAATAAAAATGTTAAAAAATAAATAAAAGTAAAAATGAAGAGAACCCAACGAGCTCCTTTGCCCCTTCCTCTCTATGAGCACACAATGAGAAGACAGTCATCTATGAACCAGGACAAGTGTTCTCCCCAGTTACAAATGTGCCGGCACCTTGAATTTGGAATTCCCAGACTCCAGAATTGTGAGAAATACATTTCTGTTGTTTGTTTAAAAAATTTAAAAGACCAATGAAACTAAAAGCTGGTTCTTTGGAAAGATCAACAAAATTGATAAACCTTTAGCCCAACTCATCAAGAAAAAAAGGGAGAGGGCCCAAATCAATAAAATCAGAAATGAAAAAGGAGATGTTACAACAGACACCAGAGAAATACAAAAGATCCCAAGAGACCACTATGAGGTAAGAATATACAATGGAGAGAAGATAGTCTCTTCAATAAGTGGTGCTGGGAAAATGGACAGCTACATACAAAAGAATGAAACTAGAGCATTCTCTAACACCACATACAAAAAGAGACTTCAAGTGGATTAAAGACTTAATTATGAGACCAGGTAATATAAAACATCTAAAGGAAACATAGACACAATACTCTTTGACATAAATTACAGCAATATTTTGGGGGGATCTGTCTCCTAGAGTAATGGAAATAAAGCCAAAAATTAACAAATGAGACCTAATTAAACTTAAAAGCTTTTGCACAGCAAAGAAAACCATAAAAAAATGAAAAGACAACCTACAGACTGGGAGAAAATATTTGCAAATGATGCAACTGACAAGGAATTAATTTCCAAAATATACAAGCAGGTCACACAGCTCAATATCAAAACAAACAAACAAATAAAAACAACCCATTCAAAAAGTGGGCAGAAGATCTATATAGACATTTCTACAAAAAAGATATCCAGGTGGCCAACAGGTACATAAAAAGATGCTCAATATCACTAATTACCTGAGAAATGCAAAACTACAATGAAGTATCACCTCACACCTGTCAAAATAGCCATCATCAAAAAGCCTACAAATAATAAATGCTGGGAGGGGGTGTGGAGAAAAAGGAACCCTCCTACACTGTTGGTGGGAATGCAAATTGGTGCAGCCACTATTGGAGGACAGTATTGAGGTTCCTTAAAAATCTACAAATAGACTTACCATATGATCCAGCAATCCCACTCCTTGACATATACCTGGAGAAAATTAATTCAAAAAGATACACACACCCTAATGTTCACAGCAGCACTATTTACAGTAGCCAAGACAAGGAAACAACATAAATGTCCATCAAGAGATGAATGGATAAAGAAAATGTGGTGTATATATATATATATATATATATATATACACACACACACATTGTGTATACACACACACACACACACACAGTGGAATACTAAGTCAGCCATAAAAAGGAATGAAATAATATCACTGGCATCAACATGGATGGACCTAGAGTTTATCATACTAAGTTAAGTAAGTCAGTCAGAGAAAGACAAATATCATATGATATCACTTACATGTGGAATCTAAACAAATGACACAAATGAACTTCTTTACAAAACAGAAGGAGACTCACAGACACGGACAACAAATTTCTGGTTACCAGGTGGGGAAGGGGAGAGGGAGGGATAAATTGGGAGTTTGGGATTGGCAAACACAAACTACTATGTACAGAATAGGTTAACAACTAGGTCCTACTGTACAGCACAGGGAACTATATTCAATGGCTTGCAGTATTCTATAATTAAAAGAATATGAAAAAGTGTATATACATTTATATAACTCTATCACTACACTATACACCAGAAATTAATGCTATAGGAACTATAAGAACCAGCTGACCTGCACAGCCAGGAGTGCCTGGTTTGGGACTTAGCTGCCACTACAGACTTCCAGATCAGGTCAGCAACCTCAAGCTAGTGTGCAGAACGTAACAGCGCTGAGCCTAGCTGATCAGCATGATCGTGCACATGCAACTTACCATCTTCCCCAACACATTGGGCGCGTCACTCTTCCTGCTTGTCCTTCTAGCTAAAGGCTTGTCAATTTTGTTAATATTTTCAAAGAACCAGCTCTTAGTTACATTGTTCTTTTCTGTTGTCTGTGTAGTGTCTATGTCATTTATTTTCACTCATATTTTTATTATTGTTTTCCTTCTACTAACTTCGGGCTTTGTTTGTTCTTCTTTTTCTAGTTCCTTAAGGTGTAAAGTTAGGTTGTTTGAGGTTTATCTTGTTTCTTCAGGTACACCTGTACCGCACTGAACTTCCCTCTTAAAATTTTTTTGGCTGCATCCCACAAATTTTGGTATGTTGTTATTTTCATTTACATGTGTCTTCAGTAATTTTTTGATTTCTCCTTTGATTTCTTCATTAGCCCAGTAGTTTCTCAGTATGTTGTTGTTTAGTCTCCTCATCGTTTTGATTTTCCCAGCTTTCTTTTTGTAGTTGCCATGTAATTTCCTACCATTGTGGTCAGAAGAGATGCTTGATATCATTTCAGTCTTCTTAAATTTATTGAGATTTGTTTTGTGTCCCAACATATGGTCTACCTTTGATTCTCAGGGTTCCATATGCAACTGAGAAGAATTTGTATTTCCTGTGTTTGGATGGAATATTCTCTTCTTAAGACCACTGTTTTCTTGTTGACTTTCTTTCTGGATGATCTACCCATTGATGTAAGTGGTGTATGAAAATCCCCTTCTATTATTGTGTTGCTGTCAATTTCACCCTTTAGGTCTGTTAAAAATTGCTTTACATATTTTGGTCTTGCTATGTTAGGTGCATATATTAATAACTGTTATACCTTCTTGATGAATTGTCCCCTTTATCATTATAGAATGTCCATCTTTGTCTCTTGTTACCTTTTTTGGCTTGTAGTTTCTTTTGTCTGATATGACTATGGCTACAACCACTCGCTTTTGGCTGCCATTTGTTTGGAGTATCATCTTCCACTCCTTTACTTTGAGCCTATGTTTGCTTTTAGAGCTGAGATGAGTCTCTTGGAGGCAGCATACAGTTGGGTCTTATTTTTAAATCCATCCACCAATTCCGTGTCTCTTGATTTATGAGTTCAGTTCATTTACACTTAGGATGATTATTGATAGATGGGGCCTGAGCACTGCCATTTTATCATTTGTTTTCTGGTTGCTCTACAACTCTCTGCTCCCTTTTCCCTCTCCTCTACTTCTGACATACCTATTATCATTGTGCTGCCATTCTTAATGGAGTCAGATAGCTCTTGTAGAATTTCTTCATTTTTTTACCTTAGCTCTCCCTCCTCTTCTACCTGTATCATTTCTAGATTTCTAACTTAGAGCTTGCTAATTCTCTTTCCAATATGGTCTGTTTGATTTTCAGTGCTTTCTAATGCATTCTTCATCACATTTTGTGAATTCTTCATCTCCAGAATTTCTGTTTGTTTCTTTTTTAGAGCTCCAGTCTCTTTGGTAAAGTATTCTTTTTGTTCATTCATTTTGTTCTTGAGCTCATTGAACTGCCTTTCTTGAGTTTTCTCGTAGCTCATTGAGTTTCTTTGTGACAGATATTTTGAATTTTCTATCAGTTAGATTGCAATATTCCATGAATTTAAGTTTGGTTTCTAGAGAATTGTCATTTTCTTTTTGAAAATGTGATAATGTGTTAATGTGGTTTCTCATGGTGCCTGATGGGTTGTTCCCCTGCCAGAGTATTTGAAGTAGTGAACACTTTTCTTCTTTACAAAAAGCATTTTCTACTTGATTGTAACAACTCAACAGCTTAGTAATTAGAGGTCTTTATTCTCCTTCTCACTAGGTGACACTAGAGCATAAATTTTTGGTTTGTCTTACCTGAGCTGCCTCTGGCGATATTTGAGAATCTACCCTCTTCCCTTCCCCCACCCCACAGCCTTTTCCAGAGGTGTTGCCAATGTCACTGCTTGTATCTCCGGGGTCACTGGTGCCTCCTGGCTGCCAGTGTTGCTGTTGTTGATGGTGTCACCACCTAGGGCACTGGGATGGCAGGTGCCTCTATCATATCCAGCATTGCTTGGGTCACATGGGGTAGAAAACAAGGGGACCCAGGGTCTCAGGCACCTCTGCCACATCCAGGTTTTGGGGTTTGTGACACCAATACTGTGGGCAGGGAGCCAGAGTTGTGGGCACTTCCACAGCTGGACGGACAGGGTCACAGGTCCACTGCTGCTTCTGCCTTGTTCCCTGTGGCCATGGATGCCACTGTGGTCAGGATGGTGAAGTCATGTGTGCTATCTACCTTGCTGCTACCAGGTTCTCTGTGGCTCAACCCCCATGGCTAGAGGGCCAGGATCACAGGCATCGCCTCCACTGTTCTCTTGGTTCTGTCTCTTCTATGTGTTCCAGTCCATCCACCTTGAGATGTACAGATGTTTGAAACTCTCTGGCATCCTGGTGTACTGGGCAAAGAAACCTTTGTTGAGTCAAGGATGTTTTTAATAGTTGTAGATTAAAAGGGAGAGACTAAAGTGAAATGAAGGAGGAGACATTACAAAAGATACCTCAAAAATACATAAGCTCATAAAAGACTACTATGAACAATTATACATCAGCAAATTGGATGACTTAGAGTAAATGGATAAATTTCTAGAAACATACAACTTACCAAGTCTGAATCATAAAGAAACAGAAAATATGAACAGATCGATAAAGGAGACTGAAGCAGTAGTCAAAAACCTTCCAACACAAAAAAAGTCTAGGCCAGATGGTTTCATTAGTGAATTTTATCAAACACTTAGAGACAAATTAAAACCAATCCTTTCCAAACTCTACCCAAAAAACTGAAGAGTAGAGAGCCATCTCAAGTTAATTTTAAGAAGCTCTGATACTAAAGCCAGATCAGGTCACTACAATAAAAGAAAACTACGGACCAGCATCCCTGATGGATATAGATGCAAAAAGATTCTCAACAAAATATTATAAACTGAATTAAACAACATATTAAAAGAGTAACGCATCATGCTCAAGTGGGATTTATCTCTGAGAGGCAAGAACGATCCCACAGAAGTAAAGCAAAGAATGTGGTACACCATGTTAAATAGAATAAAAGAAACAAACTATATGATCCTCCCAGTAAATGCAGAAGAAGTATTTGACAAAATACAACATTCTCTCATGACAAAAACTCTCAACAGATTAGGTATTGAAGGAACATACCTCAACATAATAAAGGCCAGAAATGACAAGTCCACTCAATGGTGAAAGGCTAAAAGCTTTTTCTCTAAGATCAAGAACAAGACAGATCCACGCTCACCTCTCTTATTCAACACAGTACTGAAAGGCCTAGCTAGAGCAATCAGGCAAGGTAAAGAAGTAAAAGACATCCAAATCAGAAAGAAAGAAATAAAATTGTCATTATTTGCACATGATATGATCTTACATATAGGCAACTCTAAAGAATAAACACACACGCACACGCACACAGTTAGAAAGAATACATAAATTTTTAAAAATTGCAGAATAAAAAGCAACATACAAAAATCAGTTGCATTTCTACACATTAACAATGGACAATCCAAAAAGAAAATTTAGAAAACAATCCATCATCAAGAAAAAAATACTTGGGAATAAACTTAACCAGGGAGGTGAAAGACTTATACATTGAAAATCACAAAACACTGATGAAAAAAATTGAAAAAGACACAAATAAATGGAAAGATAACCTGTGTTCATGAATTGGAAGACAATTTTGTTACAATGTCCATAACTACCCAAAACAATCTACATAGTCAAACCAATCCCTTTTAAAATCCCAGTGGCACCTTTTATAGAAACAGGAAAACAACCCTAAAATTCATATGGAACCACAGAGTACCTTGAAGAGCCAAAACAACTTTAAGAAAGAAAACAAAGTTGAAGGCATCACATCTCCTAATTTTTAAACATATTACAAAACTACAGAAATCAAAACAGTATGTTACTTCCGTAAAGACAGACATATAGACCATGTAGCACAATGACACAGAATAGAGAATCCAGAAATAAACTCACACATGTATGGTCAACTGATCTTTGACAAAGGTGCCAAGAATACACAATGGGAAAGAATAGTCTCTTCAACATATAGTGTTGGGGAAACTGGATATCCACACACAAAAGAATGAAATTGGACCCTTATCCTACACCATACACAAAAACCAATTCAAAATATGTAAAACACTTAAATGTAAGATTATAAGCTGTAAAATTCTTGAAAGAAAATGTAAGGGAAAAATCTTCATGACATTGTTCTTGGCAAAGATTTCTTGGATATGATGCCAAAAGCACAGGAAATAGAATCAAAAATAGACAAGTAAGACTGTATCAAATTAAAAAGCTTCTGTGCAGCAAAGGAGACAATCCACAGAGTGAAAAGGCAACCTATGAAAAGAGAAAAAAATTTTGCAAACCGTGTATCTGATAAGAGATTAGTATCCAAAATATATAAGGTTCTGCTACAACTCAATGACAAAAACTACCAACAACAACAAAGCCAAATAACTCAATTTTGAAGTGGGCAAAGATTTGAACAGACCCTCTCCAAAGAAGCCAATGTGAAAGATGCTCAACATCGCTAATCTTGTCAGGGAAATGCAAATCCAAATCACAATGACATATCACTTCACAGCTGTTAGGGTGGCCAGTATCGATCAGTCAATCAACAATCAACAAGGGTTGGCAAGGTTACAGAGAAACTGGAAAGCTTGCACACTGTTGGTGGGAATGTGAAAAGGTGCACTTGCTATGGAAAACAGTATGGAAGTCCCTCAAAAAATTAAAAATAAAACTACCGTATGATCTGACAGTCCCACTTCTGGGCATTTATCCACAAGAATTAAAAAGACAGGATCTTGAAGACATTATTTGCACTCCCACATTCATTGCAGCACTATTCACAATAGCCAAGATGTGGAAACAACCTAAATGTCCATTGTCCAATGAACCAGTAAAGAAAATGTGGTATGTACACACAATGGAATATTATTCAGCTTTTAAAAAGAAGGAACTCCTGCTTCATGGGACAAAATGGATGAACTTTGAGGACATTATGCTAAGTCACAGAAGGATAAATACTGCATGATTCCACCTACATGAGGTATCAAGAAGAGCCAAAGTCATAGAAGCAGAAAGGAAAATCATGGTTGCCAGGGGCTGGGAGGAGGAAGAATGGGGAGTTCATGTACAACAGGTAAAAAAGTGTCAATTAAATAGAAAACATTTTAGAGATCTGCTGTACAACATTGTGTTTACAATTAACTGTGCACTTAAAATTTTGTTAAGAGGGTATACCTCACGTTAAGTGTTTGTAAAAAAGTAATTTCCAACAAGCCAACCTGTAATTAGGCTAATTTGAATAATAGCACCTGACCTTCAGGAGCAGGACCCCCATGCTTATTGTGACCCGCTGATTCAAGGACAAGGCTTCCATCATAGAAAGTGCTCAAAAATAGATGCTGGAAAAATGAAAACACAATTAGGTCCATACTTTCATGAAAGCATTTACACGATATACATATTTTTAATTCCCAAAGGAGAGAGTGATACTTTACTTATAAATATGACTTCCCAAAATTTTGTTCTCTGAGAAAGTTTGACATAGGTTGGCTTAAAAACAAACATACATCCATTACTTATAACAAGAGAGAATGAAAAAAATAGCTCTATAGTGAGAAAGAATGCCAAGAGTGACACAATCCTTCTGTAAGTAGCACATTTCTCACTAGAGGGTGCTCAGAACCCACTGATCAATGGCCAGAGACGCTGAATAAAAATGTCATTTCACCAGGGGAAAAACAGTCTTGGTATCCATGACACCGATTTCCAAAAGCTGGGAATACTTCATTTGCCAATTTTCTTCAATTATTAACCTTTGCAGTCTTGAATTATATAAAAGGTGAATAATGCAAAGTCTCGTATTAACTAGTTGATTGACTTAGTAAGCGAGTATTGTGAGTGAGCACGATGGGGGCAAATAAGGCGTATGGCGTTACCCATGCTCTCTCGGGAGAAAACTTCCTAGTATTCATGAGAAAGAGCAAATAATACAAGGTAGTGGTGATTATTAATACCTGGAAAGGCTGCTTACTCTCTGGTTGCTCTTTTCCCGTTTCTGTGTGTAATTCTGTGGGGCCGTCTTTCTTATCTCTGCGCTTCTTTTTAAACAACATCCCCATTTTTCAGATACTTTTTTTTTCTTATGTACCAAATTATTAAACCAGGCTCGATTGAAACCTTGGTGACTGGAAGCAATCATTTGATTTTTGCTTATTTGTGCGCTTACCATTTGTGTGTAGATTTTACTGCTTAGCTTTCAGCGACAGTCACTCACTCACACACACACACACACACACACACACACACACTCACTCACTCACTCACTCCTGTGGTTTTGTTCGTTTGTTTTAATTCTTAGTTGGAGAGAGAACTTCACTCTCACAAGGAAGAAGAGCTGATTCAGTCCCAGTCCAAGATGTGGGCGTAACGCCTGATTCCCAGACAGGGTTTGCAACAAGGAGAGCCTGTAAGCGCTGCTCGCCGTGGCACCCAGATCGGGGAGTCCGCGGGAATCCCTCCGCAACCATCTCCACAAGCCGGCCGTGCAGAGAACGCCCTGTATCCCCAGCCCCCAAGCCTGGGAACGGATCTCGGGGGAACAGAGCGAAGGGAGCAAAGCACGCACGCGCATGACGAAGCGGGCGAGAAGGCGCGCGCGTCGGGAGCGCGCACGCAGCGGCAAGGCGGGGGCGCGCGTCTGAGTGGACGCGGAAGCGAGCCTGCGCGCGGCGCCGCGGGGTCCGCCATGGCGCTCAGGCCGAGGAGGACTTTCCGGCAGCGCCGAGCCGACTCTAGTGACAGCGACGGCGCGCAGGAGCCATCTGCTGAACCCGGGGCGGCGGGAGAGCGGGCCGCGCCGGGCCCTGCGGAGGAAGGGCTGCCGTCTGGAGGAGGCCGCGCGGCAGCGGCGGAGCGGCCCCGCTGGGCGCGGAGCGGGGCCCGGGGCCGGGGCCGAGTCTGGGCGAGTTCCCGGCCTGCGGCGCGAGCGGCTGCGCGCGGGCGCGGCGGCTCGGGCGGCGCAGGTGACGCGGGGGCGCCCGGGGTCGAGGGGCGGCGCAGGTGACGGGGGGCGCAGGTGACGCGGGGATGGGGGCGCCCGGGGTCGGGCGGCGCAGGTGACGCGGGGATGGGGGGCGGGGGCGCCTGGGGTCGGAGGGCGCGGCTCTCTAGGGGTTTCCGTAACCCGCGGCGCACCACGGTGACGCGGGACCCCGGAGCTAGGCTGCCCGCGAGCTCCCGCCCGCCGTCCGTCCGGTCGCCGGGCCTTTGGGGGCGTGGGAAGGCCCTGTGCGGCTCGGGGCTCGTCTGTGCTTGCGCCGTCAGGTGAACCTTCCCGTTGCAGCTTTCGTGCTGTGCTGGGTGTTTACGAAGAACCTAAATCGTCACAGGAGAGCTAAAAAATTGTTAGTACTCTTAGGTAGGTGGAAGTACTTTCTAGAAACGTCCTCAATTATTTTGTTTACAAAACGCTTAACCAGAATGGTACAGTTAAAAAAACTAGGTGACAAGCTTTGGGACATTTCCTTTTGCTTTCTTAATCTGCAATTTAAAGGGGAAAACCGTGCCACAGTAGATTGGTGACACTGTAGACTACCAAATGGTAGTCATTTTGAAGGGTATTGACGTTCTTAGAAATAGAATTCAAGCAGCATAAACTTTATGTAAGATACGTTCTGGTTTGAATTTGAGTTTAATAATAATACAGTTTTCGGTTAGTCTTGAGGTAAAGAAAAAAATTTCTCCCCACTAATTTTAGTCGACGTGATTTCTTAGTCATTATTGTAATCACCTATTTACCTGAAGTTTTGATGATTTATTTGTATTTTATATCTACGTAAGTGGTCTGGGTAAACTTTAATAGGGAGAATTGAGGCGGAGAGTTGCCTTTTCTCTTGCCTCCTAGAACAGTGCCTCGCAAAGTTTTTGGTGCTTTGGTAAGAGTGTAAGGACATACCTTCGTACTCTTAAAAATTGTTAAGGATCCCAAAGAGCTTTTGTTTTGGTGGATTACATGTATAATATTTACCATATTAGGAATTAAGATAATTTTTATTAATTCTTTTTAAATTAACTAATTACATGTAAGAATAAGAAACATTTTTGTGAAAAATAACTATTTTCCCAAAAATAGTAAGAGTGACATTGTTTTCAATTTGCAAGTCTCTTTAATGTGAGGCTTAATGGAAGACAGCGAAATTCTCAAAGCTGTTTCTGTGTTCAGTGTGTTGAAATATGTTACTTTGTTTGAAGGTTGAAAACCTCAGGTAGGTGGTTAAGATTACTTAACCTAGTCGTTCACTGACGGTATTCTGCTTTAATGTTACAACAAAGTTCAACAAGTAATAGGTTCTCAAAAGTTAGTTTTCAAGTGGAAACTGAAACCATATCGGTCAATTTTTTTGTACTCCATTAGATTAAAACCTGTTGGTGTGTTTTGCACTTTGGGGAAAATACCCCTTGGAATACTCTCTGGAAAGTATTGGTTCACTGAGTTGAAGTTTTTGCAAATGTTGGTACACTTGACACAACATCCAGAAAAACTCTCTTAATGATACTACTAGTATCATCAATCTTTTAAATATTAGAAAGCTATGGAATTTACAGTGCACTTGAATTACTGGAATTACATACAGTCTTCACTTGAAATCTCTGATTGTTGAAGTGATAGTCACAAGTTTACTAATCTTTGAGAAAATGTCATACATCCGTATCTGAATAAATGGTATTCCTCCTAAAGACAGTGGCTAAGCTGAACTTGCAGTTGCATAACACAAGCGCTTTTTCCTTGAGCCAGCCGTTGCGTTTCAGCATGCCCCAGAAATGCTTTATGCATGTTTCCATTCTGATCCACAGAATATTAAAAAGATAATGTACTCAAGGTTAAGATTTAATAAAATTAATTTGTATTGCTTCTTTAAGAACCATAAGTGAAACTGACTATTTTTCTTGCTGATGCGTGGTGGCAAAGAATACGGTGGCTGCTTCTGCAGATTTTGGTATCACTGCCTTGATTTAAACTAAGAGATCAGGAGTTTTGTCCACCACTGCTTTTGCTTCCTTATGTAAACATTCCCAGGGTGAAAAATGGAAGTCACATGTTAATATTGTCATGAAAGTAGTTTTGGTTTTAAAGCCCTCTGAAAGGGTTTGAGGGACCTCCAAGGGGGCCTGGACCACACTCTGAGAACCACTGCTTTGGTGTGACTTGACTTCAGCTTCACTACAGGAAGATGTAGTTGTTGTCATAAGCAGCAGTAACTAAGATAGATGTAAGCTGTAGCTATATTCCTTTGTCTTTTAAGTTTTGATCTTACTCCAGACTTTCTTGAAATGTATATAGGTCTTCTAATTAAGGGACGTTTTTAAGATAAAGAGCACTATTTATGTAGTCTTATGTAACACTGTTAAATACTTAAAGTATTTAAGTATTAAGGTTATTAATGAATCTTACAAAGTAATTGTGAACTAACAAGTCCTTTTTTGTCAATAATACTATGAATTCCTTTATATTTTGCTCACTGAGTTCTCATATCAGCCCATGGGTGTTATCTCTTAAGGTTATCTTTGTTTACTAGATTGGCTCCTTTCCAGAATGACACAATGGAAACACATCCATGATTTGATTTGAGACCACAGCTCATTACAGTACTTCTTAACAGCAGCCATTGAAATGTGACGTAATGCTTAAATTTGAGAGCCTAAGTTCCAGAGTTGTATGAAATTAGAGTGAGAGTCCTGCTTCTCTATTTAATAACTTTGTGACGCTGGACATGTTACTTAGCCTCTCCAATCCTTAGTGTCATCATCAGTAATTTACTTTATAGAATTGTGAGTATTAAAGGAAATAAACCTTGTAAAACAGACTTCAGTATGGCTAGCACGTAGCAAGTATGCATTAAGTATTCTCTTCTTTTTTTACTTACTCTCTACCACTATGTTTCTTTTCTGTTTTAAGTATTTTTTCCATTTTTGTCATTTTCTTTTTTTTCTTATGTTCCCTCTCCTCTTTTCATTTCATTCTTTAAGGGAGTATTTACTAGAAAGTAGATAGTACAAATAGGATAAATCTTTGTACATTTATTAGCTTTTCCATTGATTTCAGAAAGGATGAAAGTTAAGGAAAGATCTGCACATCTACTTCAAATATGTGGAGTAAAATTAAAACACCATGTTTTACATATGCCATGTGTTGTTTATAATTTCAATTATTAATTCCACATCTTGAATCTTTCTTGTTTTATTTTAAAAATGTCCTGTTAGAATCCAGAGCGGTAGATCTTCCAACAGACAAAGAGGATGGAACACATCATTCTTCAGAAAGTAAAGATGATCAGAGTTCATTTTCCAGTGGCTCTAGCTCTCTGGAAGAAGAAGAAGTTTCATCAGTAGGTTGGTAATTTTTGTAATTTTCGTTAAGAGCTTTATTTATAGTATTAGTATTTTCTATACCAGTGATTCTTCTTATTGCTAAACTCTAGTGAAGTATGGACAAGTGATTACTATTGATTATCCGAGTGCCAGAGTTGCCTGCTCATTTACGTTCCGTAACGTGCCCAGGGTCTGATGGCTTGTACGAGGCAGAGCTAGTCTGCTCCAGAGCCTGGTTCTTAACAGCTGTGCTGTACTGGGTGATTCATGCCAGTGTCTGGAAGGTGGTAAGAATTCGTCTGTGAGGATGTTTCAGGTGCAGGATGTAGCATATATAAAACTCTAAGAAAAAAAATAGCATGTGTGGAGAACTAAAAGTAGTTTTTGAACTGAAAATACTTGATTAAAGTTTTAAGAAAGAAGAACAAAAAGAAAGCAGAGGGACACACTGGAGTGAAATAATACAGGGTTTTGAGAGAACTACTGAAAATTTTATGCAAATAAGTGACATGACCACATTTGTGTTTTAGAAAGTTAAGTCCAGTTCAGGGGTTGGGAAGTTACCACCTGTGGGCCAAATCTGGCTCACTACCTGCTCTTGTGACTAAAGTTTTATTAAAACAAAGCCATGCTCCTTCAGTTATGGATTGTCTGTGTCTGCTTTTGACTGCAGACAAAATGGCAGAGTTGAGAAGTTGTGACAAAGACTTCATGGCCTGAAAAGCCAGTGATACTCACTTGGCTTTCTGCTCTAGCTCAGAGGTGCATAACTCATCTGTGCTGTGGACTCTCTTCAGTCTAATGAAGCCTAAGACCACTTCTGACAAAAACAGATGCAAGGCCACTGTGTGGTCACGGTGGACCTGTGTGCCACTCACGCAGGCACTGCGGTTCCACCCAGAAGCAGCACAGGGCTGTGTCCCTTTCTCCGTTACATTCGTCAGACCTAGTACTAGGCTGTGGTTTAGAGTGGGCTGGAGCTGGAGGCCTGGGCCCTGTGGCTGTGGGATCAAGGTGGTCGTGCTGCTGCCTAGGACCTGGGCTGCCTCTGTGTCAGCCCTGTCCCAGAACCCGTCAGCCCCAATTCTGTCTCCAAGTTGAGGTGTGGAGTAGGCAGGACTGGAGCACTCCCACCAGGAAGTGAATCTCTGCACACTCCTGCTCAGGGCCTGTCCACCCGAGCCTCAACGCCCAGCCACTGTGCACTTCTGTGGTACCGCCTGGTGTGCTCTCTGACTAAGTCTGCCACAGCCGGACCCACGCCTACCATGTGCACTTGACAGCGGGCTCCATTGTTCAGCCTGGACCACATCCCCGTCCCTCCGGGCTGCCGCCACACAGGTAGATGGAGGCCTCTCCCAGGGCCTGTCTGCCTGAGATTCAGCACTTGGTGTATTTGTGACCCTGCCTGATGCACGCTTGGGTTTGGGAGGTCAGGGGAAGCTTGGGAAGTGCCACAAGGTGACAGTCACTAGCACTGGTCCTCTCCACCCTCATTGTTAGCAAGCCAGCATGCCGGCATTCCTCACAGAAGAATCTAGGCTTCCCCAGCCCCTCTGTCTGTCCCAGTGGATTTCCCAGCTGGCAGGGGGCTTCCCAGGTGAGAGTCTGCCTGTGTGAACCTCCTCTCCCTTACAGACCTCTCCCAAGGATGCCGGTCCCGTCCTGATGCCTTTTTATTCCCCTGTCCTGCCCAGTTACATGGAGAGCCTCTTGCAGCTTTGGTTATGTGGGAGATCTGCCCGTTTCCAGTTGGTTTTCTGAGAGCTGTTACACATGTAGACGAATTTTTGATGTGTTTATGAGGGACGTGAGCTCCACGTCCTCCTGCTCTGCCGTCTTGATCCCTCTCCTAACCTCTACTCTTTAGATAGCATGATGTATGTGAAAATTACTTGTGAGTTCTAAGTCTGTAAAACTGTTTTTATTATTATAAAACAATATGCTAACATTATTAATTCATCCCATGTCTGACCAGCGTCTGCTGTGTGGGAACCCTTCAGCTAGGTGTTAGATGTATAGACAGGACAGGAAAGAGTATTCTTCCTTGAACTTTTACTTCTTTATTGTAGCTTGAGAAAGGACTGGCTTTATAGTAAGAGCAGTATCTCGCTAGTGAGTCCATGGCCTGTGATCCATCCATTAAGCCCTTAAGCCCCACCAGGGCACTCGCAGCCGAGTCACTTCCAGTGAAGTGTTCCTGTTTCTGTGCTCACGCGCTTGAGTATTTGAACTTAAGTGTGTCAGCTTGACCCGGCTTGTACAGTGAAGTCCCGTGGGGGCTGTGAAAACATCCTGCGGCTCAGCTCTACCTCAGATCAACTGAGTCTGAATCTCTGGGATGGAAGCCTGATTAGCAGCGGACTGTCAGCCTTCTTGGGTGGGTCTGACGTGTAGCAAGGGTCAGTAAACGCTGATGCAGAACCTGCTGTGATGTTTTTGAACTTTAATTCTGCTTTAAATTGAGCCAGCTATAACTTCCAGCTTTAAAGGTATGTCATCCTGCCTTAATTCACTTCACAATAAAATCATTAAAAAAGGCAAGACAGAATTCAGAGCCGTCTTGCAGATCCTTACATTGCTTCGTAATCAGGTTTTTGTTTATGTTTTTGTTTCTGGAGTAGTTACTCAGCCAGTTCAAGATCCAGTGCACTGTGTGATTTTTTTCTCTGTATACTTTTACATTGCCCACAGTGCTTCGGGAGGATGAAGAGACACCTCACCTGAATCATTTTCCTGATACTATCCTGCAAATAATTCTCGTTTATAAAAAATAAATCACTTGGTTTGATATTCCTTATTTTTAATGAGTATGTATTATAGTTCCTAGGGCTCACCACTTTCCGCTTCATAATTATTTCAAGCACTTTTTGTTTTCTAGGACTGGTGTCAAGTATTTTGGTCTGTAATTTCTGAAATCTCTCTCTCTTTTTCTGTTTCAAAAATGAGAGTATTTCTGCATCTCCATGCGTATAATACCTTTTCTATTTATTTCTCAAAGAATTTAGACTGATTTGTGGGAATGGTTAGAAAATTTTGCTCAGTGGCTTGGCACTCCTGATTAATATTTTGAAGTCCTTAAATGATGAAGATTTCTCTTGCTGTTTTGTTTACCTTAGTATTTTGCTTAAGAAACCAATTTTTTTTCCGAAGTGTAAAGTTAAATTTCAGCTTAGATCATGCATGCAGAAACTTATTTTGAGTTGATACAGTCTATATTAATGTGGTTTGTACTGTATAAAGTAAAGGAAAAATAAAACAAGTCTCTTAAAAGATTCTGTCCCTTAAATATTTTTCACCTGGTAAATAACCTGATTATTTCTTTTATACTTTTTAACTTTTCTTTTAGTTTATTCATATGAGAATCACCACACGACCTTGAAGGCTGATTTGACTGTGTGCTGGGTTTTAGTCTGTTTCTCACGCCCTGTGTGCCTGGATTCCCGAAGGGGAGGAACAGGTCGTTGTATAATCTTTCTTGCTTTGTAACTCATTCCGCTCTACCGCCCATTCTGACCTCTGCAGTTCTCCCTGACTGAGCGACTCCGTGCTCAGCCCTCTCCACGTCCCTGCCCTGATAATTTCAGAGGGTCTGGAAATGAGAGCGAGTGAGCCCTCAGCGAAAAGTCAGCAGCAGCACCTGGTGAATAAGAGAGTTAAAAGATAAATGGAAATGGTTTCACTGTATTTTCTGATACTTCTAGATTTGGTTCATTTCTCTAATTTATATTTAATCTCTATCAAAATAATTATCTTCCATTGGTACACATTTTGGATCATTTAGTTATATTCATATCAAAATAGTGAAAAAAGTTGAAAAAATAGTGCTTTTTTTCCTTTATTTAAATATTGGTAATGTTTATTTCTACTGGTGTTTTGTGTTCAATGCCCTCCTCCTTGTTTCTTTCAGTAAACATCCCTGATGCAGCTTTTATTCGGGCAGCCTACAGAACACGTAAATTGGCCAGGGCCCAAGAGGACTATATTTCTTTGGATGTAAAGCATGTCTCCCTCATCTCTGGTACGAAGAAAAACAGTGAAGATTCTGAGAGTGAGCCTGATGATCATGAAAAGATAATTCCATTTATCCCAAAGCTTCAGACGCTTAGGCAAAGAATGGCTGAAGAAACAAGTACGTATTTAATTTATTTATGATGTATAAACATTTTTCATTAGAATATAGTATTATGGTAAAAAAAAAAAAAACTCCATAAAAACATAATGTAGTGTCTTATGGGTGTTTAAGGGTTTTTTTTAAATACCAGTTTAGGTCACTGACATCACGGCTTCTGAAATACACGTCTGTATCAACGTGTTATCATCAAAGGGTATGTGCAGTAATGTTTACTGTTATCTGATCTCCACTTGATCTTTCTTGGCAGGTTAGCAAAATTATATAGTATCTTACTTTTTTATATTGAAAACTTTCATTGTCACCTTTATAAGATTTTTTTTTAACATGAAAGCATCTGTAGGGATTTTAGGTGTCATATATTAAAATCTTCCCTGCTCTAGTAAAAAGTTTTCCTCAGGCAATAATTGTTTGTTCTCAAAAGACTATTTTCACATTTCTCATATGTAAACAATATTGTCTTACCAAAGTTATTGTCATTTCAAATAATATTATTTTAGAATGGGACTTTTGGTTTCTGTTAACCCAGAAATTATTTTTGCAAATTTAGATTCTTAGGTAGAATTGAGAATCTGATAAAACCAGATGTTTCATTTTTTTCTAAGCTTTTTCTGTATGTGAGCCCATTGTGTTTTGAGTGAGGCAGTTTGGTGATGAGTGTCAGATTGCTGCATTCAAGTCACAGGTTCAACACAGTGCTTGGAGAAGTTATTTAACCTCCTGATATCTGAATTTCCTTGTTTATAAAGTGAGGGTGATAATAGTGCCTTCGTCCCAGAATTACTGTGAAGAATAAGTTAACACATATAAAAGGTGCTAAGCCAGCACATTATAAGCTCCCCAAAAATGTTTGCTGCTGTTAGAATGGGAAGATATGGAATATTTACACATGAACTTTTTTTTTCCCTAGCAACCAAAAATGAAGAGACAAGCGAAGAAAGTCAAGAAGATACAAATCAGGATATTTGGGAACAGCAGCAGATGAGGAAAGCAGTTAAAATCACAGAGGTAATTTATGTACTGTGTGTACGTTTCCTGTGGCTGCTGTAGCAAATTACCACAAACTTGATGGCTTAAAACAACAGATATTTATTTGCAACAATTGTTGAGGCTAGACATCTCAAATCAAGGTATTGGCAGGACTGTGTTCCCTTTGAAAGTCTTAGAGATGAATTCTTTTATTTTTCTTCTTTTTTCTAGTTATTTTTCCTTTTCTTTTTTTTTTTTCTTTTTTTAATTGAAGTCGAGTTGACATACAGTATTATGTTAGTTTCACATGTACAGCATAGTGATTGACTTTTAAATACATTATGAAAGGAATCACCATAAGTCTAGAAACTGTCACCATACAAAATGACTACAGAATAACTGACTGTATTCCTTACTCTATATTACATCCCTGTGACTTTATTTTATAACTGGAACCTTGTACCTCTTAATCCCCTTCGGCTGCATCACCCTACCCCCATCCCTCTCCCCTCTGACAACCACCAGTTTGCTCTTTGTATCTGTAAGTAGTCTGTTTCCCAGGAGTGGGATTGCTGGATCATATAGTAAGTCTATTTTTAGATTTTTAAGGAACTGCCATACTGTCCTCCTTAGTGGGTGCACCAGTTTACATTACCAACAATGTAGAATGGTTCCTTTTTCTCCACGATCTCTCCAACATTTATATTTGTAGATTTTTTAATGATGGCCATTCTGACTGGTGTGAGGTGTATTACAGTTTTGATTGGCATTTCTCTAGTAATTAGCGATATAGAGTATCTTTTCATGTTCGTGTTGGCCATCTGGATGTCTTTGGAGAAATGTCTGTTTAGGTCTTCTGCCCCTTTTTGGTTGGGTTGGTTTGTGTTTTTGATACTAAGCTCTGTAAGCTGTTTGTGTATTTTGGAAATCAGTCCCTTGTTGGTCACATCATTTGCAAATACTTTCTCCCATTCTGTAGGTTGTCTTTTTGTTTGTTCATGGTTCCTTTGCTGTGCACAGGCTTTCAAGTTTAATTAGGTCCCATTCGTTTATTTTTGCTTTTACTTCCATTACTCTGGGAGTTGGTTTGAAAAAACCATTGCTGGCTTTGTGTCACCGTGTTCTGCCTGCGTTTTCCTCTAGGGGTTTCATTGTACCCGGGCTTACACTGAGGTCTTTAATCCATTTTGAGTTTATTTTTCTATAAGATGTTAAAGAATGTTGTCATTTCTTTCTTTTATGTGTGGTTGTCCCGCTTTCCCAGCACCACTTACTGAAGAGACTGCCTCTTCCCCATTTTATAATCTTGCCTTGTTTGTCGTAGATTAATTGACCATAAGTGCGTGGGTTTATTTCTGGACTTTCTGTCCTGTTCCGTTGATCTGTGTATCTGTTTCTGTGCCGGTTCCATACTGTTCTGATTACTGTAGCTACATTTGTAGTGTAGTTTGAAGTCAAGGAGCTTGATACCTCTGCCTTTGTTCTTCTTTCTTAGGTTGCTTTGGCTAATTCAGGCTCTTGTGTGTCACCAGATAAACGTTAGGATTTTTTGTTCTAGTTCTATGAAAAGTTCCATTGGTATTTTTAGAGGGATTGCATCAAATCTCCCAGTGGAAAACTTTCTTTCTTTTTCTAAGTTCTGGTTGCTCCAGGTATTCCTTGCTTTGTGACTACGTAACTTCTACCTGTACCTCCTTTTGCACGGGGGCTTCTGTGAGCCTCTACTTTGTGTGTCTCTTACAAAGACACTTACTGGATTCAGAGCCCACTTGGATAATCCAGGATGATCTCATCTTGAGATAACTTCACTGAATTACAACCACAAAGACCCTTTTTCCAAATAAGCTCACATTCAGAGGTTCTGTGGGTTAGGACGTAAACCTGTCTCTGGGAGGCCGTCATTTAACCTGCTGTACCATGTGAATTACGTTCTTTTCCCACTAGATTGTAGGTACTCTCCACATACTGTAAGCTGCTTGGGGTAATCATATCTTTATTTTATGATAACTGACAATATATTATATGGTAAATGCTTATTAAATGTGAAGCTTAAACAAATAAATAGAATTAAAACTAACAAGCAAACAAAAGAAATACTATATTTGGGGTCAAAAGTGCTGGATTTGGGTTCTGGCTCTGCCACTAAAATACACTCTCCATAAGGTCAAGAATTATTAACTTTTTTTTTTAGTGTTATATTCCACAGTGCCTAATATTATGAGTGCTCAATAAATGCTTGTATGGCTTTGAGCAAATCATTTAATTTTTCTAAATCTCAGTTTTCTCATCAATAATGTGGGAGTGATAGTGCTGCTACCAGAATAGATGGCTGTAAGGCTCAAAATGATTAATCTAAATCCAAGTGCTTATAAATTGTATAACAAATGCAGGGTTTTATATTTAATCTTTTTAATAGGAATGCTTTGAAAGATTTTTTACTCTTCTAAGCAAGGAAGTACTGTAAGACCTTCATGTTATTAAAACTAAAAAACTAAGGTAAGCCTTTGGTTGTAATTTAGAAATCTCTGACCAGAGAAATGATTTTGACTCTGTGATTATAATAGACTTGATTTCCCCCTCCGTTTTTAGTGAACTCAGTATAGTAACAGATTTAAACAGTACTTTGAGAAAAAAGCATGCTGTAGTCCTTACTCTTAACGGCTTGAGTTTGCATAATTTCTTTTTATTTGAAGTATTTGTTGACTTGCTGTCATAGTGTACATCAGAATTTCCCAAACTTTCTCATTCATGGAGCCCTTAGTGTCTCAGTAATCTTATGGAACCCCAGGCCAAGAGAATTTCAAAGCAATTCCATTTATGAAGTAGTTAGTTCCGTAGAATTTAATTAGGTTATTTCCTAATAACTTAGTCGCTATTTAGAAAAAATACTACAGATAAATTGAAGAAAAAATAGTTCTACTAAGTGACCACAGTGGGATGTGTCCACCTGTTGAACATTGCGTGACTTGTCGCACCTTGGGATCCGATTGGACGCTGTGATCCCATCTCCTCTTTCACGTTGATTTTCAGTCATTACTTTTTTTTTTTTCATTTACCAGAAGCCCAGCTTCACTAGTAAGACTATCAGAAGGAATGTAGCACAATCTAATATTGAAACTGAACTGTTTAGAACTAGTAGTTCCAACAAATATTGACTATTGTTACGTTTCACTAAAAAAATTTAAAATATCTCACAGCGCCCTTTTGAGTTCATTGGAATACTTTAGTACACAGTTTGGGAACCACAATATGCATACAGTTTTGAATTCTGATTCCCCGTTTCTACATAATTAAAATAATGACTGATTTTTAAAGTTGCGTATTTATTGGAGTCGATTAATTGTAATTTTTTGAGCCTTTTTTTTTTTAGCGAACATTTTAGGTTATATGCAATCTGAATATTTTTGCCATTATTGGTAAGAATTGGTAAATATTTGCTTGGTTTTTTTCCTTCCTTCTTTTTCTTTTCTTCTGATGTGTTTTTTCAACTGCTCTCTTTAGGTAATGGCCAAGAATGGTATTACTAATAAAGAAGATGAACATTTTAATGGCACTTACTGTATTTTTCTTTGTTGCTTTCTAGAGAAATTTTAAATCAATCTGTAGTGCCACCGATATTAAGGGAGTGTTTCACAATAATCTTACCAGCTTTAGGTGAAGATTTAGTTGGTGAGAATGGAATCTCAAAAAGTTTATTTGATTTGCATTTTTATTACTAATGTGGGTGCGTTTACTGATTCCTTTGTTAAAGATTTACTGCATGCCACAGTATTTGTTTCTTGTGACTGCTGTAACAAATTACTACAAAGTGAATGGCTTAAAACAACAGAATTCTATTTTCTCACTCTTCTGGAGGCCAGAAGTCCAGAATCAAGGAGTTCGGTTATCTATACTCCGTCCAAAAAGCTCTAGAGGATAATCTATTCCTTCACTGTTCTAGCCCCTGGGGGCTGTTGGCATTCCTTGGCATATAGCTACATCTCTCTACTCCGTCTTCAATGACCTCATTTTCCTGCATCCCAAAACTTCCTTTCCTTCTGCCCTATGAGGGTATGTTTAATTCCAGTTAGGACCCATCTGGATAATCCGGGATAAGCTCCTCTCCAGATTCTTAGCTTACTCACGTCTTTTACCACTCAAGGTGATACTCACAGGTTTGGGATACTAGCACCTGAACCTCTCTTTTTCTATCACTTGGTAGCCACTATAGCCGCTTAACAGTGGTAGACAAGAGGCTGTGCAGTCTTTACAGGGGAAGGACAGATAAAAATAATTACAGTGAAATCTTACAAGTTCTGTGACAATTGTGTTCAGTACCCTGAGATGGCACAATGGAGCGAGTGAGTGATCAGGTTTGTAGGTGAGAAGGTAGATGAGGTTTTGAAAAACCTGGTCAAATTTGAATGAGTCTTTGAAAGATGTTTAGGGTTTGGGGGCAAAAGAGGATAAAGTAACAAAATCCAGGTAATGGCAGCTGAAGTAAAATCAGATGCTTTACCGAGAAAACCCACTAGGAGACTTCCATTTGATTTCCTCTGAGTAGACTGGAGTTAGGAGGCAGCTTCTATCATAGAAAACAGGTATTTGGTATTTTGAGAGTATATTAGATCATAAACAGAATTAGCTTTAAAAACACTGAGAACCAAGCTTCTATGAAAAATAAGATTTTGCAATTTGCCTCTTGCATGTGGATTTAAAGTTCTAAATTTTAAAACTGTGTGAGAATTTTAAAAAGATTTTATTCCAACTGTGAAAAATGTCAAAGGCATGAAATTTTGAGCTGGTAAGACCTTGATGTATCCAACCTCCTTTCATGCTGTTAATATTTGTAAGATTAATGGATGGTGATAACAACACAAATTTTCATATTATTTCCAGGGAAGAGACATAGATCTTTCTCACAGCAGTGACTCTCAAACAGTGAAGAAGTTTGATGCTTCCATTTCATTTCCCCCAGTAAACTTAGAAATTATAAAGAAGCAATTAAATACTAGGTAAGTAATATTAATTTCAAAATTTACATTTTTTGTAGAAGTTTAAAGAAGTGAAAAAAATGAAGTGAAAAAAATCAGCACTGTAGTCTTTTTAACTATTAATACTAATACTAAACAGATTTATAGGAAAAAATTAGCATCACCTGTGTGACCACAGTAACATAACTGATTTCCTTTTTTATTTTTGTATATGTCTCATTTACTGTTTATAATAGAGATATATAGTGAAAATCAATCAATAATATCAAATTCTGCTTTTTTACTTACTATTTTCATAAGCATTTATCTGCATTTTTAAATAGCTTTTAATTTTTAAAAATATGTTAGGAGTGATGGCAGCAAGATAGAAGAATAAGAAGCCACAGACCTCGTTCCCCCACAGAGACATCAGCTTAACAAGAACATACTTTCCAAATACAGGACAGAAATAGACTCATAGACAGAGAATACAGACTTGTGGTTGCCAGGTGGGTGGAGGGTGGGAAGGGATAGACTGGGATTTCAAAATTGGAGAATAGATAAACAAGATTACACTGTATAGCACAGGGAAATATACACAAAATGTTATGGTAGCTGACAGAGAAAAAAATGTGACAATGAGTGTGTATATGTCCATGTATGACTGAAAAATTGTGCTGAACACTGGAATTTGACACAACATTGTAAAATGATTATAAATCAATAAAAAAAAAGTTAAGAAAAAAAAAACATACTTTCCAAGAAACCTTTATGAGTCCTCCAGAAATCAGTTAGGAAGTTGTAGTACCCCAGACAAATTCAAAGCCCAGAATAGCTACATTTTAATGGATAAGGAAAGCCATTTTATTGCCACTGCATCAGCCCCTCCCACAAGTCAGCACTGCTTTTGATGGAGAGAAAAAAACTCAACTGCTGGCTTCTCCATTGGGAAGGGAAAAGATTGGAACATGCGTTCCAGCTTTTGGGGGACTCGGTTCTGTCTTGTCTATCCCAGAGCACTGATAGGGACCATCAAACCTTGGATGCCTGAGGGCCACAGAGGACAAGAGAGATCTAAGCAGCTTGCTGCAGAGCCAGAAAGCCTGCAGTAATTTAAACACTAGAGGGACCAACCACAAACTCCAGAAAAAGAAACCCACAAACCTCTCGAATTGGGAAATTCCATATAGAAGCCCAAAGAAGGTGCATCCTCCATGAGAGGTTTGAGAAGACACTCTTTCCCCCATGACCCCGCTGGGAATCTCCAGCCAGACTGACTGAAATGCACTTAAGAAGAACAGTTTAATATGGGGGAGAAATTTCCCTTAAGTGCATTTTCAGATACACAAAACACAATGAAAAGATAATCAGACACATGAAGAACAGGGAAACATGACCCAGTCAAAGGACTAAAATAAATCTCTATAACCAAACTTAAAGAAACAGAGGTCTATAAATTACCTGATGGAGAATTCAGAATAATCCTCTTAAAAAAGCTTAATGTACCTTAAGAGAACACAGACTAAAGAAATCAGGGAGACGATAAATGAACAAAGAAATATCAACAGAGATAGAAACTGTTTTTTAAAAAAAAACAGAGGTTCTGGAGCTGAAGAATACAGTAACCAAACTGAAAAACTCACTGGAGCGTCTCAGTAGCAGACTCTGTCAAGCAGAATAAACAAGCAGTGACCTCAAAGACTGATCATTGAAATTACCAAGTCAGAGTAACAGAAAGGAAAAAGAATAAAGAAAAGTGAAGAAGGCCTAAGGGATTTATGTGATGCTGTCAAGCAGAACAGCATAGACATTATGGGAATCTGAGAAATAGAAGAGTGGCAGACTAGGGCAGAGAGCTTATCTGAAGATGTCATGGCCAAAAACTCACCAGTCTGAGGAAGGAAATGGATATTCACCTTCAAGAAGATCAAAAGACCCCAACAAGTGTTATCCCAAAGAAGCTTACACTGAGACACATTGTAATCAAACTTTATAAATGCAAAGAAAGAATTTAGAAAGCCACAAGACAGAATCACCTCATTATGTACAAGGCAGCCCCATAAGATTAACAGGCGATTTCTCAACAGAAATATTACTGGCCAGAAGGGAGGATATGTATGAAGTGCTGAAAGAAGGAAACTGCCAACAGAAATTACCGTATCCAGCAAAACTGTCCTTCATATATGAAGGAGAAATAAAGACCTCACATAAAGAAAGCTGAGGGAGTTCGCCTTCAACCTGCCTTACAGAAATTGCTAAAGATGTCTTTCAAGTTGAAATGAAAGGACGCTAGACAGTAGCATGAAGCATACAAAAACACAAAGTTCTTGGGTAAAAATAAATATAGAGATAAATGCGGAATCCTGTAATACTGTAAGAGTCGTCTGAAAATCACTTTTCATTCAGGTGTAGAATTTAATACATAAAAGCACAAAAAAAACTAACATTATCTTAAGGGATACAGAATTTTAAAATGTAATTTGTGACGTCAATAACAAAAAGTGGAGCGGGAGATATAAAGGAGTAGAGTTCTTGTATGTGATTGAAATTAGATTATCAGTTTAAAATAGATTTTTAGAATTAGATGTTTTGTATAATCCCCATGGTAAACACAGAGAAAATACCTATAGAAGATATGAAAAAGAAAATATTTTCAGGACCCAACACATGTCACTGCAGAAAAATCAACAAAAAACTACATGTGCATTGAACATTGGAGTATCTAACTATGTGAAGTAAACATTGTCAGAGCCGAAGGGAGAAATAGCAATAAATAATAATATGGGACCAATATCACACTTCCAATAATTTATAAAACATCAAGGCAGAAAATCATTAAGGGGACAGTGATCTTGAACAAAACTAAGTGGACCTAGCAAACATACAGAATGTTCTACCCAACAGTAGCAGAATATACATTCTTTTCAAGCATATACAGCATACTCTGCAGCATAGATCCCATGTTAGATCACAAACAAGTCTTAACAAATTAAGATTCAAATCAAATATCTTTCCAAATACAGTGTGGTGAGACTAGAAGTGAGTAACAGGAATAAGAATGGAAAATCACAAAAGTGTAGTTGATTTATATTGTTAGTTTCAGGTCTATAGTAAAGCAATTCAGAGATATATATATATATATATATATATATATATATGTATTTCTTTCAGATTCTTTTACATTATATGTTATTACAAGAAATTAAATATACTTCTTTATGCTATACAGTAGGTCTTTGTTGTTTATCTATTTTATACATAGTAATGGGTATCTATTCATCCCAAACTCCTAATTTATCCCTCCACCCTACCTTTCCCCTTTGATAACCATACATTGTTTTCTATACCTGTGAGTCTATTTATGGTTTATAAATAAAATTTGTATCTTTTGTAGTTTTTAGATTCCACATATAAGTGGTGTTATATGATATTTTTTCTCTGTCTGACTGACTTCACTTAATATGATAATTTCTTGGTCTGTTCATGTTTCTACAAAAGGCATTATTTCATTCTTTTTTATGGCTGAGTAATAATCCATTGTATATATAAACCACATCTTCTTTATCCAGTCATCTGTCAATGAACATTTAGATTGTTTCCATGTCTTAGCTATTGTAAATAGTGCTGCCGTGAACATTGGGGTGTATAATATATCTTTTCAGATTGGAGTTTTCTCCAGATATATGCCCAAGAGTGGGTTTGCTGGCTCATATGGTAAATCTATTTTTAGTTTTTTGAAATATCTCCATGCTGTTTTCCAAGTGGCTGCATCAAATTATATTCCCACCAACAGTATAGGAGGGTTCCCTTTTCTCCACACCCTTTCCAGTGTTTATTGTTTGTAGACTTCTTAATAATGGCCATTCTGACTGGTGTGAGGTGATACCCCACTGTAATTTTGACTTGCATTTCTCTAATAATTAGCAATGTAGAGTATCTTCATGTTCGTGTTGGCCATCTGGATGTCTTTGGAGAAATGTCTGTTTAGGCCTTCTGCCCCTTTTTTGATTGGGTTGGTTTGTGTTTTTTACATTAAGCTCTGTGAGCTGTTTGTATATTTTGGAAACCAGTCCTTTGTCAGTTACGTCATTTGCAGATATTTTCTTCTATTCTCTAGGTTGTCTTTTTGTTTGACTATGGTTTCCTTTGCGGTGCAAAAGCTTTTAAGTTTAATTAGGTCCCATCTGTTTATTTTTGCTTTTACTTCCATTACTCTAGGAGCGGATTTGAAAAAAATACTGCTGTGATTTATGTCAAAGAGTGTTCTGCCTATATTTTCTTCCAGGAGTCTTATAGTATCCAGTCTTAAATTTAGGTCTTTAATCCATTTTGCGTTTATTTTTGTATATGGTGTCAGAGAATGTTCTAATTTCTTTCTTTTACATGTAGCTATCCAGTTTTCCCAGCACCACTTATTGAAGAGACTGTCTTTTATCCATTGTATATTCTTGCCTCCTTTGCCATAGATTAATTGACCAAAAGTGCATGGGTTTCTTTCTGGACTTTCTATCCTGTTCCATTGATCTATGTCTGTTTTTGTGCCAGTACCATACTGTTTTGATTACTGTAGCTTTGTAATGTAGTCTGAAGACAGTGAGCATGATTTCCCCCAGCTCCATTCTTCTTTCTCAAGATTGTTTTGGTTATTTGGGGTCTTTTGTGTTACCATGCAAATTTTAACATTTTTTGTTCTGGTTCTGTGAAAAATGTCAATGGTAATTTGATAGGGATTGCATTGAATCTGTACATTGCCTTGGGTAATAAGGCCATTTTAACAACACTGATTATTCCAATCCAAGAACACAGTGTATTTTTCCATCTCTCTGTGTCACTTTCCGTTTCTTTGATCAGCTTCTTACAGGTTTTGGAGTACAGGTCCTTTGCCTCCTGGCGTAGGTTTATTCCTAGGTGTTTTACTTTTTATTTATTGATTTATTTTTGCTGGATTGTATGGTGGTTCTGTTTTTAATTTTTTGAGGAACGTCCATACTCTTCTCCGTAGTGGCTGTGTCAGTTTACATTTCCACCAACAGAGCACAAGGATTCTCTTTTCTTCATATTTTTGAACTTTTTTTTTTAATTGAAGTATGGTCAGTTTACAATTTTGTATCTGTTATTTTTGATGTGATGGTAAATTTCTGTCTCTGATTTTTTGTGTTAGTGTATAGATTTGCATCTGAGTTCTGTTAGCTAATTTTGTATCCTGCAACTGTACTGAATTCAGTGATGAGCTCATAGTTTTCTGGTACCCTCATTAGGATTTTCTGTGTATAGTATGTCATCTACAAACAGGGACAGTTTTACTTCTTCATTTCCAATTTGGATTCCTTTTATTTATTTATTTTCTCTGATTGCTGTGGCTAGGACTTCCAAAACTATGTTGAATAAAAGTAACGAGATTGGGGATCCTTGTTCCTGATCTTAGAGGAAATGCTTTCAGCTTGTCATCATTAAATATGACGTTAGCTGTGGGTTTGTCATATATGGCCTTCAGTATGTTGAGGTATGTTCTCTCTATGCCCACTTTCTGAAGTTTGTATCATAAGTGGATGTTGAATTTTATCAAAAGCTTTTTCTACATCTATTAAGATAATCATATGGTTTTTATTCTTCGGTTTGTTAATGTGGTGTATCACATTGATTGATTTGCGGATATTGAAATGTCCTCGTATCTCTGAGATAAATCCCATTTGATCATGCTGTTTGGTCCTTTTAATGTATTGTTGGAGTCAGTTTGCTAGTAGTTTGTTGAGGATGTTTGCATCTATATTCATAAATGATAACTGGCCTGTAGTTTTCTTTCTTTATGATATCTTTGTCTGTTTTTGGTATCTGGTTTTGGTATCTTTGTCTGGTTTTGCTATCATTCTATGATAGCCTCATAGAATGAGTTTTGAAGTGTTCCTTTCTCTGCAGTTTTTCGGAATAGTTTCAGAAGGATGGGTGTTAACTCTTCCCTAAATGCTTGGTAGAATTCACTGTGAAGCCGTCTGGTCCTGGACTTCTGTTTGTTGGGAGTTTTTAATCACTGATTCAATTTCAGCGCTGGTAATTGGTCTGTTCATACTGTCTGCTTATTCTTGGTTCAGTTTTGGCAGAGACTGTACCTTTCTAAGAAATTGTCCATTTCTTCTGAGTTGTCCTTTTTGTTGTCATGAAGTTGCTCATGGTAACCTCTTATGATCCCTTGTATTTCTGTGCTGTCTGTTCTGACTTCTTTTTCATTTCTGATTTTATTAATTTGGGCTCTCTCCCTGTTTTTCTTGATGAGTCTGACCAAAGGTTTATCAATTTTATTTATCTTTTTAAAGAACCAGGATTCTTGAAGGATTTCATTCATTGAAGGATTCTTGATAATGATCTCAATTTTCTTAAATTTACTGAGGCTTGCTTTGTGGGCCTGCATGTGATCTATCCTGGAGAATGTTCCATGTGCACTTGAGAAGAATTTGTATTCTGTTGCTTCTGAATGGAATGCTCTATAAATATCAGTTAAGTCCATGTGGTCTCATGTAAGGCCTGTGGTCTCATTTAAGTCATGTGGTGTCATTTAAGGCCTGTATTTCTTTATTGATTTTCTGTATGGATGATCTGCTTATTGATGTAGTGGGGGGGTTAAGGTCCCCCACTATTATTGTATTACTGTGGATTTCTCCTTTTATGTCTGTTAATAGTTGCCTTATATATTTAGATGCTCCTATGTTGGGTACATAATGTATTTACAATTGTTGTATCTTCTTGGATTGTTCCCTGTGATCATTACGTAGGGTCCTTCTTTGTCTCTTATAACAATCTTTAAAGTTTATTTTGTCTGATATAAGTATCACAACTCCAGCTTTCTTTTAATTTCCATTTGCACGGAACACCTTTTTCCATCCTGTCACTTTCAGCTCGTATGTGTCTCTAGATCTGAAGTTTGTCTCTTGTAGGCAGCAGTTATATGGGTCTTGTTTTTGTATTCATTTAGCCAGTCTTTGTGTTTTGGTTGGAGTATTTAGTCTGTGTACAGTTAAGATAATTACCAGTATATATTTTTTTATTGCCGTTTTGTTAACTGTTTCGGATTTGTTTCTGTAGGTCTTTTTTTCCCCTTTCCTCTTCTGTTCTCTTCACTTGTGATTTGGTGACTCTCTTCAGTGTTACGTTAGGATTCATTGCTCTTTTCTGAATAAACACTCTCTTGAAGAACCAATTGACCAAAGAAGAAATCACAGTGGAAACTATAAAACAGCTTGAGGCAAAGGAAAGCAAAAACACAATATACTGAAAGTTACAGGATGCAGCCAAGGCAGTACTAAGGTGTTAGCAGTAAACACTGACATTAAAAAGGAAGAGAGTTATCAAATCAGTGACCTAACTGTACCTCAACAAACTTAGAAAAGAACAAACTAAGCCCAGAGTTAGCAAAAGGAAGGAAGTAATAAAGATAAGGGCAGAAGGAAATATAATAGAGAATAGAAAAACAACTGAAGAAAACTAAAAATGGAGAGGATTTTTTTCCCCACAATCCAAAAAACTGACAGACCCTTAGCTTGACTATGTGAAAAGGAGAATAGTTTCAAGTAACAAAAAAAGGAACAGGGAGACATTACAACTAATGCCACAGAAACAAAGAGGATCTTAAGGTACTGCTGTGAACAGTTACACAGCAACAAGCTAGATAACCGAGGAGAAATGGATCAGTTTGTAGAAACATACGACCTACTGAGGCTGATTTATAAAGAAATAAAAAGTCTGAGCAAACCTGTTACTAGTAAAGGGATGAATTAGTAATCAGAAGTCTGCCAACAAAGATAAGCCCAGGGCAGAGGCCTCACGGAAAGATAAGTCAACATCATTCCTTCTCAGACCTTTCCAGAAAGCTGAAGAGGAGGTAACGTTCCCAGGCTCACTCTGGGAGCTCAGCATGACGCTGGGCCCAAACTCTCAAAGATAGCACAGGAAAAGGAAGTGTATAAACCAGATATCCCCGGTGAATGTTGAAAATTCCCGTAAGATCCTAGCGCACAGAACTAACAGTACATTGAAGGGATTATGCGCCGTGACCAAGTGGGATTTATTCCAAGGAGACAAGGGTGATTTAACATCATAAAGGGCAGAAACCACATGACCATCTCAGTGCAGAAGAAGCATTTGACAGAATTTGGTACACTTCCATGATTAAAAACAGCCAACTAGGAATACAAGCAAATTGCTTGAACACAGTAATGACTATAAATGAGAAGACCACAGCTATCATGTCCAGTAGTGGAAAACGGAAAGCTTTCCCTTTAAGACCAGGAACAAGGTGAGGATGCCTGTTCTTGTCGCTTTCATTGAACAAAGTATTGGAAGCCCTAGCCAGAGAGTTCAGGCAAGAAAAGGAAGTAAAAGACATCCCGATAGGAGAGGAAGAAGTGAAATTACCTCTGTTGGCAGACAGTATGATCTTACATGTAGGAAAACCTGAAGACTACACCTATACACACGTATGTGTGCACGCGCTCACACAAACCCTGATAGAGCTAATAAGTCTATCAAAACTGCATAATAAAAAGTCACTACATGAAAGTCAGCTGTTTCTATGCATAGCAATGAAAAGTCCAAAAAATATGTTTAGAAAACACTTCTAGTAGCATCAGAAAGGATAAAACTTAGGGTTAAACTTAGTCAAGGAGGCCAAAGATTTGTACACTGATAATTACATAACACTGCTGAAGGATGTCGAAGATGAAAATAAACGGAAAGACATCCCATGTTCATGAAGTACAGTGCTTAATATTGTTAAGAATGTTCATATTACCCAAAGCAGTCTGTAGATGCAGGGCATCTCTGTAAAAATTCCAATGGCATTTTTTTGCAGAAATAGAAAAAAATCCTAAAATTCATATGGAGTCTCAAAAGGACCGAAGAAAGAAAAGCACAGGCAACAAAAACAAAAATAGACAATTGGGATTACATCAAACTAAAAAGCTGCTGCCTAACAAAGGACGTAATCAACAGAGTGAAAAGGCAGCCTATGGAATAGGAGAAAATATTTGCAAACCATGTGTGTGATAAATGGTTACTACCCAAAATACATGAATAGCTCCTTTAACTCAGCAACAAAAAAGCAGTCCCGCTGGAAAACGGGCAAAGGCCTGGAATAGACATTTCTCAAAGGAGACATGCAAGTGGCCGACAGACATGAAGAGACGCTCAGCGTCACTGACATCAGGGAGTTACAAATCAAAACCACAGTGAATACGCCTCGTACTCGTTAGGGTGGCCACTATGAAAAATATAGAATTGGCTAGTGTTAAATATGTAGAGAAAAGGAAACTTAAACATTGTTGGTGGGAATGTAAGATGGTGCGGTTGCTATGGAAAACAATATGGAGATTTTTCTGCAGGAGTTAAAGATAGAATTACTATATGATCCAGCAACCCTGCTCTTGGATATATAACCTAAAGAACTGAAAGCAGTTGAAGAGCTTTTTGTACACCCTTGTTCATCACAGCATTAATTGCGATAGCTTAGAGGTAGAAGCAGCCTGTTGATGGGCATCAGCCAATGAATGGATAAAGAAAACGTGGTATTTACATAAAATGGAATACTGTCAGTGGTAAAGAAGGAAACCCTGTAATGCTACAGTGTGGATGAACCTTGAAGACTGAGTGACATGAGCCAGTTTAAAAAGCTAAATAAAGACTGCATGATTCTTCTTACGTGAGGCATCGACAGGAGTCAGCCTCTTAGGAACGGAAAGTGGAGTGGTGGTTGCCAAGGGTGCGGGGAGGTGAGTTGTTGTTGACCAGTGTGTGTAGTTTCAGTTCTGCAAGATGGAAAAGTTGTAAAGATCTGTTACACTGCAGTATGCTTGTCCTTAATACCACTGCAGTGTACTTAAAATGGTTAAGATTGTAGATTTTGTCCTATGTTTTTGATTACAGTAGAAAATAATCATAGTAATATTTCACTCATCTATATAGTTGGTATTTATTTAAGTAGTTCTGTTTTAGACATTTTGATTTCTAAATTTGTCTATTATAAATAATGCCACTGATAATGAACATTTTGTTCCTATAAGTCATTTAAACTGTTCTTAAGATAAATTTCCAGGGAAGGTTAACTTCAGTAAAAGTTAGGTATATTTTTATGGTTTCTGATACAAATACATTTCTGAAGCACAGCTAAATAACCATTATCTATTGCAACTAATAGTTATCTTTCAATAAATAGTATTAATCTCACTATAAATAGTACCTTTTGTGAAAAATAAGGCAAACTCTGTGATAGGTTGTTTTGTTTTAAATATTTACATCTTCTGTTTCACTAGTCAGGATCTAGTGTGCACCTTTAGATACATAAAAGAATAAATATGACAGTAAAAGTCTAATTGTCCTTACACTGTTTGATACAAGGAGAGAGCTTGGTTCTCCTGCCACCAAGCAAGTAGTTGTGAAGAATCTTTTAATTGCTTTTTTTTTAAATACCTGAGAATTTTTTCTGATGCTTGGGAATAGGTTCAAAATTTTCTTCTGTATCTTTCGTATAAATCAGGTTTAAGTTGCTTCATTCCTTGAGCACACTGCAACTCAAGTATGTTGGTCATAGTTCATTTAAATAGTTTAATATAGAAAAAGACATTTTGTAACATTTTATAGTGCAATAAATTAATGAAAATTTTAGATGTACCATTTTCTAGACATCAGGTTATCTCTGTATGCTAGGAGGTTAGCAAAATACCAGCCCACTGCCTGTTTTTGTAACGAGGGTTTCTTGGAAGACAGCCATCTTGTGCACTTACATGTTGTCTGGCTGCTTTCATGCTGCAACGTAGAGCTGAGGACTTGCAGTAGCAACCGTGGAGCTTTGCAAGCCTGAAATACTGACTGGCCCTTTACGGAAAAAGTTTGCCAACTTCTGTTCTAGATCAGTGTTTTTCAATAGTGATGTTAAATGATGAGATTGTCTTGACTAAAGATTATTTTTGTAATAATTTCACTACCATTTACTCTCCTGATACAGAGCTAGAATTACAGCAGTTGCATCTGGAATTGCATATAACTCAGAACTTTTTCCTTTTTTTTTTGAGATTGTGTTTGAATGAGAGGATTGTCTTGCATGAATAATAGAATATTAAAAAGATAGCAGATCACTGAAAAAGATTAGCATTTCACTTTATCTGAATAAATGTTATTTTTAGCTTTAGTATACTTTTTTTAATTAGGTTTTTTATTTTAAAAGAAAATCCATTCTTAACAATTTAAAGACAAAAAAGTCAAATGATACAAAAGCTTATACAGAGAAAAGGAAATCATCTTCCCCAGAGGAAACCATTGCTACCAATTTCCAACGTTTCCTTAAGGAAGTAATGTATGTGTGTGTCTCTATAAGCACATATATACTTGCATATTGCCCCATTTTAATGTGAAAATGAAGCTCACTTACCTATCCTGTTCCATGCCTTGTTTTTTCATATATGTACTTAAAAGTTTACTGCTATAACCAGTAATATTGTACTTAAAGCACTTTATTCATAATGTTTATTATGCATTATTATCTTGGTTTATTTCTTAACTATTTTTTATATAAAGCAAAGAAAGGTTTTGAAAGACAAATACAATAGTCAGTGTTGCAAGGAGACTTGAGAAGAGGACACTTGGCCTAAGCAAGTGCTTATTAGTGAGTTTAGCAGGAGTATAATTTTAAAAACATTGTCTGATTCAAGTCCAGATACTATGAATTTGTTATTTGTAGTTAATTCTCGAATTGTAATGTGCTCACAGTATCAAGTAGTAGTGAAAAACACATTCCAGATGTTAAGTGTTTCTTATTCCTCCATTGGTATGTGTATGTAAGGGATATGTGAATTTTAAAAGATAAGTAGATGTTAAATTATATTTGGCAGTTTTTTCATGTTGCATCAGTTGATGCATGTGATACTCACAAGAGGCGAAAGAAGGTGAGCTGTCTGGACTCAGCAGAGCGATGTAGGGGCTACAGCAAGCAACAGAGGAAAGAAACACTCCTCAGGGAACATGAGATTCTAATGACAAGTGAAACAGAAACCGTTATGAGTCGCAAAACAGATAGATTATAGCTAACTGTAACATGCTTGGGTGGTTTTAATGCCCGCTCAGGTACCTGTATTCCAGAGAAGACCACAGGCTGATCTGATAGTAACTCCACGTGGACTCCTGTGTTTCAGAGAGAAGACACTGATTTTCTAGCACCTCATGTAGTTTACAGAATTCTGATCAGTTCACACTGACTTCTCTGAAACTACCCTGTGATTAGCTCCAGCACCTAAAAGCCTCTGAGTGTCCTTTTGAGACGTCTGTTACTTCGGTGTCGTCCTTTGCTCCACAAGTCTCATAAACCCTGGTTTGTATGTGGCTTCAGGTTCCCTGGTGGTCTCTGTAAGGTAGCTTTGAAAAAATTTTCATTACACTGCTACTTATGATAGTAGAAATCAAAGTTTGAAGTATAAAGCACTTTTTATTTATTTTTATTTTGTTTATTTAGATTAGCATTACTGCAGGATACTCACCGCTCACACCTGAGGGAGTATGAAAAATACATACAAGACATCAAGAGCTCAAAGAGTACCATCCAGAACTTAGAGAATTCATCAGATCAAGCTCTAAATATTAAATTCTATAAGAACATGAAAATTTATGTGGAAAATTTAATTGACTGTCTTAGTGAAAAGGTACATGTCTGTAAATATTTAGCCATTTCTTTTTTATGGAGAAATTCCCTTACCATGTGAATTTTTTTGAAGTCTAAATCCCACAACTAAATACTTTCCTCTAGGCTTTTTCCTACACATTTTGACACACTAGGATATTAAGCATTTCCTTGATGTTGGACAGTTAGATTTTTTTGCTATTATTTTGCAATTATGGATAGCAGTATAAAGTTTTATGTATAAATTTTTGTGTTAATATTCCATGTGTTTAAGAAAAATTACTAGAAAGTAAATTATTAAGTCAAAAGGTATAAATATCTTTAAGGCTAAATTATCCTCCAGAAAGATTGTATTAATTTCTAGTTTACTACATTAAAAAATGGTTTTTGTTTTTACATATTTATTTTGTTCTCAAACAAACCCATTGTTTTATTGACACATGCGGTTTTTCTTCTTTTGAATTGTTCGTGTCCTTTGCCCTGTTGTCTTTTGGGTTCATACCAGGGTTTTGGTGTTTTTCTGTTTTGTTTTGTTTTCTTTTCCTTCTTTTTTTTTTTTTTTTTGCCAGAATATGATAAACAACTCTTTATTGCTTAACAATGTTAATGCTTTATCCTATTTGATGTAGGTAAACTTTCCAGTTTGTTTTGTCTTTTGATTTTATTTGCAGTAGTTTTTTGACATCAGATGTTTTGAAGTTTTCGTGTTAATTAGATACATAAATCATTCCTTTCTGTTATAATTTCTGTTTTTGTTTTATACATGCTGAGTCTTTACACTGGGGTCTTGAGTTGTCCTTTTTTTTTTAAGTAGACTAACCATTTAAAAAAATACTCTCCTTTCTGCATTTTTATTTCCTTTTAGAGTGTTACCAAATGATTGGGTATTTCCTCCCCCACTGTTTTAAGTTGAGTACCTTTAGTATCACTTGGTAGTTACTCTCTGAAGTGTTTATTACAAAGTAGTTTCTTCATTCAGTAGAAGAATTACAGCCAAAGCTTGAATCCATAGCAGCAGATACGGAACATCATCGGAGTCGGGAGAATTGTTGCCCATAAAATGGAAGAATGCCAGTTTCAATTAATCATTCAGTTCTGCTTCAGCTTTCTTACTTGTCTGGTTAGGTCTCTTTCATTCTCTATTTTCTTCAAATTTCACCAGTCTCCTCCAGTGTTCCCCTCTAGTCTGCCCACCTCCGCCTGTGAAAAATAGCTGCGTTCGTCATTTCCTCCTCTTCTGTCTCAAAAAAGCATCCTTCTCCTCATCTATCCACTCTTACACGTGTTCTTGACTCCAGCCTGTTAGATTTCATTATTTATAATGTTTATAGCTGTTTTAGGACATTAAGTTGATTTTCTGGTTTTATGAGTATTGAAAGTATTGGCAGCTAGGTCTGTTCCTCACAGTGTTCTTTTAATTGAGATGTGATAGTATTAAAAATGTTTCTGTATGTGAGAACTGAGCATATAATATGCTTATATGTAACTAGTATTTTTTTATAATTCACTAATGATGACCCATAAAATGTTACTTATATATGTATTTCAGATTATCAGCATCCAAGAAGTAGAATCAGCCATGCACGCACTTCTTGTAAAACAAGCCATGATCTTTATGAAACGCAGGCAAGATGAATTAAAGCATGAGTCAACGTATTTACAACAGTTACTACGTTAGTGTTCTTCATGTTCAGTGTGACTTATTATTCATTAAGCTAAGTATCAGGTGGAGGATAAAAATATTTTTACTCTTATATAAAAAATGTTTTTTGAGTGTTTTCCCACTAACCTATCACCTACCCCCTTCCAAAAATGCCAGGACCTCAAAATGTCTTAAATTAAATCAAAAACTAAAAAATAATTATTATAACTTCTAATCATTTACTATTTGACACAAAGTATTTATATTATCATTTACTGAGTGAGATGACATCATCACTACATAGACTGTATCAGAAATCTAACTTCGTAGCATCTCCATGGTCCTCCACAGGTTTGTTATGGAAGCTGAAGAAATTCTGGTGGGTTAGGTATAGAATCATCTGTGAGATTTCATTACAAAAGATTTGGATGCTGCCCTTTAGTTCACACACTGGTTTTGTATTTTCAGAGATGTCTGCCTTTGAATAAGGTTCTGTCAGGGTGTAGAGCGAAAGAAATGAGACCATAGCATCAAGCAGCTGACAAAAGCAAAATCAGAATGACTCAAATACATGATATTTAGTTGGTCATAAATTATGGTACATGCTAAAATAGGAAATAATACGAATGACATATTGGTAATGCAGATGCGTCTAGCATTTGATTACAAGGACAGAAAAAACTGGTGAAGACTACTGGAAAAGAATACAAGGGAGAAGAAGCTCTATAGTAGAGTTTTGTTGCTGTTCTCAAGGGCTGAACTGTGTTAGCCAGACAAGATACGTTTTCTTAAGCTGGCAGACTCAGTGCCTGTTACTACTGGGGCAGGGAGTTAGCGTTGCAATCTCATTGCATGGTGAAATGCGCAGTTTTAGCATATTCTGTGTGAGTGTATGTTTCTATACACAGATATGTATATACACCTAAGGTATAACTTCTGTTTTCAGAGTGTTTCAGTCTATTTCTTTTGAGAATTTTCAGTACAAAATCAGTTTTTTTAATTAACAGGCGAAGCTGAGACGTCAACAAATAGAAGTTTGGCTGTAGATGAGAAAACTCAGTGGAGTTTCGAAGAGATTGAATCTCGAAGGTACCTATATAAAGACTTAACACATACATCTTTTTGTTTTTTAGTTGAAGTATAATCAGTTTACAAAGTTGTGTCGATTTCTGATGTGCAGCATAATGTTTCAGTCATGCAAACATTTTTCGTATTCTTTTTCATTATAGGTTACAAGATATTGAATACAGTTCCCTGTGCTATACAGAATAAAAACTTACTTATTTTACATATAGTAGTTAGTATCTGAAATCTCAAACTCCCAGTTATCCCTTCCCACTCCCTTTCCCCGCCAGTCACCGTAAGTTTGTTTTCATTTGTGTCTTTTTTTTAGATTCCACATATGAATGGTATCATAGGTATTTTTCTTTCTCTTCCTGGCTGACTTCACTTAGAATGACAATCTCCAGGTCCATCCATTATGCCAAAAATGGCATTGTTATTTTTTATGACTGAGTAGCATTCTGTTGTATATGTGCACCACATCTTCTTGATCCAGTCATGAGTTGATGGACATTTAGGTTGTTTCCATGTGTTGGATGTTGTAAATAGTGTGCTGTTAACATTGGGGTGCATGTATCTTTTTGAATTAGAGTTCTCTCTGGATAAATGCCCAGGAGTGGGATTTCTGAATCATATGGCAAATCTATTTTTAGTTTTTTAAGGAATCTCCATACTGTTTTCCATAATGGCTGCCCCAAACTACATTCCAACCAACAATGTAGGAGGGTTTCCTTTTCTCTACACCCTCTCCAGCATTAAAACGTCATTGAGCCAGTATTTTCCACTGCTTAAATACAGTTGACCATAGGAGTATAATTAACCATAATCTAGAATATTAATTTATGAGAGTGATGTAAAATCAGAATTTAGTTAAGCAGCCCTGTACCCCATGGTTTGAAGACACACTGATATATTTGGATCAGTCAAAAGGAATGGGTAAGATGGCATATATCAGGCTGGGAATGGCTCATAACTAAAAGCCGGTCCTAATTATATTGTTATCCCCTCTTCCAAGTCTGGGTAGCCTGTGGGAGTGTCTTACCAGAAAGAAGGAGAACCAATTCAGGTTAATGAAGCTAAAATGTCAAATATGGTAACATAAAGTTGTGTGCAGATACAATGGTTTATGTCTGGGCATTTTAAATAAATGATGACTTTCTGTTTTAAAGCATTTATTTTCAACAGAAGCTATTTGTTTTTAATCTTTTTTGGTTTCTCGCAAAACGTAGGGCACGACGAAGACAAGCAAGGGCACTTTCGGGGAATTGTACTCACCAGGAAGGGACGTCTAGTGATGATGAACTACCTTCAGCAGACATGACTGACTTCCAGAAAAGCCGAGGTCAGTTATCAAGTTTCTAATATGTCTCGATTTAAAGTATCAGAATGATGGGAAATGCTTTGCTGTGTTTGCCCTTAAACGCGTAAGCAATCTAAAATAGTTGGGAAAATTCAGGCTTGTCCTTACCGCTGAAAAATGGATAAAGTGGAGGAGCATGATGAGTATTCCTGTATCTTTATAGTTTTTACCCTCTACCTTTTTCATCACCTGCTATAAAGGAACCATGAATATTTTTGGTTTCATTTCTCTACTGCATACTTTCTGTGTTATCATTTTGAATTTAAAATAATTGAATTTAGTAGAGCCCATTTTTAACGTTAGGAGAATGTAACACGAGTATAGTCGAAGGAGCCGGCTTTGCAGTCAAATAGGCGAGTTCAAAGAGGGGATCTATTCTGTGTGATCTTCAGCAGATTCCTTGACTTTGCTACATCTGATGTTTTTCGTTTGCCTGTTCCTTGTTTAAGTAGGTAGGTAGGCTAGTAACGCTTACCTTACAGGGAAGATAGTTATAATGCTGAAATGAGATAATGCATTTGCACTGCTTTGGCATATAACACAGGCTCAATAGATGGTAGACATTATTAGTATTAATTGTGACTAAAGTGATTTTTAATGAACACTAATTTACATGTTCACATCAAAGGAAGGTTTTCAGCTCAGTCGATGACATAGTTACACATAACTGTGTTTATAGGAAGCAAACTTAAGGATCGCAGACTTAAAATACGTGATATACAGAGACTCATTTTGTTCACAGGTGACATTTTACAGGATCGTAAGAAGATATTTGAAGATGTACATGATGATTTTTGTAACATCCAGAACATTTTATTGAAATTTCAACAATGGAGAGAAAAGTTTCCTGATTCTTATTATGAAGCTTTCGTTAGTTTATGCATCCCGAAGCTTTTAAATCCCTTAATACGATTTCAGTTGATTGATTGGAACCCTCTTAAGGTACTGTGCTTATTAACAGGTGAAAAAAATAATCTTGATCACGTTAGTTACTTAAATGAACTCTTGTTTACCAAGTTAGCTATAAAATACCTCACCTTGAGAGCTGGAGATGATATGATAATTAGTGCTTTGGTGGGGGTGGTCTGCATTCATCTTTCCTTGGTTCTCACTCTGTTGAAGGCTGAGGGATGCAACATCAGTGAAGGAAACACTTTTTTTTATCCTCGTCTATGTTAAGTTGAAGATCACTCAAAACAGTAAAGGTAGTATTAGACCCGAAGAATTTCACAGTCTGGCTGAGTGACATTCAAACTAGGTACCGAAAGCTCTGAAGTTGGAGATGACATATTGGGAGTCCTTAGTTAGGAAAGTGACATGAAAATGAGGGGTTTAAATGAGGATTTGAAGGGCATACAGGATTTAAACAGAAAGAGGGAGAAAGGAAAAGGTGTTTCATGAAGCTATACAGGGAGAAGCGTTAGTTTAGCCTAGAGACTGTAGAGATCCTAAATGAAGAGTTACGAACTTTTTGGTTGATAATGGGAGGAGTGACATGATTAAGGTCATGTTTTAGGAAGCCCTGAGCAGTAGGCTAACTTGGAGGGCAGGGAGGGAGAGATGGAGATGTGTACTGAAAGGCTACTGCTGGACAGCCCAGGTCCAGAGTGATGTCTTCCCCGTGCGGGGTGACGGTGACAAAGACAGGGAAAGAGAGGGTTGACTACAAGTAGTGTTACGAAGTAAGAATCAGTAAAATACTGAAAACGCTGCTAACACATCACATCAAAGGATGACCCTAAGGTTTGGATTCTGAGTTATTAGTACAATGGTGGTTCCATTAATAGAAATAAATGGTGACTTTTCAGAGAGGGAAAAGGTTTTGAAGGAGGTTTTACCTTATAGACAATGAAATGATTGTGGGATATCCACATGGATGTTAAACAAATAGAAATGGAAAATGAAACTCTAGGAAGAGAGGAGAGCTGCAGATAAAGATTTAACCAAGTAAAGGATGGATCCTGTCGTTTCTTTTCCTCGGCCCTAGTCATGCAAGTCTAGGCTCTGTGTCACGTCCAGGGCCGTACAGTGTTCACAGGATAAGAACCAGGCTTATCCCTGGGAAAGTGGTAGGTAGTTGGCAGGACAGCAGCTCACTGTTAACAACTCAGGCTGAACTGAGAGGTCTGTTATGCCCAGCAGAGTTCTGTTCATTCTGTCAGTCAACAAGTAATCATTGGCCGTCTGCTATTTGCTTAGTAACAAGCTGAACCACATGCAGAGTACACATTTGTGCCAGCGAGAATCAGGAGAGCCAGAAGTGAATTTTGCATGATGTGAGTCTATTTCTGTAAGCAGATTCTTTGGCTGTCTCAGCTGCTGTTATTATAGTTGTGTATTTTGCTCCACACAGTACTAGTCATTTAGTAGGCTCTGGGCACACAGTGGGCAGTTCTGGATAAGGATGAATGCATGGAGTGCAGCTTCCTTTCCTTTTGCCTGGACATCACGTCTGACTTGTGTCGTCCTGCCTCGCCTGGGTGGGCCAGTGCTGTATACATTGGGTTAGAACGTGAGGTTATTCTCCTTTGATCCTCAGAAAAGCTCTGGTGATTACTGAAGAAGTTAACTATTTAAAAATAAACTGATGTTTAAGAATCAATTATAACTTGGATAATTTTATTTATAAGTTTGATTCCATAGGTTTAAAACAGATGCTGTGGTTCACATCTATAGGAGAATTTATGGAGAGCAGTATGAAAGATGCAGGGAAGGAAGATAGTTCTGATAGGAAAATCTTGTCTGCTGTCATCAACAAAATAGTCATTCCTCGACTTACAGGTACGGTTTTATAATCTTGATAAAATTAAATTGTCCTTTCACAAAGTGCAAGATCAGTAATTTCTGTTACTGTCGCATATTTTTTTAAAGTTGTTGAACGTAAGAACTTTTATATGCTGTAAAAATCAACAGATATTATAATTTAAGCAGATCACAAAAGGCTTGTTTGTGGAAGTGATTGGCTGCCAAACTCATACTCTCTGACCTTTAGCACTTGTGACATTAACGTTACTTTTATAACACCTAAGTCATTTATTAGTGGCACACTTTCATCTCTCCTATATGTACTTCTCTCTTACCCTTAACTTGTCCCCTTATGTTTCTTCTTTCTTTAAAAACCATTACTGCATTTCCCTCGCAGCTGCCGCTGGCACTCAAGCACGTTGACGCTTGTGCTTCAGTCTGAAGACCAGTTTTATGTGAAGTTGTACCCGGTAAGGCTCTGTTCCACCGTGTCACTGAGAGTGGAGCCGACAGCAGAGCTGCAGAGCTCTTAGAAGATGAAGCGACCGACTTTGTGTCATTTCTCAGCCAACTTGACTGAGCTTGAAAGACTTTTTCCTCAGGGTAATTGCAGTGCCACCATGAGGTGTATCAGAAAGATACTACTTTCAACTACCAAGCACTGTTAATGCCTGAAAATTCAAAACACTTGACTTACAATTAAACGGCCCCTCAAATAAGTAGCATTTTGGGACGTTAATGCTGTGCGTTGCCTGTAAGTCCCGTCCCTGGGCCCGTCAGACTCCGCGAGCTCCCTGGCTGCTGTCACGCTCCCCTTTAGTGCTGCCTAAACCTGTGCTGCTCAGTGGCCGCTAAGTACATGCTGCTGTTAAAATACAAGTTCCAAATTAGTAAAATTAAAATTTAGCGCTCAGTCACACTAGCTACATTGTAGCTCTTCAAGAGCCGTGCATCGCCCGTGACTGTCACATTAAATAGTGCAGATGTGAGACGTCTGCCCCAGCATCACAGAAAGTTCTTTTGGACGGTGCTGCTCTGCTTGGTTTTAAATCCAGAAGAGCTGCAAGAACTAGTCCAGACCTCCTGCGAGCACCAGACCTCTTATCAGAGTGCCTTCTGAGTGCGCCTGCCTGGCCGTCTAACAGGCAGCTCCCACGCCGCTTGCGCAGTCACACTTGGCATCCTTGCTGCCGTCTACTCCACTTACGTTCCTTGTCTAAAAAATGGCACCTCCGTCTGCCCATGTGTTCAGACCAGAACCTTCAAGTCATCTACTGCTCCCTCTTTCTTACCCCCTTATGTAAGCAATTGCCAAGTCTTGTCTTTTTCCTTTTTCTCACCCATTTTCTGTACTGCAACCTTGATGATCTGTCTAAGATGTGAGTCTGATTCTGTCATACCTCATTTAAAACACTTGAATTTTTCTTAACTGCCTTTAGGATCAAGTCTAAATAAACTCTTTAACATGCTTTCTAGGCCCTTCATAATGTTGTCTCTTGTTTAGTAGTTCTCCAGCCAACCTGGATTCCTTCTTCCCTCATCTCCACCTCTGCTGAACTTAAGCTGTATTCTCCTTGGCCTTTACATCTTCTGTGCTCCACCCACTTGACAAATCTCCTAACCCTACCTCTTTTATCTAACTAACTCCTCTTTATCTTTCAGAACTCAGAACAGGACACCACTTCTAGGAACTGGGTTACACGTGCCTTTCTGGGTTCCCGTAGCACTCTGAATTCATACTTAGGGGGCACCTATGCCCTGAGTTGTAATTGCTTACCTGAGTGTTTGTATTTGCCGTTAGACAGAATTGTTCAGAGGCAGCTGCCTGGTCTTACTTATTGCTGTGTTTCCTGTAGTTAATGCTAGGCACACAGTGGGCCTCAGCTGACCAAACATTTCTAAGATTATTACAAGCCTAACCTTCTAGATGCTTGAGAAATCGTTATTTTACATTTGGCTTGGGTGGGGTTTCTTTCAGTCTATTTAAAGTTCTAAAAATTATTTAAGTTGTATTTTACAAGGACCAAGCACCATTGTTACTTCGGCACATACAGCAATGAATAAAATAATTCCTGCCCTCATGGAGCTGGCATTCTGTGAAGACGACAAATGATAAAGATAAATAAATAAAGCCTAGAGTGTGTTAGTTATAAGGGCCAAGGAGAAAAATAAAGTAAGGGAAGGGGATACAGATTATGAAAGAGGAGTGCAATTTGAAATCGGTTGGCCAGGGAAGGCCTTCCTGATGAGTTCGCAAATGAGCAGATTCCAAAAGGAAGCATAGAAGAGGGCCATATGAGTGTGTAAGGGAATAGCATTCAGGGCAGCAGGAGCAGAAGTGCAGAAGCCCTGAGGCAGAAGCTGCTCTGTTTGAAAGCCAGCACATAGGCCCCATAACTTCAGTAGAGGGGCAAGAGGGAGCGTGAGAAGAGGTCCGCAGGTCGGCAGGGGCTGTGCCACGTGGGCCTGTGATCGTTTACTCGGACCTTGTCTTTCACTGTGAGTGACCGTGGGAGAGAGAAGCAGTTGGGGAAAAGTTGCGTGATCTGCCTTGACATTTCAGTAGAGTCACTCTGTTGCTGTGTTGAGAATGAGCTGTAGGCAGACCCATTAGGAAGCTTTCGCAGTAATCCGAGCAGCAGGTAACAGTAGCTTATGCGTGAGTTTCAAAAGTGGAGGTGCTGAGAAGTGGGCGAATTGTGTGTATGTTCAGAGGCAGCACGAGCAGGGTTTGCTGACGAGCTGCCTGCGCAACGAGAGAGAAGGGAGCCAGGACTAAGTCGCTTCGGGCTGAGCAGTGGGAAGGACGGGGCTGCCGTTCCCTGGGGTGGAAGACTGAGGGGAACCAGTTAGGGTAGGGGTGCATCGGGAGCGCAGTTTGACACATGCTGGGTTGGAGGTGCCTGTCATCCAGCTGCAGCTGTCAGCTGAGCTGCGGAGTGAGAGTCTGCAGGACACGTGTGGTAGGGGATGCACATTTGTAATGCGTCAGCACACAGATGGCCTTCAAAGCCACAAGACTGACTAGAAATGCTAAGGCTGAAAACATAGATGTGAAAATAGGCCGTTTTCCTCTCTTGGACTGGCCCTCGCCAGTTCCCAGGAGTGTACTCTTTCACTGCTTTTTTTTTTACTTCACTAATAAAAGTCTTGTTTATATCAAAACAAAACAAAACAAACAAACAAAAAAAAACAAAGAAGGTTAATGACCTGAGTCCTGAGGTACTCCAGCATTTAGGGAGCCAAAGAGGCGACAAGCAACCAGCAGAGGGGCCCAGAGAGCAGGCAGGAAGCCAGGACCAGTGTCCTGGAAGCCAAGGAAGGAGAATGTTGCAGGGGTTGCTGGTAAATCAGAGGGGCTAGAGTCAGCCATTAGGGTTTGCAGCGTGAGGGTTGTCTGTGCCTTCATAGGAGTATTTTAGGTAAAAAGTTGTATGTAAGGCCTAACTGAAATGAACTCAGGAGTTAAAGGGAGGGGGGAAGTTGGAGAGAGGAAGTTTCAACAGTTTTTTTGAGGATTTTTGTTGTGAAATGAAGGAAGGAAATAGGGCAGCAGTGGAGGGGAAAGTAGGGTCAAGAGAGAGTGTTTTTAATATAAGAGAAGTAATTGTAGAGTGGAGGGAGAGACCCAGTAGAAACGATGGCGATACTGAAGCGGGAGGGTGGAATTCCAGGAGCAGGGTCTTCAAGTAAGCTGTAGGAATTGGGACCTTTTGTCGAAATAAAGGGCTGGCCGGACACAGAGCGTGGGCGCTCTGTCGGTAGGAAGGGGCGACAGGTTAGCGTGCGTGGGCGCAGAGGCAGGTGGCCGCGCACGTGCTGTGCCAGAAGCTTGGGGAGCTTCTCTTCTCATCGACCCCATTTTTCTCATCAAATTGGGAATTAATCAGCTGAGACTGAGAGCAAGGGTGGGGAGAAGAAAAGGTAAGAGCAGTCCATCAGCTGAGAAGAGGAAGGAGGAGACAGTCGTCCAGGCCAGAAGGAAAGGGAGTGGGCCAGGGAACCCCAGGACTGCTGGGCTGCAGTCTGGTCCCACTGGCGTTTGATGGTGATCCGTTCAGAGTGTCTTTCTTTCCAGCCACGCTTTAGCCACGTGGTTGCAGGCACAGATGCTGTGACAAAGTGATTTAACCAGGGTTGCAGTTTAGCCAGCCATTCAACAAAGCCAAAAGAGGACAAGAAAATTGAGGTTGTATACAAATACGTAATGGTACTCACTGGCCTGGATTTTAAACCACATAAGGAAGGAAGTAGTGTTTGCTAAAGGCCTCGATTGTTTATATGTGACAAGCAAAAAAGTCTAGTAAATAAATTGTGCACCACTTAAAATTTTTGTTTCAGACTTTGTAGAATTCATTTGGGATCCCTTGTCAACCTCACAGACAAGAAGTTTAATAACACAGTGCAGAACGATTCTCGAAGAACATTCCACTTGTGAAAATGAAGTTAGTAAAGGCAAACAGGTAATAATTTCTAGAATTATGAATTTCTTGATTTATTTATAAATCAATATAATTTATTATAAATCTTTATTTACAGAAGATGCAGAAGGAGTAATTATCAGAAAATTGTTTGGGGAAAAATATATTTTCTCTGATGTGCAGGAACTAGGATTGACCACTTAATAATAAGAGGAAAGAATACACCTTGATATTTCTGAACATCCTCACAGGAATGCGAATCATTCTAAGAGGATACACATACGTGCAGTAAGACCCAGCTTATTTCATTCTCACTGACTTCTTTCTTTCTGTGCAGTGGTCTGACTTGTGTTCTCTTGGCCCAGCCAGCTCTCTTTCAGGTTTGTAAGTATGCGTTGGCCCTGCAGGGATGAACAGGCATAAACACGTTAGTGCAAATCATTCCTTCTAAAAGCAAAAAAAAAAAAATTCACCTTTGTTCTTTTGGCATAAGTCTAATGGAATTGTGTCATCGTTTAACAATGATTTTAAAATTAGGCTGACATTCATTATATTAACTAGTTATCTGTAATCTACAAAGTTAAGAGCAGTAATCTCATTGAGGATTCAAAGTTCGGTAAGATAGATGGTCATTTACCGTAATTTAGAATTGAGTTTCACTGAACGTAAGACATAAAGAGGAAGGAACTTTTTAGAGGCTGTGGTGAGAATCTGTTAAATCTTTCTTTTACTGTATTACCCTTTTTTTTTTTTACCATTCTGTTTGTTGATAATATTTTATAGTCGCGCAGTTAAATAAATCAGCCAGTTTTATGTTGAGCTTTAAGGAAACAGACTGGAGAGTACCCAGAGTGGAATAACCAAGGTGATTGAAGGCAAGGAGTCGTATCGTACTCATATTCTGGACGCCAGTACATTTTAGCACTTGGAGTTGCTGTCACGCAGGAGGGAAGCTGTAAGAACTAGGAGGGACACCAGCATGATTCTGCATTTGAGAATCTGCAGTCTTAGGTACATAACTGCTATTTCAAATAGGAAGTAAGTGGGAATGACAAGGAGCGCTTACTTGGTGCCCGCTGTGTGCTAAGCGCCCTGTCAGGGTTTCTTCCCGTGTCTTCCCACGTCGTCCCAGCAGTCCTTTGAAAAGTGAGTGACAGCTTCCTCATCTGACGGATGAAGAATCTGAGTCTCGAAAACTTGTTCACAGCAATACCTTGAGTTAGAAGTGGGATTTGAACCTCGGTTAAAGCCCAAGCCCGTCCTCATCGCCTCTCCATGAGTGGCTCAGATAAAGTGCCGTGAAACTTCAGGAGAGAGGCCGGAGAGAGAAGTTACTTTGTGCAGTGAAAGAATTTTTGTTGGAGGTTTGCGCTGGGACCTCAAGGGAAGAGTAGGATTGGAACACACAGCAACTGATGGAGAAGGGGCATTCTCCACTTGCCTCCAACAGGATAAAAACACTAACAGGATATGAAAATCATACAAGAATTAGAGATACTCAGCTTAAAAGAAGATACGCATAGAGATAGAATTTATATTGGAAGGAGGAATAGACTTGTCCTGTGTTGTTACAAAGCACAGAACCGAGATCGGTGGGTAAGAGCTGCAGGGAAGCAGCTGTATAGCCCTGTATCTGCTCTCTACATGGGATTATGTACTTACAGCCTAAACGTAAATAGCGCTTTGCCATTTTTTAAACACCTCACGTTATCTCGTATGATCCTCACCACCTTGTAAAATGTGTTGACTTTAATTGCATCTTACGGTGATGAAGCTGGGGCCTAGAGGCCAATCACTTGTGAAAGGTCACTGGGCACGAAGGGGCAGGCTTGGCAGCAGTGTTAGGGATTCACTCCTGAAGTTTCTGTTCTGGCAGTGTTTCTTCTGGAAGCTCTCCCGCTGTGAATGCTGACAATGGGCTCCCGTTAGTAGGAGACCGGAACCACACCAGGACTCTTCAGCTTTGCGCCCTTGGCGTCTGGAGCAGGTGGCTCTTTGTTGTGGGAGGCTGTCCTGTGCATTGAGCTTCCCTGGCCTCCGCCTACCCACTGGGTGTCAGTGGCACTTCCCAGTCTTGACAACCAAAAATATCTCCAGGAATTGTAGAATGTTTTGAGGCATGGCAGAATTACTCTTGGTTGAGAATCAGTGTACTACGTACTATTCCAGGTCAGTAACACAGTCTGCCAGTGAGATCAATCTGTTTTTCTCAGTGATGTTTAAGAAATTGAAGAGAATGAGAAAGTTTCCAGAAGAACCAGACAGCATAGTCCTGAGTTAAAAGTGAAAAGCAAGTGATCCTATAAGCTAAACATGGGGAGAATAGCTTTGATTCTGGCTAAGGTTCTAGACTAAATTACCACTGGGATGGATTATGGACACCTAGAGTGAGAAAGCAGTGACTGCTGTGATCTTCCCTTGATGGGTCCCCAGATACAAACAGTTGTTTATCAAAGGGTACTCTTCACAGCATCTCAGTTACCTTTGCCAATACTTAAGGAGCTGTACAGGTACGGTAGGTAATGTGTTTAAAGGTATTACTGATTTTCTTACAGATCAAATGGGGAAAGATAAGGTGCAGTTACATACAGAGAAACTGGTCAGGTGCCTAAAGGATACTGACTGTGGGCTGCGGCTGCCTGTGGGGAAACCTCTGGTGTTAAATAGCTTCTCAGATTTGCCCTGTTCAGTGTTTTTACTGAACTGGATGAAGGTGTAAAATACGTGTTAATAAGATTTCTCAGTGGCAGAAAGCTAGGAATTCTGTCATAGACCCATAGCATAATAGAATTAGAATTCAAAAGGATTTCCGAATACTGAGAAAATGGACTGACTCTCAAAATACAGAATGTGAATGGAATATGTGTATGTCCTGCCCTTGTGTTCAGAAATTCAGCTGCGTAAATAAAAGATGCCAGTGCAAAGCTTTGAAGCAGCTAGGGAAAACAGCGAGGGGCTGGTTATCAGCAGTAAACTCTGTGGGTCAGTGGTACCACTTCCGGGGCAGAAAGACCCACGGGAGCTCACCCTGCTAGGTGTCTGCTCTTTGGAGAAAGAGTGTTACGTGTGCTTTCCTCACAGGTAAGACTCCCCGAGGTACATTGCGTTTAGTTCTAGTTTAAGCGTATTGAATGGAGAGTGTCTAAGATGCGACGGGAAAGAGAAATGCAGAAAGTGAGCTGTCAGTCTCGATGGAAGGAGATTGCATGTGTTCTGCACAATCCTAAGAAATAAACACGGACCTGGGTATGCAAGGCACAGGACAGAGAAGTTTGTTTCTCATTGTTAACTGAAATTCAATAGTCAGAACCTGCCCAAAGTTACTGGCAGCCTCAGGAGATAATAGGTTGGTTGACTGGTTAGTGGAAATGTGAAAATGACATCGGATGGATGTTTAGATAGATTGGTGATTTTCAAACTTCCTTTTCTATCTACAGAACCTTTTCAAATAAAATCTTATACAACCCTATACACAAACATACACACACAAGAGTAAAGCTGCTCTTGCCATGGTGAGCACCTGTCCTCGTTCTCCCGAGGGCCCCAACATCTGCCCACGCCACCCAAGCTTGTCTCCATGGAAATACAGGGCAGCAGAAAACTAGCAGCTCAAGCTCTTCAGTGCCTTTTTAAAACTGTTTTAAAGTCTGTTTACAGTGCTTGCTTTGGCAGCACATATAGTAAAACTGGAACATACAGAGAAGTTTATCATGGCCCCTGCAAAGGGATGACATGCAAATTTATGAAGCAGTCCATATTTTTATCATGTGTATGAAACTTGAAAATTGTAAAGCATAGTTAAAGAATCAATCAATAAAAAATAAATAAAATAAAAACACGAGATCCTTAAAAGTCCCCATGATTCAGTATTTTGGTTATTTTCAATTTTTGAGATACAAACAACAAAACGAATTTGTCAAAGTGAATATACTGTGTCAAAGGACATTGACAAAACAGTGAAAGACTCATAGAGTATATAAAAGGCTTCTACAAATCAGTAAGAGTCAGAACTTAATTTAAATTAAAAAAAAAATACACGTGTAGACAAGCAGCTGTTAGGTACTTTGCAAAGGAGCCTGTCCAAATACGAGAGGATGCACATTACATTACTCAACAGGGAAAACAAAATTAAAACAGAATAAAAAGTGACTATATACACACCAGCATTGCAAGCATTAAAAACAAAACTAACAAAAACCACCCTGTTTCTGTAAGGTTGTAGGGAAACAGGATTTCTCATACATGGCTAGTGGGAGCAGGAATGGGACACCAGTATTTCAGAAGGCAGCCTGGCAGTCTGTACAAAGCTGAACATGCAGATATGGCCTGTATTCCAGCAGCTCCATTTCTGCACATGCCCACTGGAGAGGTACGTCCATGCATAGACCTGTTGTGCAAGAACTTTTATAGTAACATAATCCGTAACAGGCCCGAAACGAGACCATCTAAACACATGTTCCATCATGCAACAGAGCACCGCGCTGCAGTGAAAAGGCGCCAGCTGCTGCAGCACGTAGCAACATGGGCGGATGAAGTTCTCCTGTACCTAACTGACAGCTATGTTAACACCTGAGTCTGAGTGTGTACAGACTTGCACTGTTCTGTTAGAATTGCTTCTTTTGATAAATTATTTCTACCTATGACTAGCACTGATGGTTTTAAATTTTTTTTTAAATAGGATATACTTAAATCCATTGGTTCAAGAATGAAGAAGTCAATAGAAGATGATGTTTTTATTCCTCTGTATCCAAAGAGGTAAGGGTGGCTGATTTCTAGGTTGTATGAAATGGTTAATTATGTATTACAGATGAGAGTGCAGTAGAAGAAACTAAGCATGTTAAGTGTTTTCAAAATACAGATACCTATTAAGACGCTAATTGAGATTTCAACAAATATTTTTCAGTCACCTTTTATATGCCAAGTATGATCCATGGCACACTGACAGAGGTTTTGGGCGATGTTTTTGTGATTTAATATTATTCTTAAGAACATGACAGTTGACATAGCAGAGTGGTTAGATTCTGGAGCCCAGATTCACCATTACTAGATGTTTGACCTTGGGCCTGTCTGTGCATCGCTGTCCTTGTGTAGAAAATGGGGCATTAAAGTAATGCCTGTGTCACAGGACATTGTGGAGATGAAGAGAATGCTCAGAACAGTGCTTGACACAGAAAGCACAGCCTAAGGCCTGGACACCACTGAGGGGCCAGAACTGCATCTGCAAATTCTGTATTTACTTTAAGGAATAAAACAAGCAGTATTTGATGCAATTCGTACACTGGCTGAGAAAGCACCAGTTGCAGAAATGGGTCTTGAACTGCAGCTACACAGAGTGAGCACTCACAGGGCGGAAGAGCTTTGTGCAGAGAAAAGAAAGGGACTTCTAAGCTTTCTGGTTAATCTGAATCCTGAAGAGACGTGTGCATGTAAAAATTCTCCATTAGGGTTTGTAATGTTTTAGATAACTAATCAGTTCACATATGAATGTGTGTTTTTAAATTTTTATTTATATTTAAAATGGAAAATCTTACTCCCTCCTATTCTTGACCTCCATCCACCCAGTTTCTGCCCATCGTCCTCTATACAGACACATGCTTGCAGTAATACTGTTAGTAAACCTTTTCACCTTTTCAGAACTCCTCTATCCAATTAGAATTAAAGTTATAAATAAAATTTAGAATTAATCTTTTTCCTTTCCTTTTTATAGCAAAGTAAGTATATCGCGAACAGTCATAAGCATTGTTGTGCACCTTGCTTTTTGACTTAGTTCGTCTCTGAGATCGTTTTATGTCATCACACAAGTAGTTCCCTCATTCTTCTTTAAGCTGCGTAATACGCCGTCATACAGACGTACTGCTGACTGATGAGCATGTAAGTGGTAAACCGTCACTAGCAGTGTTGTGAATGATTTTATGGGTGTACTGTTCTGCACATGTGCAGATGTATCTACAGAAAGCCTTCCCAGGGATCTGCTGAGTCAGCGTGTGCGCGCACTGGTAATTTCAGTAGATACCGTCAGAGTACCTCCGTTTATATTGTTAAGGTTTAGTTTGGTTGGTCTCAAAAAAAACAAAACCACTGTTTTTTAAACTCTGTTTCTGAAAGATGAACAGTCATTTTCATTTACTCCTTTCTCTTTCTTTTACTTCAAATTAGTGCTGTAGAAAACAGAGCATCACCACATTCAAAGTTCCAAGAAAGACAATTCTGGTCAGGCCTAAAGGTAAGCAGAAAACTGCAAAACTAAAAATAAAATTTGTTCTTTTATGTCAAGTTTACTGTAGAGTGGAGATCAGCAAAATTCTTCTTTAAAGGACCAAATGGTAAATATTCTAGGCTTGGCAGGTCAATATAAACGCTGGACTGTTCGACTCTGCCGCGGTAGTGCAAAACTGTGTAGACAAATGAGCGTGTCTGTGATTCAGTAAAACTTACAGACACTGAAGTATGAATGTCGCACTTTGCATATGTCACAAAATGTCCCTTTTTTTCCCCAATCATTTAGAAGTATAAAAACCATTCTTAGTTCACCAGCTCTAAAGAAACAGGCAGTGAGCTGGATTTAACTGACAAGTCTCAGTTGTCTGACCCGTGGTCTAGATGATAAAGGATGAAGTCATCGCTAGGTCAGTGGCAATAGGGATGATAACGAGAAGCTGGATTCAAAAGGTATTTAGGACGAAGAATTGAAAGAACCTGATGACGAATTAATTACGTGTGAAGAACGTAGGATGCTAGCCAAGTTCCTGACTTTGGCAGCTGGGCAACTTCTGATGACGTTCTTTGAGGGCATTGGAGGCGTTGCAGGAAGAAGTAAAGGTTTGGGAGGAAACATAAGATCTGTTTTGGACATAGTGAATCTAAGATACCTATGAGACAAATACAGGAATAGAAGTCTTGGAGCCAGTTGGGTAGTTGAGTGTGGATTGCAGGGGGACAAATCTTAGCTGGAGACTGGGGAGTCAGCCACGTAATGGGCAGTATTTGGAGGCATGGTCATGAATGACAACCTCTGGGGAGACTGGGTGAAGCATGACAAGAAGGCTGAGGATATACCCTTGGGAAATGCTGGCGTAAGAGGCGGGCAGAGAAAGTGGAGTCTTCAGAGAAGCCTCAGGATGAATCGGGAAACTAAGAATGGTCACAGGAGAGTGGCATCAGAGACACGAAGCAAAGCACTTTCAAGAACGAAGACAGTGTTAATGCTGCTGAAGAGAATTAGGGGAAAGACTAACAGTGTTTACTGGATTTGACAATTAGCAGGCCACAGGCGACCTCAGCAGTAATAGTTCCGATCGGGTGAATCAGCGTTTGTCCTACGGTTGAGTCAGGAAGAGGAAGCACGACGACAGTGGCACGAGGTGTGAAAACACTGCACGTTAGCGCAGCTGGATGTCGTTTAGCACCGGAGGCGATCCGTGCAGGACTGTAAAGAAGGCGGGAGCTAACTGTGAAGTTCACAGAGCGGTCTGGATTTAGAGGAGGGGAATGCCACCCACACTAATTTCATTAGAATTTCTTAGAAGTATTTTACCCAGGGCATCTCCAGCCTCAACATTATTATTAATCTTGTTTTCTGTACCAGAGCACTGGGCTTTCGGGTTTGACTGGTCTCTCCGGGGCGCACAGTGGTAACCGTGACCGTGGCTGTAGCCGCAGTCCTGTATGAGTCCTGGCTCCCGACTCCAGGAGAGCATGGATGGAGGAGGAAGGTTACTGGTTTGGACAGGCTCCAGCAAGGCTGTTTGAAATGGATTTTGAGCGGTGTTCCTAAAAACTGAAAATGGGATGAGCGAATCCATGGGGGTTGGAAAGAATCATGTGTTGGTTGAGAATGCTTTCTGTTGATTCCAAAATTGACAGTTCCAACAGCGCTAATTGTAGTGAGAGTTCAGAAGAGTTTGACCAGCTTTTCCTGTTTGTCGGAGACTGTTGCAGCTTTCTTTTGGAGAAAAGGCACACGGTCACTTGACATTTTACTTTATTTTAGCTCTTCCACAATGTTCTTCTTTGGAACGGACTCCTCCCAGAAGGCACTTTGCGGGAGCTAGGACTAGGGAAGCTGCTGAACCGTTACCTTGTTACAGCTCTTCTTAATGCCACACCTGGGCCAGAGGTTGTTAAAAAGTGCAGCCAGGTAAGTTGTGTAGAAACTGATTCTAATTTTACCATTTTTAAAATTTAGTTGTTAAAATCAATTTTGTGGCAAAGTAATTAAAAGTTTGTGGTACCCACATAATAACAAACAGTCATTACCAGACAAGAAACCCAGAAGCAACCCAGTATTTACAAAATGAATGTTAGAGCCTCACCTCTCACTAAATACCAGTATAAATTTCAGATGAAGCAAAGAATTAAGTATAAAAAAAGTTTTTTTAAAAAGAATTAAGCATAAAAAAACTATGAAGGGAGGAAGGATATAGTTCAGCAGTAGAGCACGTGCTTAGCAGGCAAGAAGAGGTCCTGGGTTCAATCCCCAGTACCTCCATTAACATAAATAAGTAAATAAATGAACAAAACAAAACAAAAAAACAAAAAATAAAATGTTTTTAAAAACACTACGAAGTATTGTACTCAGAAGATAACTGACTATATCTGATGTTAAGGGAATCCTTTCTGATCTTAAAAACAAATAGAAAAAAGAAATGATGAGAAAAAGTAATAGATTTGACAAAAATATAAGACTTTAGTCAGCCGAAAAGCATTAACCAGAAAGGTATCAGGACTATTTGATTATTATTAAAACTGGAAGTTAGGTTCATTCGTCTCACTACACTTACTCTTTCTGCTGTTGCTTATGTTTGAAATTTTCTATAGTAAAAATTTAAAAAGAAAGGAAATTGAAAAATGAAGAAAAAAGTTATAATGCATAATGAGGATTAATACCCACATTTTTAAAAAGCTCTTTACAAATCAGTGAACAATTCGGATATTCTGACTGAAAATGACCAAAAGATCTGCAACAGGCAATTCACCAAAAAAAATGCAAAAATAACGTCTGAGCATGTGGAGAAGCTTACCAGTACGAATCTGAGAATTGCAAATAATACAGTTAAGGATATTATTTTACCTGTTGTGCTGCCAATTTTTTTGCTGTTACATTTATTACAATTCCCAGTATTGTCATAAGCACAGGGAGACAACAGCCCCTCGTCCTGGGCACACCGTTCATCTAGAATGTGTGGTGCAGCAATCCTGGGAAGCAGTTTCTGCATTGTGGAAGGAGGAATGCAACTCTGGAGACTATTTTGGCATGATTGATACAAAACCTTTAAAGTTCATACCCTTTTACTTAGCAAGTTTACTTCTAGGAAATTACCCTATGTTAAAAAACCAGATGGACATAAGAATGTTAAGTACAAAGAATATTATTACAGCATCATTTATAATAGACAGTTGGGAACGACCTAAATATCTAAAAACATCATCTATGCATAAGATGAAAGTCATGTGGAAAAGTTTTTAAGAATGTGGGAAAATACTTACATTGTAATATAAATTTTTAAAATATAGATACAACGTTAGATGGCAGTTCCTAGACAACTGTCATTTTTCTAGCTATGGTTTTCATACCATGTAGTTTTAAACTACATTATCTACCAAAAAATTAAATCATCATCCGTCCTACGTGTGTTTCGGGTTCAGTTCAGCCCCTTTTGACCACGAGGCTCTACTGTGGGGAAGTAAGGAAGAGGATATATGACATTCTGTCCACAGCTTGTGGCTAGAAAACCAGGCGAAGACGGTGCGGCTCTAAGTCCCAGGGTCATTCACAGCAAAGCTAGGTAGTTTTTTCAGAATTTTATTGAGACTTGTGACAAAACAAGGGGGAAGCAAGTGCAAAAGACATTGAATGCCAAGCCAGTGAAGGCTGGTTTTGAAACTTTAAAAAGATACAGTTTGCATGACAAAGCTTATAGGTCTTTCTGCCTTAGGCAATCAGTGTGTCTGTATTTTTTTTCTGGATAATTGAAAAAGATGATTAAGAAAAAGGACAAATCTTTTTCCTGAAGTCTGTTTTTAGTGTTGACCAATCAGATTTATTTTAGAAAGAGTGCATTCCAGAACTTTGATTTGACATGTTTTGTAATATATATGTGGTGCAACTTTCTACTTTCTAGAAGTACTGATCAACTATAGCATAACCTGTTTATCCAAGAATTTCTTTGAACAGTATGATCTCAGACTTTTCATTCCTCCCATTCTCTCTCCTTTCTTTAAAATTCTTTCTTCTGCTATGAGGAAGTTTTTCTTTTCTATTTTGTTAAAATTTTTCTGTTTTTTACCAGAACTTTTCCCCAAATCATGTATTACCTTTAGCATGATTGTAAGTGTTGTGTTGGGTTTTTTTTTTCCCCAAAAGAAAAAAATGAGTACACATACATTGGCCCTTTATGCTGCTGTCAATATTTAAACAAGTGTTTTAAATTAGAAGGAAATCAAAACCATAATGAATTTTTTTATTCAGTGAATCTTAGAATCAACTTCTTGATTTCTTAACTAATTTGTTCTTGTGGATTATACATGAGATTACCCAGTTTCCTGTTGTAAAATAATACTAAATGTACCTATTTTTTTACAGTTGACTCTTGAACAACACAGGTTTGAACTACATGGGTCCACTTACATGAGGACTTTTTTTCAATAAACACATACTACAGTACTGCACGGTCCACGGCTGGTTGAATCTGTGGAAACAGAACTGCTGACTGTAGAGTTAATACACAAGTTTTCGACTGCACGTGGGTTCCTCCCCTAACCCCCTGCGTCGTTCAAGGGTCAAATGTAGATGTGTAGGTATGCTGACTAAAAGTTTTGTGCCTACACATTTCTGGTGTTTACTTTGTTTTATACGATTTAATTGCTCAGGAATTAGAGTATAAAAAGTATTACAAGTACTGGGACGTGTTTATAAAAAGTAGTCTGTTTTAAGCTCTGGGTATCAAAATATTTTTTTAAATATAATACCCTGAAAGGAGGGAAATTCTGTTTATTTAACCTTGAACTATGAAACAGAAGAATAATACACAGCCTGCATGAGTGCTGAAGATTAAATGATACTATGTTAGCAAAAGTCTTTAGATAATAACTGTCATTATTAAAAACCAACCTTGTGTTTTGATTATCAGATAGCAGCATATTTACCAGAAGAATGGTTCAAAAATTCTACCATGAGAGCATCTATTCCCCAGCTAGAAAACTTCATCCAGTTTTTACTGCAGCTGGCACAGAAATTATCTAGAAGTGCAATCAGGTAACACATATTTTATTTGTACCTTCATAAGCACAGTTTAGGGTTCTAGTGTATTCCCAACAATTTTTAGAAAGATTTTTACTTCTGAAAAATCTGTTGATTTGCAGATACTAACTACTAAGGTAGATAAACAAGTTTATACTGTACAGCACAGGGAACTATATTCAGTATCTTATAGAAGCCTATAATGAAAAAGAATATGAAAACAAATATGTGTATGTATATGTATGCTGTACACCAGAAATTGATACAACATTGTAAACTGACTATACTTCAATTAAAAAATAAAAAAATAAAAAAGACTGGCAAAAATCTTTTGAGACTATCACGGTAGAGTTAGATATTTTTATGTGTGACCTGTGAAATCACTCAATATTTTAGACTACCTCATGCATTAGTTCGTATTTTTAAATGTAAATCTCTTCCAGAATAAGCACTTCCAGAACACCGTATCACAGGGCAGTTTAGAATTAAAACTGTAAATCGAAAGCCTCTTTATTTTTTCATTGAGTTACAGTCAGTTTACAGTGTGTCGGTTTCTGCTGTACAGCCCAAAGCTTCAGTCATACATGAATATACATATATTCATTTTCGAAAGCCTCTTAATAGGTACGTTTTTAATGTCTCTTTATTTTTCCAGGCCATTTCAAAATCTCAACACTTGTTTAGTACAGATCTGCAGCCTGGCGTTCACCCAGCAGTAGCTAGATCTTCGTTTTGGGTATCTCATTCATAGCGCTAGATGTTTAGGGACTTAAATAAGCACAGTGGTGTTCTGGTAAACCACCTCTCCAAAAGAAAAAAACCTTAAAACCTCAGATTTGTAGCTTTTGATGCTATCTGTGGGATAAATACTCCCACTGTGATAGCCCATGTGAGCTGGTAGCACCATACCACAACTCAGATTTCTGTGACAGATTGCTGTGCGCTTTTCTGCTTTTTCAGTCATTCACATTAAAATTTACCGGAATACCTCCACTAACGGTCTGTATTTGAACTTCATGATTATGTATGTGGAAGAGGTAGCATCTTAACAGTTTATGCTATTTTAGATACTGGTGTAAGGTGAAGTTTCTGTTTCAGATTAACAACTGATGATTCGCTGTGCCCTTATACATTGCATTTCTATGAGGGAAAATGCTTTTTGTTTTGTTTTGTTTTTTTTCAGGGATGAAGTCAAAGAAATAATTCTTATTCTAGTGAAAATAAAAGCTTTGAATCAAGCAGAATCCTTCATAGAAGAACATAACCTAGACCATCTAAAATCAGTAATTAAAGAAGTTTGAGGAGACTTTATATGAGGTACTGAAATGAGATGTTGATATAGTCACACTTGGCTCTTTTGCTTGGAGGAGGTAAAAAAGCTGTTGCCTCTTCTTTATTCCTAGTAACAGACTGGGGAGGATTTGTAAAAACAAAAAAGCAGGACTCTGAACTTCCGTTCCCTCCACCTTCTACCTTCTGGTATCGTGAAGCCTGCCCCTCCTTACTTCGTGGTATTTGCAGGAATTGAGCACACAGGAACATTAAGAGTTTAATATATTTTTGCTTGATTCTTCTGGTGACTTTTCCAGCTTTAAGAAAGGAGTTGAAGAAAGCTTGTTTATAGCTATTTTGGTTTTGGTGAATTTTCTGTCCTGAACCATAAAAACATTATTAATTCTCTTCATTTTAACTATGTCTATTTACGAGTAAGTTAAAATGAAAATCTTAGTTGGAATGAATTACTAAGTATTTACTAATTAAGGCATTCTGAGACTTGTGATGACTAATGCTTGTCAGATTGTTCTGAAACCTGCACCATTGCATTGCACCAGCACAAGGGTAAGAGAGGCCAGTGAGTCTCCAGCCGTAATAGGTATTACCGTTTTGTTAACTCATTTGCACTTAATTAATAGGTGGCAAAATCTTAATTATTTATTTGGACTACTAGAGTGACTACTTGTTTTTTGGCCATTTGTAATTCTTTTTGAAATATCTATTTATATTTTTCTCACGGACTTATAAGAGCTGTATATTTTAAGGATAATCATATTTTGCCTGTGATATGTTACAGTTTTCCCTATTTGCTGTTTTCTTTAAATTTGTGTATGTTTTTGGTGTACTAAGTGTTTGGATGTTACAGATAGTTATTACTCTTTTTTGTTATTTTTTTTTTTTGTCATTGGTCGTAGGCTTAGATAGGAAACAAGTATTTTAAATATTCAGACCATATGATTCATTTTCTGATAAAAGATTTAGTAATTTAGAAAGTCTGAGGGAGTCATTGAATCCAATAGAAATTGAGAACATTTTTCAAAACATTTTTCAAAGTGAGTTTACTAATTTTTCTTGAATCTGTTTAAGTAACTTGAGCGCAACCCTAAATGGACATTATGTAAATTGTCCAGAAAATAATCAGGAAAATTGATTATATTGTAGAATTTGAGCATGTGGCCTCTAACCTTATCACCGCTAGTTTTGAAGCTGCATGTAATATATTTTAACAGACTGGCGTGTGATTTCTACTGCAGTGAAGACTCATAATTCACTGGTATGAACGGTTTTTTAAAGTTTAGTTACACAAATTACACAGAATAAATTCTCATACAGAAGATTCAAGCCATTGCTAAAAAGGTTTTAACATTCTTAAACAATTATTGTTCCCAGAAGTAACTGCTATTTTCATTTTGTTACCCTTTCAGATCTTTTCTCTTCTTAAAAAAAGTATATATGTGTGTGTATACACATACAGCTTTTTATATAAACGGCAGATGCTTTATTGTGTATAAAATTTGTAATTTTTTTTTACTATTAAAGTATACATTTGAAATTTCCCTGACTTCTGCATTTCTAATTAAAGGTGTGTTACATGGTCCTTTACATTTTTAACTTTGGCAGAGAGATTTCTCTTGCTTTTTGTAGAATGGAAAATATTAGAACCGCTTTTAAAACTACAAATTGATAAAAATGCCCACTAGTTTTCAACTAAATTTCATCATGCTTGGAGTTTGAATCTCAAGATATTTATCCATCATATACTATAATTGAGGATATTCAAAAACATTTTTTAAGCTTGCCTAATCCTCAGTGCAGAATTATTTTTTATTCCCCCGTTTTCCTATTTCTGTGAAATGGATGGAATGAAGAAGAGAAACGCAACTAGCAAAAACACCCCTTTGAGTTAGCAACTCATCTCACATCTCAGTTCTTTCCTGGGGTTTTTTCAGCTTTTTGTTTACTTAAAGAATGTAAAATTTTTACAGAATCAGACAGATGATTTTTTTTTTAACTTTTTTCATATGGCTATTAGGAACATTTCAATGGCCATGAAAACATACCTAAGAAAAACTGAGTCGTTTTGGATTTCTTAGGCCTGTGAACAAAATATTTATATAGATGATTCTTAAGAAATACCATGTATGATATGAAACCTGAAAAAGATACTACAACAGAAGAAAATAGCAGACCAATATTCCTCATGAATATAGAAATAAAGTCCTTAAAACAAACTGAACCCAGTGATATATAAAAGGATAGTAATACATCATGATCAAATAGGGTTTATTCCAGAAAGGCAAGGTTGGTTTAACATTAAAAATAAACCATGAATGGAGTAAAAGAAGAAAACCATATGATCATCCCAGTGATTCCTTCTTACAGTATAAAAACAGGAATATAAATTCCTCATAAAGATCACCTGCAAAAGAACACCCACACTTAATTAACATCATAAATAATGGTGAAGTATTAAAGCAAAGATGTCTGCCCTCACCAATGAAGGCATGAAGATTAAAACTCACTCAAGAGGTAAGAGTCATTATTCACAAATGATAAGATTGTTTGCATAAAAAAACCTTATGTATTCTACAAAAGAAAAAAATTTCAACCAGAATAAGTGAAGTTAGCAAGATCTTACAAAAATCAGAGCCCAGGGGTATGCTGGTGATCTAACTGGAAACTTGAATTTTAAAAACAATAACTCTTCAGTAGCAACGAAAAACATCAAACACCTAAGAACAAATGTATAGAAAGACACCCAAGACCTCTGCACTGAGGAATACAAAAATTGCTGAGAAAAAAATTAGAAACTTAAATAAAAGTATACATGTATCATGCTCGTGAATTGGAAAACTCAATTTTTGTTCAAGGTATCTTCCTCCTATACTGACTGATAGTTATCCAACCCCTATCAAAATTCTGTCAGGCTTTAAAAAAAAAAAAACTGGCTGATTAAAATATATTAAAATTAAAATTTATATGAAAGTACAGAGACCTTAAAATAGCCAAGCTAATCTTGAAACATAAGACCAAGTTGGAAGACTTGCTCTATCTGATTTCAAGACTTACTATAAAGCTACAGTAAGCAAGACTGTGGTATTAGGATAAGAATAAATTAATACATCAACGGAACAGAATCAAGAGTTGTTACAGACCTACACATATATGCTCAATTTTTGACCACAGTGCCAAGTTAATACAGTGGGAAAAGGAGAGTAAAACAGTATTGGTAGAACAACTACATATATGAAATAAAATGACCTTGACCCTTATTTAATATACCCACGTGAATCATAGATCTAAATGTGAAACCCAGAAACGAAAGCTTGTAGGGAAAAAAACACTATCTTTGGTCTTAGAATAGGTAAAGATTTTTTGGTATTCTGTATCATCAGTCCGCTGGGAAGTACAAATTAAAACCATAATGATACCATTTCACATCCACTAGAATGACTGAAAAAGACTAACATCAACAAATGCTGCCTAGAATATGAAGCCATTCGAACATCCCTAGGTTGCTGAGGGAAGTGTAAAATGAAACCACTTTGGGAAACTGTTCATCAGTTTCTTACTAAAACATTTACTTACCATACAACTCAGCAATACCACTCCTAGGTATCTGCCCAAGAAAATAAAAATATATTCACAAGAAAAGATTATACGAGACTGTTGATAGGAGCCTTATTGATAATAGCCCAAAACTATAATCAAAATGGATAAATTGGTAGATTCATACAATGGAAAACAGCATTAGAAATAAACTAATGTGTAAAATAAGTAAACTTCAAAAGCATCATTAAATGAAAAGTTAGGAAAGAATACATACTTTATGATTCAGGGTGTATTAAATACAAGAACAGACATCTAAAATGATCAAAGAATGAAAAAAAAACTTTTGGTGGTGATGGAAATGCTCTATCTTGATTTGTACAGTGGGTACATGGGTATATTCAGTTGTTAGAAACAAAACCTAGTATCTGTGTATTGTACATTAATTATGCATCAACTTTTTAAAATACCTTATAAGGCAGACAAGTGTCTGGAATAGTGAACTGTCTCTGATAGTATTACCAATGGGCTGATCACCACTGAAGACCATACTGACTGCCCTTCTTGATACTGTTTTTGAAGGTCATCGGTGGATGTTAACAGAGGAAAACTAATAGGGATATCCCAGACATCTTTGCTTTTAACACACACAGTCCATTAGACCAGTAGTTCTCAGCCCTTTTCTGCCCAAACCCAACAAGTTCCCATCAAGAACAGTGCCTTAGAATCACTGCCCTGGATATTTCAGTATGATCCACTAACCAGAAATGTCCCAGGAAGATTCTTTATGGCAAATACATTTACGCTGATAATATTCTCTTAAGTACTCAGATTTCATGGAGTTAGTCCAGTTATTGGTTTTTTTTAAACACAGATTTTACAGGCGTCTTACAAAATGTCAAAAGAGCATTAAGGTTGACTATTCTGAGTATTTTCTTGTATGGTTGCATGCTAGAATTAAATGCCTATAGACCCACAGTTCCCAACCTAATCTGAGATACCCTGGGGCACCACTGTGAACTCAGAGGCATTGTGGGACTTTTTGTGTGTGGGAAGGTGGGGTACATTTTAAATTTTCAGGGGACATTGTCAACCACTGGAGCCACTGAGCCTACAGTTACTACAGTGAGAAAAAAGAGCCCAAGGTGGACATCCAGCTCCCTCAGCATTGGTCACTTCTTGGGAGTTCCACTCTGGTCTCACCTTGCAGGGAAAGCATGGTTGGGACACTTGGAAAGCTGTATAACCAAGCAATGCTCGAGCAGACAGAGCAGTAGGCAGAGCTGGTCATCCACAGAGCAAAGCCAGTGACACCAGTCAGCCAGGGAACTTGGGGTGAGAGTTGGCTTGAGTCAAGACCACAAACATAGCTTTTCTAGACTTGGAGTTGGTTCCCTTTTCCTGCCCAGGCAAGGAGGTAATTCATAGCTTTGCCCGCTGCTGAGTGTAGCTCCCAGTCCCTCCCAACCAGAAATCCTGGCTAAAACAACTGGAAAACTGGCCCAGCAACAATCCAACAGACTCTGGCAGGCACAGCTGATCATCTGCAAAGCCAGTGACCTCATATGGCCAGGGAACTTGGGGCAGGGATTGGCCTGAGTCTAGACCATGAAGATCCTTACCAACCTTGGATCTGATTCTTCCACTCTGCCTGACAAGAAAATTAATTTGTAGCTTTGTCCACCCAGCCAGTGAACATAAGCAGAGCACTTGGGAAGCTGCACAGCCCATCCAGCAGCTCTGCTTACAGTGGCACTTGAACACAGATCCAGATCATCATTTCCCTGTCTGCAGAAGTAGTGGCCCCATCTAGCCAAGGAATTCAGTGTACCGTCTTACCCAATTCAGGTCCCCAAACAATAAGCTGTATAGGACCTCGGACCTACCAGGTCAGGTAAGCTAACTGCTGAATATAATACCCAGTCCTGACCATATAGTAGCCCCAACTGGAGAACCTGTACGGCCTCGTGTGGGCAGGGAACCAAGCCAGAAGTCCTTTCACTTGTTCTCAGCCAGTGACATTCCCCAAATCTCAGATCTCAGGCTGGGGTCTCGCCCCAAAATAGACCCTGATAGCAAGACACACATGCCCTAAGATATTACCAGTTGACAGGTCCAAAAGCCAAAATGAGCTGACTGCCAAGGCAAACCTATGAAGTCTGGAAGAGGAGACTGCTAACTAAATGCACCGATAAAATGTAAGGAACAGAGGATCACAAATAATCAATAAGCATGACAGCACCAAAGGAAACTAATAAAGTTCTTAGTAACTGACCCTAAAGAAATGGAGAGCTATAAATTGTCAGGAAAAGAAATCAGAATAATCCTCTTAAAGAAATTTAGTGAGCTACAAGAACACACAACTAAAGGAAATTAGGAAAACAATGCATGAAAAAACAAATTGAACAAAAATAGAAACCATCCAAAAACAAAACTAAAAGGAAAAAACAAACAAACAAACCTGGAACTGAAAAATACAATGACTGAAGAACTTGATAGAGAGCGTCACATGCAAACTCAACCGTGCAGAAGAAATCAACAATACCTAATCAGACAAGCAAAAAGAAAACAGTGGAAAAAAAATACCTATGGTACTTATGGACACAATCAAAAGAAACAATATCTGCATTATAGGAGTTCCCCAAGGAGAAGAGAAAGGGACAAAGTATGTCTAAAGCAATAATGGCTGAAAACTTTCATAACCTTGGGAGAGAAATGGACATTCTGATCCATAAGGTCCCAAGGACAACACCACTGAGTGAAATGATAATTAAATCGTCAAGAGTCAAAACAAAGAATTTTGAAAGTAGCAAAAAAAAAAAAAAAAACAGTATACAAAGGAACCCCGTAATACTATTGGTGGATTTCTCACAGAAACATTATCAAGCCAGGGAAAAATGAGATAATGTATTAGAAGAATCAAATGAAATAACTGTCACCCAGGAATTCCGTACTTGGAAAAGCCATCCTTCAGAAATGAAGGAGATAACTTTTCCCAAACAAACAAAATGCTTAAGGAGTTCATCAGCATTAACCTGCCTTACAAGACATTGTAAAGGGGTTTCTTTGAATGAAGGTAAAAGAACACAAATTAACATAATAAAAATGTAAGAAGGTAGTTTAAAACTCACTGATAACGACAGTCGGTTAGATTCTGTAATATGGTATGGTGGTATGTAAATCATAGCTCTAGTGCAAAAGTCAAAATACATACAGTGAAAATAACTGCAACTACAGTAACCTGTTGGATGCACGATATAAAAATACATATAAACTATAACATCAGCAACCTAAAATGTGAGGGGAGAAGTCACAGTGTAAACAGTAGGGATGCTATCAAAGTTATCAGTTTAAAACAGGATGTTACAATTTTAAGCCTTATGTAAGCCTCATAACTATGAGAGAGAAAACCTGTAGTAATTACACAGAAGAACAAGATAAAGTCAAAACATACTGACACCAAAAGACATCAAACAAGGGGGAAAAAAAACAGCCAGAACATAAACAACAAAAAGGCCACTGTAAGTCCCTGCCTATTGATAATTACTCTAAACATCAATAAATTAATTCTTCAGTCAAAAGATACTGAATGTATAAAAGGATAAACAGGCATCAATATGCTGCCTACAAGAGACTCACTTTAGTCTTAAAGACACACATAGACTGAGGATGATGGGATGGAAAAAGATATTTCAAGCAATTAGTAACAACATTAACAAAAGCAGTAGTTATATTAGACCAAATAGACTTTAAACTAAAAATGGTAAGAGACATAGATCATTATATAATGATAAAGGGATCAATCCATCAAGATAGAACACCCAACACTGGAGCACCTAAATATATAAAAAAGTAACAGAGCTAAAAGGAGAAATAAACAGCAATACAATAATGGGAAATTTAATGCATGATCAGTAATAGATAAATCATCCAGACAAAGAATCAAAGAGGAAAGAGTGAACTTGAAACTAGAGACCAAATGAACCTAACAGACATACAGAACATTCTATCCAAAACAGCATGTTCTCTAGGACAGACCGTATGGTAGACCACAAGTCTAAGCAAATTCAAGAAGATGGAAGTCAAACCAGGTACCTTCTCTGACCACAATGATATGAAACTAGAAATCAACAACAGGAGGAAACTGAACAACTTGTGAATACAGGGAAATTAAACAGTCTTCTGAACAACCAATGGGTCAAAGAAAGCGGAAATAAACAATTATCTTGAGACAAATGAAAATGAAAACACAATACACCAAAATTCATGGAATGCAACAAAAATTGTAAGAGGGAAGTTCATAGCAAAAACACCTACATTGAGAAACAAGCAAGATCTCAAACAACCTAACTCTACATCTCAAGGCATTAGACAAGAAAGAACAAACTGAGCCCAAAATTACCAGAAGGAAGGAAATAATGAAGATCAGAGCAGAAATAAATGCAATAGAGAACAGAAAGACAATACAAAAGATTACCAAAAGAGTTGGTTCTCTGAAAGATAAACAAAACTGACATTTAGCTAGACCAACCAAGGAAATATGAGAAAGGACTCAAACAATAAAATTATAAACAAAAGAGAAGACATTTAAAATTGATACCACAGAAATACAAAGGAGCATAAGAACCTACTATGAACAACTATATGCCACCAAACTGGATAACCTAGAAATGGAAACATGCAACCCAACAAGACTGAAACAGGAAGAAATTGAAAATCTGAACAGACTAAGTACTAGTAAGGAGATTGAATTAATAATCAAAAATCCCAAAGAAGAAAAGCTCAGGACAAGATGGCTTCACTAGTAAATTTTACCAGGGATAAAGGAGAATTAATACTAATCCTTCTCAAACTTTTCCCAAAAATTGAAGAGGAGGAAATACTCTCAAATTTTATTTTATGAGACCAGCATTAACTTGATACCAAAGTTAGAAAAGGACACAAGAAAACTACAAGCCAATATCCCTGATGAATAGGATGCAAATATTCTCAGAAAAATACTAGCAAACCAAATTAAGCAGCAAATTAGAAGGATCATTCACCATGATCAACTGGGATTTACCCCTGCAGGGATGGCTCGTCATCCACAAAGGAACAGCTGTGATACAGCACATCAGATGTTTTTTTTTTTTTAATTCTATTAAAGACACAGAAGCAGCATTTGACAAAATTCAACATTTATTGATAATATAAACTCTTAGCAAACTAAGTGTAGAAGAACCAAACCTCAAAATAATACAGACCATATAGGACAAGACCACAGCTAACGTCACAATCAACAGGAAAATACTGAAAGCTTTTCCAAAATCAGGAACAAGGCACGGTTGCCCACTCTCACCGTTACTATTCAACAAAGTACTGGCAGTCCAAGCCAGAGCAGTCAGGCAAGAAAAAGAACTAAAAGGCATCAGAATTCGAAAGAAAGAAGTAAACCTACCCCACCAAAAAAAAAAAAAAAAAAAAAAACTGTTAGATCTAATCAACAAATTTAGTAAAGTTGCAGGATATGAAAGTAACATTCAAAAACACAACTATTAGCTGGAAAAAAAATCCCATTTACCATAGTATCAAAAATAAACAAAAATACTTAAGAATAAACTTAAGGATTTCTTACTTAGAACTACAAGACATTGACGAAAGAAACTGGAGAAGATATAAATAAGTGGAAAGGTATCCCATGTTCATGGATTGGAAGAATTAATATTGTTAAAATGCTCATCTTACCCAAAGCCATTTATTAATTCAATGCAATCCCTATTAAGATTCTAATGGCATTTTTTTACAGGAGAAAAAAAAAATCCTAAAACACATACAGAACCACAAAAGATGCTGAATAGCCAGAACAATCCTGAGAAAGGAGTAGCAGGAGGTATCACACTTTCTGATTTCAAGCTATATTTAAAAGCTAATAGTAATCAACACAGTATGGTCCTGGAATAGAAACAGACACACAGACTAATGGAACAGATTTGAAAACCCAGAAATAAACCCAGGCATATACATCGACCAACATTTGATGAGGCAGCCAACAATACTCAATGGAGAAAAGAAAGTCTCTTCAATAAATGGTGCTGGAAAATTGGGTATTCATATGTAAAAGAATAAAACTAGATCCCTGTCTTTCACCACTCAAAAAAAATAACTTGAAGTGGATTAAAGACTTAAATGTAAGGCTGGAAATCTTAAAACTCCTAGAAGAAAACATAGGAAAAATGCTCCTTTCCATGGGTCTTGGCAAAGATTTTTTGGATTCGACACATAAAGCTCAAGCAACAGAATCAAAAATAAGTGGGACAAGAAACTAAAAGAATTCTACAGAACAATCAACATAATGCAAAGACGGCCTACACAACGGGAAAAGTATTTGCAACCCCCATATCTGATAAGGGGTTGGGTCCAAAATACGTAAAGAATTCATCCAAGTCGACAGCAAAACAACAAAAAATTGAATTTAACATAGTACCTGAATAGACTTTTTTTTTCCAAAGAACATATACAAATGGCCAACAGATGCATGAAAAGGTGCTCAATATTCATCATTAGGGAAATGCAAACCAAAACCACAATGAGATATCACCTCACATTTGTTAGAATGATTATCATCAAAAAGACATGAGGTAACAAATGCCGGGGAGGACTGGAGAAAAGGAAATCCTTGTGTAGTGTTAGTAGGAATGTAAATTGGTGCAGTGACTATGGAAAACATGGAGATTTCTCAAAAAAATCAAAAACAGAACTACCATATTATTCAGTACTTCCATTCCTTGGGTATATATCCAAAGAAACAAAAACACTATGTCAAAGAATGACCTACACCCCGAAGTTCATAGCAGCACTATTCACAACAGCCAAGACATGGAAGCAACCTAAGTGTCCATCGCCAGAAAAATGGATAAAGAAGTTGTGGTATCTTATCTTACAATGGAATATTTATTCCACCATTCTTTCCAAAAAAAGAAGGAAATCCTGCCATTTGCAACAACATGGATGCAGCTTAAGGGCATCAGAGGTCAGAGAAAGACAAAATACTGTTGTGATCTTTGTAAAACTGAAACAAACAAAACAAGCAAACAAAGATCAGATTTGTGCTTGCAACAGGCAGACAGCAGGAGGTGGGGAAACTGGATGAAGGTTTTCAAAAGTACAGCTTTCCAGGTACAAAGTACTAGGGAGGTAATGGACAGCATGATGACTATAGTTGACACTGCTGTATGGCCTACTTTAAAGTTGTTAAGATATAGATTCTGAGCTCTCATTTTTTGTATGAATATGAGATGACTAATACATGATATGAACTAAACTCACTGTGGTAATTTCACTATATATGAAAGTAAAATCATTGAGCTATACACCTTAAACTTACACAGTGCTCAGTTATATTTCAATAAAGCCAGAAAAAAAAAAAATCGGTAAGAAAGCTTTGTGGCACCTTTACTTGCCCTTCCACCATCCTTCCTTGATGTGGCAGCTGTCTTGAAAATGGTAGCTTCATTCTCAGTGTTGGACCTTGGTCCTTGTCTCTGGATGGAGCAGAGCAGACCTCATTCACAAATTATTGTTAATTCTATTCTAGCCTCTTTGGGGGTGCCTGAAGGACCAAAGCAAAACACTCACCTTTGTTTTGCCTAACTTGAAACTTGGGCCAGAAAAGCAGAAGGCATTGCTCAAAAATGGTGTAAGGCAAACCAACAATCCACAAATGCCTGGGTCAAAAGACAACAGCTGAGATACACAATAGACTATCTAAGAACTGGGAGAAAAAGCTGCGATAGGGAGTTACTTTGGGCAATTAGGATATTCAAAAGCATATATAAGGAAATTTAGCCACACATGTCTTAGCCACACACAGGACAGGGAGCGTGCTTGGAAAAGACTTAGAAGACCCTAAGCTTTCAACTGAGGCTAGCTGTTAGGCTTAGCGCAAGCATGGATCAATACTGAGGGAGTACCCTAGAAAAGTAACAATCTGAAAAAACTGGGGAGAGGTGTGTGTTCTTTAGCTCTTGACTTTCAAAGTTATCTGTCAAAACACTAAAGTTAAGCTAAGGAACAGACTTCAGTGATCACGCACAAAGACTATATTCTTCGCAAAAAGAATTTGAAAACATCATTAAGCAAATGGACTACTACAGTCCAATAATCAAAATAAAAACAAACCTTAGGGAAGGAGGGCAAATATGATTTCCAGAATCAGCTTAGAATATATAAATGTCCAATTTTCAACAAAAATAATCACAAGACATTCAAAGACACAGAAGTGTATAGCCATCCAAAGGAATGAATTAATAAATAGGAACCATCACTGCAGAGACATCAGAATTAGTAGACAAAGATGTTAAACTGCCTTAAATATGCTCAAGAAACTAAAGGAAAACATGGACAAAGAACTAAAGGAAATTTCCAAAGAGATGTATGAACAAAATGAGAATGTAAAAAAAAAGACAAATTATAAAAAGGAACCAAATTCTGAGGTTGAAAAGCACAATAACTGACATTTAAAAAAATCACTACAGGAGTTCAACAGCCAGTTTGAGCAGGCAGAAAAAAGATCAGCAAACTTGAAACCAGGACAATTACAATGATCATGATTATGAAGCAGAAAGAAAAAAGAATGAAGAAAAGTGAACACAGCCTACAAAACTGACGGGACACCATCAAATAGACCAACATGTGCATTATGTCCCAGAAGAAAGATATAAAGGGGCAGAAGGAACATTTGAAGAAAGAATGGCCAAATATACCCAAAATTTGATGAAAAACATGAAACTACAAATCCAAGAATCTCAATGAACTCCAAGTAGAATAAACAGAGGCCAACACCAAAACATATTACAATCAAACTGGCAAAAGACAAGGGCAGAGAGAATCCTGAAAGCAGCAAGGGAGAAGTAATTCCTCACGATCAAAAGATTCTCAATAAAATTAACAGCTAATTCTCATCAGACACTATGGAGTCCACCCAGAAGGCAATGGAATGAAATATTTTAACTTGCTGAAAGAAAAATACTGTCAACCAAGAATTCTACATCTGGCAAAACTGTCCTTTAAAAATGAGGGAGAATCGCTTCTCGGCCTTTTGGCTAAGATCAAGTGTGAAAATGAGGGAGAACACAGACATCCCCAGATAAACAAAACCTGAAGCAGTTCATGGCAATTAGACTTGTCCTACAAGAGATGCTGCAAGGAGTGCTTCAGGCAGAAGTGAAGGGCTCTGGGTAGTAACTTGAATCTACATCTAACTTGCGATGAAATAAAGACCTCCAGAGTAAAGGTAAATAGATGGGAAAATACAACAGCTACTACTGCGATGTTGTCTTGTAACTCTTACTTTTTGTCTCCCGCATGACCTAAAAGTCAGTGACAAGACCAAGGAAGCACTGAATGTTGAAAACCCCAAGGTTTCTCAAAAGAGAGCTATTACTAGGAAAAGTAAGTAGGCAAAATAGGCTGACTTGTCAGACGACTTCCGCAGATGACCACTAAAATGTACCGCAGGGAAAAAGACAAACCCACAAGGAAGGACATCACAGGACAAGATGCAAGGAGTTACAAAATGTTGAGAAACATACGGCTGAGATAGAAAACCACTGGAGAGATCAGGACAAGAAACAACAGAACTAAACTCTGCAAACTGGAAGAGCACATGGATGAGCCGACAGACTCAAGAAGGTAAATCAAGCCAGCAGTGGGAAAAGGCGAAAAGGCAACCCAGTTCACCCCTCAGAATTGCCAGTCAGCAAATCCAGTACCTTGGCAATCTGGGGTGAAGGACAGTGGCTAAGATAATGAGAAGCCGATGAAAACTATTTGGAGGTTATATCCCTGATCCCTTACTTTTTACTCCCCACCATGGCTTGCCTGGCCCTCCCTCACACTAGCTAAGTCCAGAGGTTTATTTTCTAGAAAGTTAAAACAGTTTTCTGGACTGTGTGCACTGCATACTAAGTCAAAAGTGTGTGTGTGGGAGGGGATGGATACGATGGCCATAAAAATGTAGAGTGCCAGAAATCCCATTCTTCTTCTCCAATGCAGCACCCAGAACACGGGCATACAAGACCCTTAGCCTCCAGGAAGATAAGATATCCATGTGGAGGAGGGGACTCCCAAAAAGCCCACCTGGACAGTCCTGAAGACAACACCTACCACAAGGCCAAGGCTTCTAACTATCTGTCCACCATAAGTAGACAGCCAAGGACTGCCAGGTGTCCCGGAAAAGCCTAAAAGAGAAAAAGAAAGAAATACACAGAGAAGAAATTTGGAGTTAAAAGACTTTGCAGAAAAACAATTTCAAAAGAAAGAATACGAACACTACAATGAATATCCTCAGTGGTAACAGAACAAATCCACAGACAGAAATATAAAGTAAGACAGAGCTCCACATGAGAAAAAGAACTTCCAGAAATCAAAAAGGGATCTTGAGATTTAAAAATACAGCAGAGTTGGAAGACTGAATCAAATCACTGAAAAACAGATGGAGGGAGGGTAGGAAGCTAGAGATCCAGTCTTGGAAATCCAAAATCAAAACACCAGATCCAGAAAGAGAGAAGCTGAGGAGAGGAGATCATCAGCGAAGTCTGAAAGTTTCCCGGACCTGAAAGATTCGGGCTGCCGTGCAGAAAGGACTCATTAGATACCTCACATCATGAATAAAAGCCATACCAAGGCTCACCACATTCACAGAACAGAAGTCAAAATGGTTTTGGATTTCTCAGCACAACTGGAAACAAGACAATGGAGCAACACCTTCAAAATTCTGAAGGAAAATTATTTCCCACCGAGAATTTTATAAAATATCAAATATGACAGACATGCAAGATCAAAAATCTTCCTACATACTTCCTCTAGAAGCTACCAGAGGATGTGTTTCATTAAAATGGAAAACAATAAAGCCAACAGAGTGGAAAACGAAGAATCCAAAAACGAATCAGCACAGGAGGGAAGTAAATGAAAATCTCAAAAAACTAGGCACAAGAGCATAGATCTGAGCAGGAGGATTCAAGATACAGACAGGTTAATGGCTCCCCTCCTCAAGATCCATGCTGCCACTTGCTGTACTCTTTTAAACCTGAGGAACAGCAGGCCCAGGGGAGCCTGGTCTGAACTGTCTACAGGCTGGTCTTTACCACATGCGGTTACGTACCAGTTTCCCATTCCATCTCAGCTATAGATCAGCAAAGACACTCCTGTCACCATATGGAGGTACTGATTTGACCTACTCCTTCGAGCTGAAGATTAGCTCACCATGGACTGAGAACCAGAAAATGCAGGGCCGTCTGTTCCCTCTGACCACATTTTTGCCAGACATCAGTCATCCAGTTCACACCACAGCCTGCCATAGGCCCTCTGGTGAGCTTTCTTATTTAGCAGGACCCACTTATAACATTAGCCATGAACTTCCTCAAAAGTGGTTTTTGTAAACTCCCATGGAAGCTGAAGCCAGACTATAACCCAGACTTTGTTATGCTCTCCTGGAAGCCTTCATGTAATAAGGACAATGTTGTCCTTTTATACCTGCCAACAGATTTCTCAAGATAATTATATTGTTGAAGAATCTATGTGTATGTAGTAAACTAAAAGAAATGCAAGGGAATGATTAACAGGAGTCAGGAGAGCGCCCACCTCTGGGCAGGGGAGGGGTGCAACTGCAGACACATCAGGTCTTCCTGCATCCCAGTAAACGTTCTATTTCTTAACTTGCTTAGATAATGTTTTACTTAGACTAAATGTTTTACTTCTCAACCCGATGGTGGGTACACGAAAGGTTATCTTACCATTACTCCTTAAATCATACAATTTTTGTATTTATGATTTCTTTCACAGATTTAAAAAGTGATCCCATCCACTTTCCAAGCTCAGGGAAGAGCATCAGGGTAACAGTTGGACTGTGGCTTTGCCTCCATTAAGAGAATGGACTTCAGACTGCTTGGCATGTGTATTTTTCTTTTTAAAGTAATAAACCGGTGTGCTAATTTTATTTATTTTAATAATACCCATAAAATAATGAATCTTAGTTGATTTAATGACTGGGTCCTTTTATATAAAATTAGTTTCTACATAAATCCTTGGAGAGTCAGTATATCCTCTGCAAGTAACCAAATTCATTCTCAGATCAGGAATTTTTCGATGCTTCAACTTCATTCCATATTGCAGCTTCCATTTTTGAAGTGTCATGTTCCCTCATCATATCAAACTCAAGCCACGGCTGACTCCACTCCTGGGCTTCTTTCATTTGCTCTTCAGTTAAACAAAGGTCAAATCTTATCCCCTTAATATTAAATTTTGGACGTTCCCAGCGTTTGGACCAGGGCTTAGGCTTCATTTTCACTTTCAGCTACGGAAAACACAAGGCAGGGAATACATTAGGCTGACAGCTGCAAGCAAAAATTCCTCTAAAAGCTGTCATTAAGATACGTATTTCTGATTTTATTCTTGAACTTCCAGTTCAAATGTACAACGTCATACCTGATTAACAGGGACTTCTTGGCTAGGTTCTTGTGCTACTGGTTTCATATTCATATCAAAAGTGCTGTACTCAGGAAGGGCATCTCGCAAGTACAGCAAGCTGTCATCCAGCCGTCTCTCTAATTTGACCACTTGGATCTCCTGGATTCGAGGATTATAAAGTTCAAAGCAAATCTCAACACCTAAGAAGAGAAGAATATAACATATTCTTACAATCTAAATTCAGATTCCTGCATATGCCTCTTACTACGATAAAAGCTATTTCATGAAGGAATTAGCTCAGGTTTTTTGCATGTAGGAAATACGATATAAATATATAATCTTTAAAATGAAGATTACAGAAAGAAATAGAAATAAACTAAAATCCATATAGATTAAAAAAATGAGAAAACCTGAATTAGAATGAGAATGATAAAGTCTAAAGAAAAACGTCTTCTATAAGTAGGGTGAGCCATGTATCTCCTTAATTTTGACAGTATTAACTTAGCTGGAAGTTTAAATAAATTCTTCACTGTCATGTTCTTGTTCATTTCCTAATTACTTAAATAAAGCTTTATCTCCTCTACATTAAGAACAACAGAATTAATGATGCAGAAAGAGAAAGTACATTTTTAAGTTCTAACTTTGGTATAGAAGTCCTCTTAAGATGGCCCTGGTTTGTTAACACTCTGAAGCCCTCCTTCTTACATGAAGCAAGCTAGAAATAGCTTTGAGTGTTTCCAAGATGCTATGTGTAATAGGTTAATATATATCATCTGTATCATCGAACATTTAAGGGGAAGAGTGTATTCTGAGTGTATTCCTGGACTAATCCCCAAAAAAATATATAAATAGTAAAACACATGATCAACATTGACCCCTGTGTTAATACCAGGATTTAAGCCAGCATTCACTGTACAATCTATTGTTATAGGCACTGATTTAGGAGCTGTGCCTACAGCAAAATCAAAATAGGTAAAATTCTTCTCCTCTCATAAAGTTTACATTCTAGTGGATGATAAACAAATAAACAAGCCACCAAGGTAATGTCATACAGTGAAGACAATCCAGGGTGATGACACTGGGACTGGGGCGAGGGCAACTAAAGCGTATAGTCAGTGAAAGCCTCTCTGAAAAGATGACATTTAACCTGGTTCTATGAAGGGCCAGGAATGCTCCAGGCAGGAAGAACAGCAAATGCAAAGAAACCAGAAAAATGCCCATTTGGCTGGAGCACAGTAACCTGGTGGGACAGGAAAGTACATGAGAGATACTGCACAGAGCTGTAGGCAGATGATGGTGGCATGCACAAGACTGGTAGCAATGGACATGGAAAAACAGACAGAACTGGGATAAAAGTTTTAGAGACTGCTGATGGACCGGAATGTGTGAAAAAGAATAATTAAAAATAGTTCCTGGAGGGAGGGTATAGCTCAGTGGTAGAGTGCATGCCTCGCATGCAAGAGGTCCTAGGTTCAATCCCCAGTACCTCCATTAAAAAAAAATTAAATTAAATTTTAAAAAATTAAAATTAAAAATAAATTTTAAAACAATATAATAATAAAATATTTTTTTTTAAAATAGCTCCTAAGTTTTGGGTTTAAGTAAATGGGTGGGGAGTGGTACAGCTGATGGAAATAGAAAAAACTGTGAGAACACACTGAAGGAAATAAACTGTTGTTCTGAACTTGTTTCATGCTTATTTTAGATGCCCAAATGAAGATGTCAAATAGGTAGTTGTATGTGCAAATCTGTAACAAGGGTCAGTCCACAAGATATGAATCTGGGAATTAACACCACATGGATGGTATTTAAAGCCAAGGGACTAGAAGGAACCATCAAAGTAGGAAGTATCAATGGAGAAGGTACCAGTAGGTTACGAACAGTCAAGACGTTAACGGTAGAAAGTGGCAACACAGAGCTAATACTTTTGAGTATTCTGTGTCCAGGACTTCATGCACAACATCACAATCAACTGACCACAACCCTGGGACGTAGAAATTATCTCAATTTTAAACAAAAAGATCAAACTCAGGTCTGTCACATCTTTGCTCAAGTACAACTTTCTATTACAAGATTACTCTAAGTATACAGCCTGACTGGAGGCACAAGCTCCTATCCGCAGCCAAGTCCTGCTGAGTTCCTACATGCACAGTACCGCAGGTCACTACAGGACAGGGAAGGCAGCGACTGCTGTCACGTTCAGTTTCTCTCAACACACTACTGCACGGTTAGAGACCACGAAGACACAACTTTAAGCACGAAACATTTACTGTTCCTGCCTTTTGATTCGTAACTTTTTCCAGAGTTTTACCACTTGTTCCTCTGTCTTATTAGGCACAGCAAACGTATTTTTGCCTTTTTTTGAAATTCCTCCAATTCTTATATAACTAATAATTGTGATAACTGCTGTAATATAAAGCAAATGGGGGCCATTCATTTTAGGAGAAATGAACTTACAAGGACATCATTATGTTTATCTTAATGTTCTCATGGGTTAACTGCTCCTAAAATCAATGTCCCCACACTGCTCTACAGTCACGTCTCCTCCTTTGATTTTGCCATGATTTGGAAAGACTACTTCTAATGGTGGTGTCCCTGTAACAAAAAGAAGCCTTTTCTAGGAAAAAGCAATGCACCAACTCTATTTACTCAGCAACCTCAATTCTCATACCATTCCTAGGCCACAGGCTCCATGTCATCCCGCAGAGATCCCTTTTACTTTCAAGTTCCACTTTCTTATCCCAGGATGAAGAAAATAAAAAAGAATCCTGAGATACCATTTTCCAGAAAATCAAAATAATGAAATGAAACTCACCCTGCCCTTCAATAGTATTCCTAAGGGTAAAAGTAGCTCCAAGTCCTGTTCCTGATCTCTGGATGCAAATCCCCAGAAACTGGTTGGTTTTTCCACTGGCATATGGGTCAGCAGTAGTGACACGAAGAATGCTCCCTAGAAATTCAAAAGAGAAGTGAACTTTTACATGAGATGCGGAAACAACAGCACTTCCAGGGAACTTCAAAACATCCTAAATATTTTAACATACTATTAGGAATAAGTACCTCATACGGGTAAAACACAGACAGGTGAAAAACAATTTTCTCTATGCCAAGAAAACTCCCCTCCAACCACTAGTAATAAAAGCATCCAGCTGTTACCGACCAACATAGAACTCTGGAATGTGGAGTATTTTTCTCCTTTCTAACATATCTTTTCTTTCTATTTGAAATTTCAGAGGATTTGTTCTTCCCCTTGGAGGAATGAATTCAGGACTCAAGAACCTGTGAAAAACATAAATTTTAAAAAATTAAAAAGCAAACTTAAAAGATCATTAAAAGAAAAGTCATTGCTTTACCAAATAGAGTAAAAGATTAGGATGTTGACATGTTTTATTCTTCCTTCTCTATATAAGAAAAGTCCATTTTATTTCTAGAATTGTCGGTGCTCGAGAGTAGCTAACAGTTCCCAAGTATTCACCCAGAGTTGTGTTAAAAGCTTTATTAAACATCTATAGTGTAAACTGATCCTTACAACAACCAGGTGAAGATGAAGAAAACGAAGCTTAGAGAGGGTAAATAGCAGACCTATTATTTCATTAGCTATGAACTTATCGAGTCAAGATTTAAATGTAGGCATGTCTGTCAGATTCCAAAGCCTGTGACCATATCCAGAGGCCTCACTTTGAGTTGTACATGTTATAATAAATTATGTTGCAAAAGACAGAAACATAAAAACCACCAACTGCAAACTGACTTTAAAAATAATCTTCCTGTTCTCAAACTGATTTTAAACTCATCATGAAATATTTAATCTACAGTAAAGGATAAATGACGTTACAATGAAAATACATGTCCCTGTCAGCCACCTCAAGAAATAAATGATCAATACAGTTGAAGCCCCTATGCACCCCTCCCTACCCCCATAGTTAATACTACGGGGTAATTAACTAAATTTGGTGACGAATATTCCTACGAATTTCTTCCTTTTCCTCAATTTTCTACTTTGAAACGTGTCAAACCTACCAAAAAGTTGAAACAGTAATACAATGACCACCCATATATATAATACACATTGTTTCATCAACTGCCAACATTTTTCCCTATTTATTTATACATATAATTTTTTTTTCCTGAAACATTTGAAAACATCAGACAGCAAGGCATTTCATCCCTCAATATTTCAGGAGGCTACTGCTAATAAGGACTTTCTCTTACACTTATCACAACACTTGTGTAACACCTAAGAACTTCAGCATCAATTCAACAGTATGAGCTAATATAATTTATATTTAAATATACCTAATTGCTCCTTTTATAGCTACTTGGTGCCTGATCCGAGCTACAGTCAAACTTCACACACTGTATCTGGCTGTTAGCTTCTTTAGTTTCTTAAACTAGTACTATTCCCCACATTCCTGTTTTCATTATCACCAACTTCTTTGAAAAGTCAAAGCCTATAATCTTACAGACCATCCCTGGATTCTCGTTTCGTTTATTCATCCACATGCCTAGACCAAGGTTAAACACTTTTAATAAAAATATTACAGAGGTGATTATGTGATATTATCCTGTCGTATCAGAAGACACATAATGTCAGCTTGCACAGCTATTGGGAGAGCGAGGTTTGATTGCTCTGTGAAAGTGCAGAATTTCCCTTGTAAACTATTTTATATTTTACACATGTATGTTATGTCTGGGCAATATAAAAATGCTATCACACTGTATCAATTCTTCTGCAGGTTGCTTTTCTCACACATCGTATTTGTGAAGTTAATCTCTGTTAACTCTAGTTCATTCATGTTTCACTGCCGTGTAACTGCCCATTATGTGAATGCACGTGCCTATTCACCTACTGAAGGGCATCTGGACTGCTCTAAGTTCTGATTACAAACATTACTTTTGTGTTCATTTTTGTTCACGTCTCCTTGTCCATACATATGTCTCCTTGTTCCATATTACTTTCTTTAACTTGTATACCATCTAGGAGGAAAGGTTTATAGCGTAGAAAGTTTAGTTTAGAAACTTTACTAAGACCTCAAACTTTATAATAAACTTTTAAAAACTGTTTACCAAATTAGTAATTCCCATTTAATTGAATTATATTAAGTGCTGCCATTTAAGAGACATACGTCTTTTCCACTTTCAAAAACAAAAACAAAACAAAAATCTCTACAGAGAAATCTTACTCAGAATCTCAAGGCTTCGTAACTTCAAGTTTATTTCAACTTAGAATCACAGGATATTTTAAATGTTAAACACAGAGATAATCCAATCGACGACGCAGAACCCTTTCAAAAAGCCTAAAAGTCACACCAACCTTCCCCTCCTAAAATTCGCTTTTTAATAAGGTTGTTATACAGTTCTACAGAAACACCTTCTGCAAATCCTAGATCACCTAAATTTACATGTACCTCCAAAGTTACCACCGTCCTTAAGTAAACAAGGTTTTTAAGCACACTGTCTTGAAGAGCAAGTTTTAGACACAAATTAGTGGAAATTTTTTTTTACCACTGCATCGCTTTTGCGAGGGACAGTAAAACACAGTGAGCTGCGGAAATAAAACTGTTGCGGGCAATCCGTTTCCAACCAGGGAGGAACGATGCGTTCCTAAATAAAGAAGTAAAATACGATGTACTTCAGAGAAAAATTGACACAGAGCTTCCAACCTGGAGGATCCCTACTTGAAGTTCTAACCTAATAAGACTGCAGGGAACGTCCACGCCGGCTTGGGTGGAAGAAAAGAAAGAAACCAACCGGGCTGGGCGCCCTTCTCGGATTCCTGCACACAAGCTCCTGCCACGGGAGCTGCAGACCCGCTCTGCAGGTCTAAAGCGACTGCAGGAGCCACAGCTCACAGACCCCAAAGGCGGGCCTCGGGCCCGGGCGCGGGCCTCACCTGCTCTCCGAACGCTGGGCGCGGCGCTTGTCCACAATGACCGGTTTCGGCGGCGGCTGGAAGGCGCCGGGATGCGAAGGTCCGGTGACTCGCCGGCAGCCCGGCCCCGCGAGGGCCCCTGCGGGAGCGGACACAGAGGTCAAGCCGGCTCGCGCCTGCCCAGAGCTCCGGCCAGACCTCGCCATCTCCCCGCACCGGACTCGCGGTCCCACGAGAGGCCTCCCCCGAGGTCGCCCCCTGACTTCCAGCCTCGTCTCCCCCCTACCCTGATCCTGGGTTCATTCGGCGGGCGAGCTCGCGAGACCCGCTGCACCTACCGCAAGCGACAGACGATGGCGCAGGGAGCAGGGCCCTGGCGGCTCGAAAGCTTCCGCCCAAGCCTGCTGCAGGCCGGCCGACCCTCGCCATGGAGGCCGCCATGCCTGCTCCCTCCGCGAGACTACAACTCCCAGTAATCAGTGCGGCGAGGTCGCGGCCACGGCTGGCCGGATGGCGGCTGCTAAGGGACAAACTAGGTAAGTCCTTCCATAACCACCCTCCTCACGCTGATCCCCACAAAAGCCTGGATTTTTTAGGGAAAGTGCACTCTATTTCTTTACTTCCCGCAATGTGCCAATTTATACCCCTCCACGAGGGTGTCCTGTCAGCCGAGAAAGCTTTCCTCCCTCTTTGAATTAACTCTGTCTTCAATTTCTCAGGCAAAACTTCACTACATCAAAATCCATGCTATAGGCTCTTATCTTTACTAGGTACATTCCATTCCCAGCTCTGATGTCATTTGCAACTTTACTTTTTAACTTTGTTTTGGATTCCTTGTGTAATCACTGGATTAGTGTCTTCTCTGCCGTTGCATGGTAGCTCTGGAGGGCGCGGGGGTTGTCTTTTGCTCACCGTTTCTCTCCGTATTTACATGCTCCTCACTGTGTTACATGCAAGAAAGAAAATAGCTCCTGACCGGAGACGACAGAAAGCGTTACTCCTTTGAGCAGCTAAACTGGAGTTTGGGCTGGGCAGCTGGGGGTAGGAATAATGTTACTCGGAAACCTGGGTTCACTCCAGAAGACAAAACCAAGCCAAAGATTGGGGGAAGGAAGGACATATTACTTGCAGCAAGTGAGGAGAATGCAGGGGATCTTTCCCAAAGCAGTGTCTCCCTGAACATCAAATTTAAGGAAGTTTTAAGCTAAAGGTACATGCATATTCATGGAAGGAGTGTGTGGTGTATGCACATTCGTGAAGGGCCATGAACTGGAAAATTCAGCATAGAATTGGGACGAAGGTTAACAAATCCAAGCATTAGTTGATTGACTTCACAGTGTTAGAGCAGCAGATAGCTAGATATGAGCAGAGAAAGGGGGGTGCATGCCAAATGGCAGAATTAGGCAGAAAGGAGGGGCACAAGCCAAATGCAGGGAACATGCATGTGCACTAGGGGTCCCTAGGCAGAGAAAGAAAAGCAGGAATCTTTGGGCTGATAAGAGGCCACACCGTTTGGCCTGGAGACCAACACAGAAAGGTCAGAAAAGGCAGGAATTTCCAGAGTCCAAATGCTCTTTTGCTCTTTATGCCCTCATTTCAATAAAATTAGCCTTGCAGGTCAGAAGTACCCATAATGCACCGATGCCATGACACTTCTGATCCAGATTAAATAAGGACAAAAATCCCTCCTCCCTTTGGGAAGGTGGAGTTGGGATGATAATCAGGAAATACGACCTCAAGCCCTTCCCTCTTCAATGAATATTCCACCCATTCATTTTACACCCTATGTAACTACCTTGCCAAAGAAACTCAGGGCAGCTGCTCACCTGAGCCTGCCTGCTCTTCCCTTGAAAGTGTACTATCCATCCTTTAGTAAATCCTCACTTTACTTTTTTTAACCTCTACATCTTGTCTCTGAATTCTTTCTGTGACGGGACAAGAACCTGGAGCACCGGTTGGATCCACCGGCAACAAACTGTGCCTCACACTTGAATTCTTTCCTGTGCAACGCTAAGGACCTACACTTGGTGGGGCACATCCCAGGGGCTTAACCAAGACCTGGGACACGGCCCTCCTCACGTCCCACATCCGTTTTCCTGCATCATCTTTAGCCTCCCAGGGGTGGTTCCCAAGTCTGAGGCTCAGAGCACTGGATGGGTCTCAAAGAGAGGGCCTATGCATGATGTTATCTGGAAAAAGTTCTTGGGTGAGTGGGGAGAGCAAAGGGTGTTAAGACTCCAGAGAGATCTTAGGGGACCCAGGGCCAGTGAACATGCAGTGATATCTCTGTGGGGGCTCAACAGTGGCAGAAAGGAGGCAGAGAGCTGTGAGGTGGGGCTGGGATAAACCAAAATATACTGGGATTAAATTTCCACTCTTCCTATGGAAGTGGGGTTTCAAACAGAAATTGAAGTAAATCTAGATGAAGTTATGTTTCTTTTATATGAATCTGAGGCTAGAGACTGCTCCCTGAAACATAGAAAAGTTTTGTTTTCTTATCAACGCTGCATAGTGTGAATGAAAATACTGCAAACCGTATCAGTAAACAAAGAGTGCTGAAGCCATCAAGTCCTCAGACACTGCCACCACCCCCCACAGTGGAGACCAGCCCGCAGCCCAGCCTCTGCAGTCACAATGGTGCCCTCTGAGGGGACTCAGAACAAGAAAGGATGGGACACTGGCCCTAGTCAGCTCGGTGCTTGTCAAAGGAATGGATTCAATGAGCCCAAATGTTTGCTTTCTCCCATACATAGAAAAGCGCTAAATTCTTTAACTTGAGACGCCTGGTTTTCTTTAGATAACAAGTCATCTTTTATTGTTCCAACTACCCGATCTTTGTTGTAAAGCTCCTATATATCCTAGCCCCCCTCCCTCAACTCTTCGGAGCAGTCCCTGAGAGCGACCTGAGAGGCTGTCATCCTGGCTTGAGTCCTCCCACCAAATAAAACATAACTCTCAACTGTTAGGCTGTGCATTTATTTCAGTTGACAATAGTGATCCTAATTTACGGGGAGAGCCTCTGTGCTTCTTCCACCGTGAGATGGCCACATGGCCCCCTTGTTTCCTGAATAAGGTCTAGAAAAAGAATTACAAGTGTGGAAGGAAACGCACTCAGTTTGAAACTATCAGCAGCAAGAGGCACTGGGCATTGGAGGTTGAGGGCAAGTGCAGAATGAACACAGAACCCTCAATTAAGGGACCACATGTTCACTCGCACTTTCTGCTTTACCATCTTTTAGAGAATCCCTCAGAGCTCCCATCAGCCTTGTCTTCTTAGGCAACACATTCCACTCAGCTGGGATCCTGTTCTTCATCTGTGGCTTCAAGGAACACTTCTTTGCTGATGGCCTCTCAGCCTACTTCTGCTTCCCAGACACCCCAACCTGAGACAGGAGGGAAGGGGGCCCAGCACAACCAGTAAAAGAATAGCATAGCCACTGAGGATACAGCATAAACTGGCTAAAATAAACCAGGCCCAGGATGGGGGAGATTTAACTTTCAGTAGACCTTGAGCCTCATTATAGGCCCATTGAAATGCAGTGGCATGCTAAATGACATACTCACAGGCACCATGGCCATAAAAGGCCAAAAAGTGGGTGGGGGCCCATTTCCTGGGAATCCCCACCCCTTCCCCAAAACAGTTGGAATAGTCCTCCCATTTGTTAGCATAAGAAATTACCCAGCCATAAAAACGAAGCACCCCCGCACCCCAGGGCCACTGTCCCGAGAAGGACTGCGTTCTGCCTATGGAATGCGTACCTCTCTAAATAAACTTACTTTCACTTTGCGATGGTTCACTCAAATTCTTTCCTACACAAGACAAAAACCTACTCTCCGGTAACAAACCCAGCATGAAATACGCACCTCGAGGCCTCTACCCAGGACCCATCCTACTGACACCAGAACTCAGTACTGCAAACCAGAACTCACCTGTTTCATTTATCCTGTCAAAGGATAAAATAAAAACCATCAGAACATAAAAAAAAAAAAAGGTTTTTTCAATTGTTGGGCAAGGAGTACACACAAGTGAAGAAATTCCCTGGGAAGCTTGCAGATGGGGATAATTCAGGGAGTTTTTAAGTGATTGTACTAATTGAAGCCTACGTGAGTCCGTATGTCTGTTACATTGTTCACTGGCCAGGAGAGGTCTTCCATAGGTCTGTTAGGGTCTGCCTTCTCAGAGACCAATTTCACGGTTCTTTAATCAACCAGCTAGGTAGAGATATGACATTCAGGGTTGTCATTTTCTGGGTCAGTGTAAATGGAAGATTTTCCTTTGACAATTTTATCTTTTTTTTTCCTGCTAAAATCAGTGATAGGTTTAAACTGAAAAACAACAAACAAACAAACAAAACACCAGCACAACGTGAGAGCTGTGAGTTCAGTTTTATTTGTGGCTTACTGAGGTCCATATAGCTCAGGAGCCAGTCCTTCAAAGGGGCAGGGGCAGGTGAGTGTATATATGATTTTGGTGAAGGGGTGCAGTAGTCAAGAACACAGCTCAGTAGAGGGTTGCTACCAGTCACAAGGAGCAATTGTCTCCATTAATGGTTGTAGTGCTTTTCTAGGTATACAATGATGCAAGGAATTGGGTTCATAAAATTTCTCCTGAAAATATTTAACCATGTGAAGTCCTGTTCTGGAGTTTTTCCCAGAGCACAGAGTGCCTCAGTCCTGATCTCAGCCCCGAACTCCCTTCAGGGGGTTTCGGAAGTCAGTGGCCACAGGGGCTGATAGCCTAACCCCTGCAGAGCCAGATGGAGAGCAGGCGCCAAATGCTGCCTGTTTGGCGTCTGTCACAGACCCTCGAGGTGAGACTTCTAGGCCATCAGGTATGTAGGTCCCTGATTTTATTAGAAATTGTCAGAATACTTTTCAAAGTGTTGTAGAATTCACCCACCATCGGTGACGTGTAGGTGTTCTTGTTTCCTTCCCCTTTGCCCGTTCCGCTTGCTAATTTTTTTAACTTTTTTTTAAATTAAAATTTTTTGCCAGTGTCATGTGTTAAAATGGTATTTTATTTGTGTATTAATTCACATTTTCCTACTGGTGAGATTGAGTTTCTTTTTGTAGGTTAATCAGTTATTTGTATTTCTTCCTGTATCAATTGCATTGTATCAAATGCAGCCTTTATCCATTTTTCCGTTAGTCTGTTTTTAAATCAATTTGAAGGCTCCTTGTGAATGTTAGATATACTGTCACATGTGTGTTTTGATTTGGTTTTGTGATAATTTTTTTGTCATACATGCTAAAAAATAGTAGTCCCATATATCACTCTTTTCCTTTATAGTTTCTGGAGTTTGTGTCTTCTTAAGGAGGACTTCTCATCCCCAAAGTTTTAGAAGTAGTCTCCCAACATCTAAATAAGAAGCCCCCATTATATGTGGTTTCCATCTATTCTTGTCGTCTTCTTTCCTTTGGTAGGACAACCAGAGAGATGGGCTGTTTCCCTTGTGCAGCCCAGCAGTCTCTCTGGACCTCAGGGACTGTGTAGCTGACTAAAGCCCCCTACCTGCCGGGAGCAACGCACTGGGTGATGCCATATGCTGCACGTGAGCCAATGCTGTTGGTCCTGACTCTGATGAATGAGGAGGTATGGTGGAGAAGGAGGGTGGGGGCTGGGGGGTGGCAGGGAGATGTGACTTTGACCAGCTACTGCATGGAATTCAACTTCCTGCAGTGGAATTGGAGGGTAATAAAGTGAGTACTGAGGGCTCACTCCTGGGAGGACCTCAGATGCTCACCACGTATTGGGCCAGAGTGGTCATTACCTCTGTTTCGCCAAATGATAAATGTCACGGGGAGAAGGAAAGATCGGAGATTCCCACCTCTAGGTTCGAGAGGCAATGAGTCACTTCCTTGCTAGTGCCTGCGTGTGGGTGCTCAGTCTTTCCCTGCACTTGTAAGTGCACGTGATATAGGAGGCTGCACTTCCTCTGTTTGTTTCCTCCTGAGTGCCAGCAACACCTGTTACATTCCCAGGTGTGGGGACTGGGCCCTGTGCTCTGCCCCTGTCCATGGTGCTGGAGATCCCCTTGATCCTTTGCCTTTAAAACCTGGAAACCCACTCTATCATCGAAAGAATTCAAACCTTTTGCTGTGCTATGGTGTAACATAATTCTGCCACAGAACATTTGGGTATATCTTTTTGTCATATTCCTGAAATCCCACACAAGAATCTTATGTGAGGTGTTTCCACAACAGACCTCGGGAAAGCCAGCTTCACTCACATCTTAAATGGCCAGGCTTTCCTTCCCCTAACTCTGTCTTTCTTGCTGGCCTCAAGTCTCCATTTAGGGCACAATTCTATCCCTGCATTGTAACCCTCTTTGAAACGTAATGTTTTTTTTTGGGGGGGGGTGGCTTTTTTTGTTTTGTTTTTTTCATTTTTCCCTCAGATCTTTTTTCATGGCAAGGCTTGTGCAACTAACCATGCCTGCTTCTTGCTTGGTTCAAAGAACAAGTTTATCACAGGGTTGGGGGAGAATTTTGGAAAGAGACTGTCAACAAAAAAATTAATCAGTTGATCTAAGAAAGAAACAGAAAGTTGTATTCAAGCCAAATTTGAGGCTCATAACCCAAGAAGAACATCTCAGAAAGCTCTGAGAACTGTTCTGCCGGTTAGCAATCAAGGCACAGTTATATAAGTTTTTTGAATCAGAGGACTGTACATCAAATGATGTATTATTGACCCCCAGTTCATAAAATCCAGATCTAAGCATCTTCCTGGTGGTCATGTGACCCCTTACAAGGTCAAGAAGGAGTGTTGTCTCTTAACGAGTTGTCTTGTTGCCGCTAGGAGAGTGTTGCTTTTCATGGCTAAGCAGGAATTCCTGCCTGTGAGAGACGTTTGGTAGCTGCACAGAGCAGACACACAGTGCACAGTGGGGGAAAGAGGAGGTTAAAGGGCAGAGAAGAATTCTCTTATGTTTAACTTTTTCTTGTCTCGTCATAAATATGAATTTTATTTCACAAGACTAAGGATGTGTAAGTGGAGACAATGGAGGAAAAACAGGAGAATAGAAACCAAGGGAAGAAAGAATGTCAAGGAGAAAGTTCCCTATGCTTGAAAAAAAGGAAATCTCCCTGGCAGAGATGATGAGAAAAATGGGCGTTTCAAGGCGTCTGCCCGTTTTGCGTTCCTAAATGGAGCAGCGCCTACCAAGGTGAAGGCAGTGTGGCAGTAAGTACAACAGGGGAGCAGGCCCAGCAAGGAGCGTGGGTCTGGCAGACTCCTGCTCCAAGGCCCCTCTCTTCCAAGGTCCCTCACGTGCCTGGCTGCTGCCCCTCATAGACAACAAAAAATATGCTTTTCCTGATACATGCCTGCCTTACTGAGATAATGATCATCTATACAATGCCTGGAAGCCTGACCTCCAGAACCAGCTGCCCCCAAGAAGTCATGTAGCTTTACCCTTTCATGGCCCCATCCCTTCCCTATTATTTCAACATCAACCAATCAGACTTGTGCACAAGCTGGTCATGCACCTTGTGACTCCTCGGTACCTGATGTAACCCTCCCTGAAAAAGGTCTCAGCAACCGACCCTCAGAGCTCTCACAGGAACCTCTCATCTGTGTGACCTGCTGTTAGACAGCATACCTAATACTTTCACCCTTTGTCTTTGGTAAATTCTTCTACTGCCCCCACCGACCTGCCCAACCCCCTGACAAAAGGAGTATTTTATTATTGACATGTAGGATTATTGAAGCATGGTGATAATAGAAAGACCAACTTCTAGATGATTTTATTTTTGCTGGAAATTAGGTTCTCGTCTCATCACAGAAAGAATCCAGAGATGAGAGACACCAAGTTTAAGAAAGTGAAGTGAGGATTTATTAAGGAAGAGATAGTACGTTTTCAGGGGGAGAGCAGGCAGACTCAGGTGAGGAGCTGTGCTGAGTTTCTTTGGCAAGTTGGTTACATGTCAACTGAAATAAATGCACAGCCTAAAAGTTGAGGGTTATGTGTCATTCAGTGGACATTTCTGAGGATTCAAACCCCTTTAAGCCCAGATGACAGACTCTCAGATGGCTCTGAGGGACTGCTCCAACAAGGCAGGGGAGGAGCCAGGATATATGGGAGCTTCACAGCAAAGACCAGGGAGTCAGAATATTAAAGATTACTGTTACAGAAAACCAGGCATCTCAAGTTAAAGAATTTAGCACTTTTCTATGTATGGGAGGGTGCAAACGTTTGGGCTCATTGAAACCATTCCTTTGACAAGCACCCAGCTGTCTAGGGCCAGTGTCCTGTCCTTTGTTGTTCTGAGTTCCCTCAGGGGGCACCATGGTGAGTGGCTGCAGAGGCTGGGCTGCCTGCTTGTCTGCACCTTAATCTCACTGTGGGGTGGAGGGGGGTGGCGGCAGCATCTGATGACTTGATGGCTTCAGCATTCTCTGTTTACTGGTATGGCTTGCAGTATTTTTTGTTTGCAGGGTATAGAAAAGAATGGGTGGAATTTTAATCAGGGAGGAAGGGTTTGGGGTCGTATTCCCTGATTTCCATCCCAGCTCCACCTTCCCAAGAGGAGAAGGGACTTTTGTCCTTATTTAGTCTGGATCGGAAGTGTCATGGCATCAGTACACGATGGGTACTTCTGACCTGCAAGGCTCATTTTATTGTAATGAGGGCATAATGAGCAAAAGGTTACATTTGGACACTGGAGATTCCTGCCTTTTCCCACCTTTCTTTGTCTGCCTCCAGGACACTAGTCACCCCAAAATGTGTGATCTCCTGTCAGTCCTGAGATTCCTGCTTTTCTCTGTCTGCCCAAGGACCCCCATTGTTTACATGATGTGTGGTTTCCTGCATTTGGCCATCCCTCTCCTTTTTCACCTAATTCCTGCCACTTGGCCTGTGTCCGCCTTTCTCTGCTCTTATCTAGCTGTCTGCCTGCTCTGATATTACTATTGTCTTTAAAGTCTTTACCAACAGGGTACTTACTCCCTTATTGTTTGCTCCCAGGTTAGACCACTCCCCACCTGCATCATATCTTTAGTGCATTGCTGAAATGGAGAAACCCATTGTGAACATTTCCATTTGTTTGAATGAACTGAAGACAAAGAGAAAGGCCCAGAGGGTAGGGGAACAAAGGAGGGGAACTCTAAAGTTATCTGCATAATAAAGCAAGTCATTGATTCCTAAGGCATGCCTGAAGGGAGAGCCATGGCCGACCTAGGAAACTGGGGAGGAGGAGGAGAATGTCTGGAAATATGGTGATGCAAACCCCCTCAGTCACTCTAAACCTTTGGGAAAGGCCTTGCGGATTGGCTTGAAGTTGGGGTGAGTGACAAATCTTGGAAGAGGGGGCAGTGAACAGAAAGCAATTTATCGTAGGAAGTAAACACCAGATATCAAGAATTCTTGAAGGCTAGGACACAGAGCCAGAGAGGCCACGAATAATGTGCAAGAATCTTGGAGCAGGTATTGGATTTCACACAGTTTCGCATAAGGAAACAGACCATTGTGGGTATTAGTGTAAAGGGACAGATTCTCGTGTCCCCTCTCGGATTCAGTGGAGGAAGAGGAAGTGGGTCCAGGATGAGTTCAGGGAAAGGAGGTGTGAAACAGACAGCTCTGTCTGGCCTCTCTAGGCCTTAGGCTCCTGGTATTTGGTCTGAGAGTAGACATGGAAGATCAGACAAAGGGATTCAAAGTGAAAGACTAACAGTTATGCAGTGTGGATTTGACTGGTGGGGCTCATGAAAACAATTTTTTAAGAACCAAACCTGGCAGATAGAACAACAGGAATCAATTTGGGGTCTTGATCTCAAACATTACTCGCAGTATGTCCTCAACAAAAGTTAGCTTCATGAATTTTTTTTAATAAAGTGACCCTGATAGAAGTGAAAAGTGGTGAAAAAGGAAAAAAAAATAGGACAGAAGAACTCAAATTTACATAATTTAGAGGCAGATAGGGTCAGGCCTGAGTAAGTCCTGGAGGAATTACCGTGTGAACCAAAACAGACACTTAGTGAGCACCTATCGGATGCCAAGCACGCTAGGGACTAGAAATAAATAACCGAGTATGACTGGTCCTGGGCATTGTGGAGATTCTGTTACAGAGTATGGCTTTCTTACGTGATGTGAATCCCTCTTTTCACTTGCTTCTCTTCCAAGGCTTTCCTGACCATCCTTCAAGACTCAGATCAAATCTTACTTGCTCCATGAAACTCTATCCAACAACTCAAAAAAAAAAAAAATTAGCTCTCTTTATTCCTAGAGCATTCTTCCAGACTTGTATTATGCCGTTTGGCCCTCATTGCTGTTATCTGTTTCTGTGTTTGTCTTCCTTGATAGACTATGTAGAAGAAACACATTCGTGTTGTTTGGATTTGAATGTTAGATTCATGATGGCAGTACTGGATTCATTTATCTCTGAACTCAAGGGCGCTCAGTCTGCAGTGGCCGTCCTTCCCTGGACCACTTCCTGCTCTGACTAAATGTCCTAGTGGGGACACTAGACTTTTCTCCAGTGACAGGCAGCCCTTGAGAGGAGGGCTCTAGGTCGCTGTCTTCCTCTGTCTTCCAAAGCCCCAGCAAAGCGTGGCAAAGAGAGTGCGCCGGGTAAATGCTCATCTCGCTCAAACAGGTTGAAAGCTTAGCTTGTGTAATAATAGAAACTCAGAGCCAAAATTAGCATCCCATCTTGTTCCTTCTTCCTAGCTGGAGCAGAAGGGAGGTGAAAACCTGCTGTCTCAGAGCCCCAGATGGTCGGCTTCTTGCTTTCTCAGCTCATGTTTCCCCAACTGGCTAAAGAAGGTTGACCATTGGACTGGGCACAGGTAGTGAGGGGACAAGGACATGGTCTCCTGTCACGGGACCTGTGTCTGACAGAGCTTCTTCAGTGAGAGGATATCTGAAGCAGATATCCACCTTTCGCCTGGGGTAAAGTTTTTGGGTTTCAGAGACCCCCGCCAGCCCCTCTGATCACAGCCCCTCTGATGTAGGCAATGTAGTCTGTCACTCTGGATGCCGTTCCCTCAAGCCCCTGGTTTGCTCATGGCCCATTCTGCATTGAATCTTACTGCTGGGGTCCCTTAGCTGTCTCAATATTTTCTATCCATCCAGACTTCAGGAACACAGTGCAAGATCTACTGCAACCGTGGAAGCCTCATCCTCCCCAGTCGCCCCCCCTGCAAAGCTCCATTAAGCTTGAGGGATAGAGGCTGCCCTGGACACTCCTCACAAGGGAGTAGGGGCTTGGCAACAGCATCTTCCAAAAAAATCTTTTTGAAACTCTTCCCCCTTCTCTCCTCTTTAGATACTTACAGCTCTTCTGTATTCTCAGGTAAGGGGCAGAAATATTCTTTTAAATTGAGGTATAGTCAGTTTACAACGCTGAGTCAATTTTTGGCATAAAGCACAATTTTCCAGTTATACATGAACATACATATATTCATTTTCATATTCTTTTGCACCGTGAGCTACTACAAGACCTTGTATACCAATTTCCCTGTGCTCTACAGTATAATCTTGTTTATCTATTCTATATATACCTGTCAGTATCTACAAATCTCAAACTCCCAGTCTGCCCCTTCCCACCCCTCTCCCTGCTGGCAATAACAAGTTTGTATTCTATGTCTGTGAGTCTGTTTCTGTTTTATACATAAGTTCATTTGTCTTCTTCTTTGTCTTTTTTTTTTTTTTTTAGATTCCACATATGAGTGATCTCATTTGGTATTTTTCTTTCTCTTTCTAGCTTACTTCACTTAGAATGACATTCTCCAAGGACATCCATGTTGCTGCAAATGGTATTATTTTATCCTTTTTAATGGCTGAGTAGTATTCCATTGTATAAATATACCACAACTTCTTTCTCCAGTTATCTGTTGAAGGACATTTAGGCTGTTTCCATGTCTTGGCAATTGTAAATAGTGCTGCTATGAACATTGGGGTGCAGGTTTCTTTTTGAATTAGGGCTCCTTCTGGATATATGCCCAGGAGTGAGATTGCTGGGTCCTATGGTAAGTCTATTTTTAATCTTTTGAGGAATCTCCATATCGTTTTCTATAATGGCTACACCAAACTGCATTTCTACCAACAGTGTAGGAGGGTTCCCTTTTCTCCACACCCTCTCCAGCATTTGTCATTTGTGGACTTTTGAATGATGGTCATTTTGACTGGTGTGAGGTGATACCTCATTGTAGTTTTGATTTGGGGCTGGAAATTTCATTTGTGAATTCTGCACAGCGTGAGGGGCCCACACTCAGCCACTCCCAGGCCTCAGTTGAAACTGAGGCAGGAAAAGTCTCATCTAACAAATCTGTAACAGGAAGCTCTAGTATGCTGAGGTGTAAATCCAGAGATTCTCAATTCACTCACTCATTTTCTCACACAACACCTGTTCTTTGAGTCAGGAACCTGGCAACACCCCCAGGAACTGTCCAGCTTCACCGGACAGTTAAGCAGTTCCTATTGCATTCAATTTGGATTGTCTTCAAGTTATCAGTTTTTAAGGGAGGCTCCTTGGCTGGGACTAAATTCAACAGAGTATAGAAGTGGTCAAGATTGCTTCACAAACTAGGGATGCAAATGTGGGCATATATCTCTCGCTTTTCCAACTGCCTGGTAAGTAACCCCCATTTATTTAGCCAAAAGTCAGCATCTCTTTGAAGTCGCCTCTCTCACCTATTTGAGATGATCTGAGAAGGTCCTCGTGTATAAGGGAGGGAGCCCTGGAAGCTTGTGTCCACTGCTGCCACTGTCCGACGCCGCCACACGGTGGCGCTGCTGAAGGTCCCGCAACCTTCCACAGTGCGGCTTTGGCGCGTGTACCCTGATAGTGGCTCAGAGTCTCTGAAGGAGGATGACCCCATTGCCTTAAAGATAACCTCAGCCAGGGGGGACTCCTCACTTGGACTCCAGAGGTTGCAGCTCGGCTGAGTTCTGCTTCCAGTTTTCTTTCACAGCCCCTGTCCAGGTGCTGGCTGGTCCCAGCATCCCCAGGGCAGGACAGGTGGCCGGGATCCCAGCAAGCCTTTGTTTTTCAACCGAAAACACAAAGTGTCCTGCTATCACCTCCCCTTCCTGGACAACGGGGCTACTTGCCAATCATCTAGAATTCGGGGGAGGGGGAGAAGAACCTTCAAGAACTCCCTACGGAATTGCAGGACGCCCTGCTCATCCCTTCCCCTTCCCGCTCCCTCAGGTTAGCAGTCTGTGGAGGCCATTTGGTTTTCTGTCAGAATCTACAGGCCAAGAAGAAGCTGTTGCTTTTCTTACTCAAGAAAGGGACTATAAAATATAATCTTTTAATCTTCTGTAGGCGTTCCTCCGATAAGTCACCCTGCCTCAAAGTAAAAGTGTGTTTCACGTGCTTTACGATCTGGAACAGTCCATGGCCCTGACCTTCAGAGCAGACTTCTGAGAGTGCATTTGAAAACAGGGCCACAGTCTGACCCCTCTGACTTAAGGAAGTGATTTTTAGATTCCAAGGGCTTGCTCATGCATGGCAATTAGTTTTTAAAGCTTCAAGAACAAAAGGCAGTCTCCATGGAGATGTGGAGCGGTGAACCCAGTGTTTGTGCTGCAGGGATGGAAGTCATGGAGTGCTGGATGTCACACTACTGACTAAGCTGGGCCTCACCTTTCCTGACTAGGAGCCAGGCACTGAGGGGAGGAGAAGGGTTCCCTGGTGAGAGGGTGAGACAACACATCCTGCAAACTGCACAGCGACAGCTGCCGTCTTTGAACATGGGCTGTATGAGAAGCGTTTTGGGGGACAGTTTGCATATGTTTTTCCAGTGTTCATGATCATTCTATCTGGTGGATACCTATTACCCCCATTTTACAGATGAGGAAAGTGTAGCTCAGAGAAGTTAAGTAACCGGTTCAGTGTCACACAGCTAGTTATTAATGGAGTTGGGATTCAGATTCAGTTCTTAGGACTCTACAAATCATTCTCTTCATGTAATCCTATGTTGCTTCTCAAGAAAGGTGTTTATCTTGGAAGGTGGATGGCAAGGAAAAGGTAACTGGGAATTGATCTTGCCATATTTCAGGGTTCCTTATGAGATTTCACATTCAGACAAACAATAGCTTTGCCTGTGAGTCAACCATGAAAATTATTCTGATCTGCAGTCCCTGGCAGAAAGGGTAGTGGAAGCAAAGGGCACAGAACACATGTGACCATTTGTTTTCCTTAGTAGTGAATGGGCTTCTTGTTAAGCTGGCGTCCTCTTGTCACATTTCTGTGTCTTTGCTCCCACAGCTCCTCTGCCTGGAGTAAACTTTAGCCCCCACCTTGTTCCACCTGGAGAAAATCTGACTGTCTCCTCTGCAGAAGAAGACTTTCTCTCCCTGGTGGGTCCCCCAGCACACAGGTGGACCTCTGTCACCCGTGTCCCCATTTTCCTTGTGCAGGCACTAGTCAGCACGCATATTCAAGGCATAGTAGGCTTAGGGCTCAACACATGCTCTTTTACCCAAGACAGAAGTAGATACCTGGGGTGCTCAGAGCCCCAACCATTCAAAAACAGGGAGACATAAAGGGGGTCTGCAGAATCTCCAGACCAAAGGTGGCCAGGGCTAGGAGGTGAAGCTGGGGCCAGGAACCAGGAACCAGCAACCTGCAGAGGGTGACCGAAGCAAGTGCCAGCAAGCCGAGCTAGAAGGCGCACTGACTAGTGAGGGGCCTGCGTGTGGATGATCGGTCCTCAGGCAGCAGGTGATGGATCAGGGAGGAACCGAAGTCTGACGAACAGCATTTCTTAAGCCCAGCCAGAGGCTGCATTTGTCACAGGCAGTCATAGCAGCTGGGATTGAAGTCATAATTCTCCCAAGAACTCGTCATGCTCCTGAAACTTCTCCCCGTATTTCCCAACTGACTACTCCACCAGTTTGACCAAGCCCTGGGCCGCCTGAACTGGTAAGCCACACCGGCCATCCTGGCCAGCCACACTCTGAGCAGCACTTGCCTCTCTGGCTGCCTGTTTGCAGAGCTGGACCAAGCTGAGCCCGACACAGCGGTTCGGGTAGCTCAGCCCCCCCATCTGGGAGCCAGCCGCGACTCCTGACCATGAGTCTAATCGTGCCCGACACCCCCCTGTTTTTCCACATGTTGGGAATTTTCTTGGTTAAGCCTCCGGGCCTCCCTTATTTCTGCGTTTAATGAGCTCATTTCTTTTTCTTTTTCACCTGGCAGGTTTTAGGGCCAGTTAATGAGTGGTGGTTCTCTTTAACAGCCAAATTGGACTTAGCTCAGGGCACTTTTCTTGCCACTTCCAGTCTTCAGACCCTCAGTGTCTTTTGCAGCCTCTCCCCAACTCTGGCAGTGGCCTTCCTCAGCGTAGTTCCAGTCTGTGGAAGTTTCTGGAGTACAATGACACATAGCCTCGGGGTTTGGTTTTGTTTGGTTTTGTTTCTTCACATACCAGCCCTGGGACAGCAGTTTCAAGAGGAGCTTATCCTTTCTAAGAAGAAGCTGTTAAAGCATCAGGGAAAGTGATTCATTTTTAAATACAGAGTTTCTTCTCTGAGTTTTGTCTAAAGTTTTTGGTAGATTTTTTTGGGGGGGTGGAAGGGGGGACTGGTTATAAATTCTAGGGAGACTTGCCAGGGGCTATTTCAACCTCCTTTGTGTGAAGCTGCTGTAAAAAAGCCACCAGGAAGGAACACTAATGAAAGGGACATTGGAAGCCTTGCTTTGGGATTGGCACCCCAGGGAAACTTTCAGCCCAGAGACAGTGAGAAAGAACGTGGGGTCCGTGGCAAGGACAGGAATCTTCAGTGACTCAGCAGCTGACCCAGTGCCTGGCAGCTGCTCGGGTGGTGACGTCACAGGGGCTTTGCTGAGCTGTGTGCCACAAAAAGTCTAACCCAGAGAATCTCCTGATTCATTTGCCTACCCATCCATCCATCCATCCACCAATCTTCCATCCATCAGTCTTCTATCTATCCAGCCTTCTATCCATTCAGTAAATGAAGACTGAGAACTTACTGGGAGGCAGGCACTGGGTTAGGTACTGGGATGGCAGAAGCCATGACTGGACACAGCCCCAGTGAGTAATCACAGGTCATCTTCACATGTTTCAGAGAGTGAGGGTTCTTGCGCAGAGAGGCCAGCGGACGGCGGGGAGGCACTGCAGGATGAGCACAGAAGGCTCAGTGTGGTACGCTTGGGTCGTTCGCAGAATGGTCGTAGCTCCTTGTCTCCTGCTGGACCTCGGAAGCTTGGACACAGCACTCCTCCTCCTGAGCTCCGCTCCCCGCCGTGCGGTCAAGGCTCCCAGCCTGCTTCTGCGTGGGGTCCAGGCTGGGGGGCGACAGGGAGTCTGAGGTGCTTCCAGCCTAAGTGAGAGCCAGGGCTCCTGGGCCACTGTCACTGAGGGCAAGAACCACAGTGTCATCTGACTCCCGGCGTGCCCCAGCAAGCATCAGAGAGGGGCTCAGGTGGGGAGGCAGCTGGCCTTCATCCGCGTTGGGTTATCGGTGTATTAGTTCGCGAGCACAGCGGTAACACAGCACCACAGTCCAGGCGGCTGACACAGCAGAGGGTTGTTTTCTCACAGATCTGGAGGCTGGAGGCCCGAGGTCGGAGTGTGAGCAGGGTGGATCCCCTCCGAGGCCCCTCCCGCGGCTGCTGGTGGTCGCGCACGATCTCTGACGGCCCTTGGCCTTTGGAAGCATCACCTCAGTCTTGCCTTCATCTTCGCGCGGCACTCGGAGTGTGTGTGTGTGTGTGTGTGTGTGTGTGTGTGTGTGTGTGTGTGTGTGTGTGTGTGTGTCTAAGCTTTTCCTTTTAATAAGGATACAAATCACACTGGAGGAGGGCCCACTCTGACGACTTAACTAATTATATCTGCAATGACTTTATTTCCAAATAAGGCCACGTTCTAGGATACTGGGAGTTAGAATTCACTGTAGGAATCTGGGGTGCGGGGGAGCACAGCTCTGCCCACAACGCGACGTTACTGACTTTACCCTTTTTCCTGCTCTCAGCAGTGCGTATGAGGAAGCGGCCACGGCGATCGCGCTGGGAGCGGCCTGGCTGTGGAAGCCCCGAGGGCAGCTGCAGGAGTGAAGGGCAGCCCTGCTGGGTCCTCTGCACGTCTGTGCTCAGAAACTGCAGAAACCCGAAAGGGAAGAATGCCCCCAAGCAGGCAGCTCTTCAGCGTTGACGGAGGTACCGGAGGAGAGCAGCGGGCAGGCTGCCCCTAGGATGTGCGTGATGCAACCCCTGGGACAGGAGGGAAAGGGGAGAACAGGGATCGGGGCCCAGAGTTCTGGGGGACTTCTGGGCAGTCTTGCGGGCAGAAACTGGGGCATAAGACTGCTCACAAGGGCACCTGGGGCGACTAAGTCTGTGTGAATGACTTGGTGTGTGTGGGTGCAGCCAGCCAGGGTTCACGGAGATTCCCTTAATCGCATCCTCTTTGAAACACAGATGCATTTAATTAAACATCATAATTATAGTGGGGCATTGTAATAGGGTACTTGTAGAGTTTGACAGCTAATTTTGAAAAAAAAAAATGGGGGACATTTGCCTTACCAAATATTAAAACTTAAAGTTATTGTCATCAAAAAATATGTTTTGGCACAGTGGAATAGGCTAGGTTTTGGGAAATAACACAGTATGTTTACATACTTTAAATCTGATAAAGGTGAGATTTCAAGGCAGTGGGAAAATTACGACTGATTCAAGAAATGGTGTTGACTTAACTGGCTCTCAATCTGGGGGAAAGATGGTGAGGTAGATGCCATCTCATACTGTATCCAACAATAAGTCCAGAGAGGCTTGGGTTCCAGAGCTCACTGCAAGCAAACCGATAAACACATACAGTGAGGATTTGGAAAAAATTCGTGGAAAGTTCATTTTCCAAATTTCCAAATTTTTAGAGATTGTAGTATTTTTTAGTAATTATCTATAATAAAAACAAAGATGTTTTTAATAATGGAAAAAGAAAAGGACACATGTTCTTACATATTTTTTCAAAAATTTTTTTAGGTTTTTTTTTTTTTTAATTTTAGGGAGAGGTCATTAGGTTTATTTATTTATTTTTTTAATGGAGGTACTGGGGAATTGAACCCAGGACCTCATGCATGCTAAGCACATGATCTACCACTGAGCCCCTTCCCCCTTTTTCTGTTTCAAATTTTAAGGAAAAAAAGAAAAATGAAGTCAAAGGACAAACTATAGACCCAGACAAGCATCTGCAACCCACGTGAAAAGTTATTGACCCTAATTTACCCAAAGCTCACACAAATTGGTAGTGAAATGGCAAAAGGCAATCGGAATATAGGAAAAAAATATAAACAAGCAAGTCACAGAAAAGGAGATGGAGTTTTAAATGGGGTTGAGAAGGATTAGTCAGAGAAAAGTCAAATTTAATTATTTATTCATCAGATTGGCAAAAATTAGAAAGACCAGCAACATTCTGCATGCTACAGAGAATGCAGGGAAATGAGCACTTCTAGTATAAGCGCTGCTGAAGCGAGCACAGAAATGAGCACTTTTACATCTTGTGGTGGAAGTGTGAACTGCGGAGACCTCCAGGGAAAAATAACCTGACGATGTTTATAAAGTTCAAAATGTGCCCCTTGACTCAGCAGCCCCGTTTTAAGCCATCATCCCAGTAGATATAAAAGCACCAGTAGACAAGGGTGTTTATGGAAGCATTGTTTGCTGTGGCAAAATACTGGGCAACGCACCATTATCCACCAATGATAAAATGGCCGAATAAACGTGCTGCCTCCACGCTGGGGGTGTTATGTGACTGCCACAAAGGGTGAGTGAGTTAGATCCGTCTGTCAGCATACTCACCTGGAGAGGTGTTAATATACTAAGTGCAAAAGCGAGTCGTGTCCCAACGCTTTTTGTAACAAACGTTTTTTGCAAAGAGTTGAAGAAGCACACGAAGCCCAGTCCCCATGCTGCTCTGCGTCTGTGTGTGCTTGTGACAGCTTGGAGAAGCACGGCTTAGCAGCCTAGAGTGCCTCGGGGAATAGGAACAAGGGAGAGCGGTTTTTAACTCATCGTTCCTATACTTTAGGCTGTTTTGCTTTTTTGCAAGAATCATGATTTTGCTTTTTAAATTAAAAGCAATTGCATAAAGGAATCTTTCAAGGGAAAAGAGGACAAAGTGCTTACGACATTTCTGTGACTCACTGGGCCCTCAGGATAAAGCACACGCTCTTTCATGGACCCACAAGACCCCTGGCATCTGGTGTCTGCATATAGCACCAGCCTTTTTCTCTTCTTATTCTGCTCACTCTCCTCTGTTCCCCAGCTGTGCAGCTCCAGGAGCACTCTTGGCAGCACACTGCCCTCCCCACACAGCTGGATCTCGCTGCCCGTGGGAATCCCTGAGACTGGGCGAAGTGCCCGCCTAACTATTCCGACGGCTCCCTGTGCCTCTTCCCCCGGTGGTATCGCTGAAACTACCCATCTTCAAGTTTTATTCCCACTGGATATTAAGTACCAAGAGGAAGGAGTAGCTTTAGTTACGGTGTCCTCAGTGTCTTGTCTAGCTCACTGTAGGTGCTAAATACAACAAACACTTGTTGAATAAATAAAAGAAAGATGAGCAAAATGAATTCATGGCAAGCATTGGAGACACAAAGAAGAAAACGTAGTCTGTGCCCTCAAAATTGCATGGTAGAGAGACAGACATGTAAACAGCTCAGCTGTGATAGAAGATGACTGTTGTTATAAGCTACTCAAAACTTCCTGGAGAAAGTCTGGGAGATTTCACAAATGAGGAAACATTCAATCAGAGATTTAAAGGATGAATAGACATTTACCAGGAAAATAAGAGCATGAAACGACGTCTCCAGCACGAGGACCACCCCCTGCAAGGGTGCGGAGGCAGGAAAGAGCATGGCACGCCTGAGAGCCTCAAGGGATTTAGAGTTGCCTGACTGTAAAGTTCAAGCTGGGGAAAGGGGTCTATGAAGGTCACACATGAGGCAGTTACACTGGGATCCGATCACGGAAGAAGGTCCCTGCTCGGCCATGCCATGAGTTTAGAGTTTACATGGGGAACCACAGAGGAAAATTTGAAGCAGGGGTGTGATATGAGAGATTTTAGGTCACAGTGACAAAGTGTGAAGTTCGGGTTAGAGTTGGGGGCAGGAAATGATATCAGATAATGGGAGACTGGCCAGAAGTGCAACAAAAACCTTCCATAACGTTCTACTGGAGAAGCAATCTGGGCTGAACCAGAGCAGAGTCCAGGCTTCCAATGAGGAGGGACTGGTGAGGTACTACGGAGGCCAAGCTGACGTGACCCAGGTGCGTGATGGGCTGCAGTTGTCAAAAGTCAAAGTGACCCCTCAGACTTCTGACTTGGCGACTTGTTTCACTTATCACAAGAAATATCAGAGGAGCAGCAGGTCTGAGAAAGTTAGAAAACAAACCCACTTGGGGCCACGCTGACAGTGCTCATTTCCTAGGACTGCTGACTTCCACAAACTTGCATGGCTTGAAACAGAAATTTATTCTCTCAAAGTTCTGGAGGCTGGAAGGCCAATCAAGATGGCAGCAGGGCATGCTCCCTCTGAAAACTGTAGAGGAGAACCCTTTCCCCTTCCTAGCTTCCTGGGGGTTGCTCTCAAGCCTCGGTGTTCCTGGGCTTGTAGCTCCCGTCTCTGCCTCCGCCATGACATGAACTTCTCCCTGCTCATGTGTGTCTCTGTCTCCATGTGACATTTTCCACTTCTTATAAGGACGCTAATCATATCTGATTAGGGCCCACCCTACTGGCATCTTCACCCAATTGTATCTGCAAAGACCTATTTCCAAATAAGGTCACATACACAGGTATGGGAGTTAGTCTTCAACACTTTATTTATTTATTTATTTATTTATTTATTTATTTATTTATTTATTGAAGACACAGTTCACCCCATTGCACTGAGTTTAAAGGGTGATGGGGTCTTTGGCGGAGGTGTCCAGGAGGCTTCTAGACCGAGGGCTCAGGGGAGAGGCCTCAGCTGCATGTATTTAATTAGAGTCTACCAGCAAAGAGACAGCACGGAGTGATCACAGCAAAGTGGCCCAAGACAGAGAAACCGTGGGGAAGTTCAAGGCTGTGGAGCTGTAAGGGCCAGAGGATCCCATACAAGAGGTGACTGAGAAGGAAGGGCCAGAGTGTGGGCGTCTGTAAGGGACTCTGTGGGTCTGGCTGTGACAGAGCAAGCCTTGGTCCGTGCTTTGCTGACTGCCGCCTGCTGGAGCGCCAGACTGTGTTTCCTGCTGCCCGGTTCTTTCACATCTGAGTCTCTCCCTGCTGTTTGACACAGCTTTTCTCCCTTGTTCAGGAAGCACTGGAGCCCTGCAGCAGCCTCCTGAAGGAGTCAGCAGGGACAGTACAAGGTGGTGTTGGGGCTGTTGCTTCCCTAAACTCAGCACTATGGTGCAGCTTTGATAAAAAAATGAAGCCAGCTTGTTCGTGTTCTGCGTTTCTTCAGAAATGAGCTGACAGGTTTATAATAATGCTGAGAAATTATACTTCACTTCATCACCAGAATATTCCCATATGTCCATGAAAGTGTTGACAGTGTATACATAGGACTTCCCTTTTAATCACAACCCCCCTCCAGCCCCAGTGCCTCTAAGAGAGTCTGCAAAGCAGCTTTCAGTTCTCAGAGAAAGTTTCAGGCTTGGGCAGAATGACTCAGCCAAGGGCTTCTGAAAGCCCTTCAAATATGGTAGGACATGCTTTCCTTTAAGGCAGAGTCCTTGGCTGGTTTGTTCCCTGCAATAGTCAGCATCTGCCAGGCTCAGAGTAGATACTCAGTAGGTGTCTTCAGGCTCTGGGCAGCCTAGGGTGCAGGTAAGATGACTGTCTGCACTGGGACCAGGAAATGGCTGGCCAGCGATGTCCAGCTAGCGTGGGGCTCCCCTCTGGGTGCTGGGCGAGCAGAGCGAGGAGCCTGTAGGAGTCTTCTCTTCTCTCTGGTGGGGAGGCCACTTGTCAGTGGCCAGGCCCACTGCAGATTGGCAGTTCTGAGCCTCAGACTGCCTGTCCCAGCAAGATTCATTTTCTCTGGCTCTGGAAAATGGTAAACAATGGCCGGAGTAACTATTGCATTTTGTCAACAAAAACAATGACTGATATTTATCAAGCGCCTGCTATGGGTCAGGCTCTGTGCCAAGTGCTTTATATGCATTATCTCAGGCAACACTTGCAACATTTTATAGGGCAGGTGCTTTTTTGGTTTGTTTGGTTTTTTTTAAGAGGAGTAAGCCTTTATTTCCTTGTTTCACAAATAAAGTTGGCTGACTTGTTTGCTTTTTGGTGATTAGTCAAAGAGACCCAAGGCAGGTGCTTTTTGTATCACCATTTGAAAACAGAAGAATCAGATTTGAAATTATGAAGTCGCTTTACCCAAGTTCTCACAGCTAGAATGTGGTGTTAGTGGGGATTGAACCCAGGCTATCTGGAACTAGAGTCCACTCACTGAAGCCTTGGTACGCAGGGGTTTTGTCAGTCTCTTGTTGAAATTTCTTGTCCACTCATTGCAAGTTTTAGCTTATGAACTGCTGCCCAAGAGATTTGACAAGAATGATGTGGACAGTTGGGAGGCCCTCAGGGCAGCTGCTGTCAGGTTTTAGGAATTAGGATACAGCTTGGGCTCTGGGGAGAAAGACAGAAGCAGGTTTAACAGGAAACGCCGAGGAACCTAGCAGCCAGTGTCAGCACTGCCCCAAGAGTGCCACGTGTCTGTTGGGCTGAGCCAGGGCCGTGGACCCACAGACAGCCGCTTCGTCAACCAGCAAATCCTGCATCACAACCACTGACTGCCTCTGGGGACTGGCAGAGCCCTCAAAGGTAATCCAGTCTGACCCTTTGATTTCACTGGGGAGAAGCCTAGGGCCCAACATGCAGAGCAGATTAAAGATGGCCACAAATTCATTAACAGCTACTCCTCCCCATGAGTCTGCACAGGTTCTGTGGCTGCTTAGCTAACAGAAAGCTGCCGAAGAGACACTGTGCCAGCTTCTGGATTCAGGCTTCAAGAGACTAGCAGCTTCCAGTTCCTGCTCTGTGGACATGGACTCTGAGAACACAGCTGCCATGCTGTGAGGAAGCCCAGGCGACCCCTTCGAGACACACATGGACGAGAACTGAGGTCTCTGGCCAACAGTTTCTGGTGACAGTCAGCGTTTTTTGGCTAACTTGGAAGCAGAGCCTCTCGCTCCAGTCAAGTGTCTCCTGCCGAAAATTCATGGAACAAGAACAGCCGCCTCTGCAGAGCCCTGCCCCAAATACGGGTTTATGAGAAAATTAAATGCTTGTTGCTATCTTCAGCCACTAGTTTTGGAAAATTTTTAAAATGGAAGTATAGTTGATTTACAACGTTGTGTTAATTTCTGAGGCACAGCATAGTGATTCAGTCATACACATATATTCCTTTCCATATTCTATTCACATTTTATTATAGGTTATTACAAGATATTGAATGCAGTTCCCTGAGAGTAGTTTCCCTAAATAGTAGGACCTAGTTGTTTATATATATTTTATGTATAGCGGTTAGTATTTGCAAATCCAAAACTCCCAATCTATCCATCCCTTCCCCCTTTCTCCCCAGTTACCGCAAGTTTGTTTTCTACATCTGCAAGTCTATTTCTGTTTCGTAAATAAGTTCATTTGTGCCATTTTTTTTAAGATTCCACCTATAAGTGATATCGTAAGATATCTTTGTCTGACGTACTTCACTTAGAATGATAATCTCTAGGTCCATCCATGTTGCTGCAAATGGCATTATTTCATTTTTTATGGCGAGGTAGTATCCCATTGTATACATACCACATCTTTATCCAGTCATCTGTTGACAGACATTTAGATTTCTTCCGTGTTTTGACTATTGTAAATAGTGCTGCTATGAATATTGAGGTGCATGTACCTTTTTGAATTGGAGTTTCCTCTGGATATATGCCCAGGAGTGGGATTGCTGGATCATATAATAACTCTATTTTTAGTTTTTTAAGGACTTTCCATGCTGTTTTCCACAGTGGCTGCAGCAAACTACGTTCCCACCAACAGTGCTGGAGGGCTCCCTTTCCTCCACACCCTCTTCAGCATTTAGTGTTTGTGGACTTTTTAATGATGGCCATTCTGACTAGTGTGTGGTGACACCTCATTGTGGTTTTGATTTGCATTTCTCTGATAAATTGAGCATCTTTTCATGGACCTCTTGGCCATCCATATGTCTTCACTGGAGAAATGTCTGTTTAGGTTTTCTGCCCATTTTTTGATTGGGTAGTTTTGTTTGTTTGTTTGTTTGCTTGCTTGTTAGTTATTGAGTTGTATGAGTTCATACAATGGAAATTCAGCCATTGTCTGTTGCGTAGTTTGCAAATATTTTCTGCCATTCCATAGACTGTGTTTTTGTTTTGTTTATGGTTTCCTTTGCTGTGCAAAAGCTGATAAGTTTAATTAGGTCTCATTTGTTTATCTTTGCTTTTATTTCTATTGCCTTGGTAGACTGACCTAGGAGAACATTGCTATGATTTATGTCAGAGAATATTTTGTCTGTGTTTTCTTCTAGGAGATTATGGTGTCCTGCCTTATGTTTAATTCTTTAATCCATTTTGAGTTTATTTTTGTGTATGATGTGAGGGAGTGTTCTAACTTCACTGGTCTACATGCAGCTGTCCAGCTTTCCCAACACCACTTGCTGAAGAGACTGTCTTTTCTCCATTGTATATTTGTACCTCATTTGTCAAAGATTAGTTGACCGTAGGTGTGTGGGTTTGTTTCTGGGTTCCATATTGAGTTCCATTGATTCATATGTGTGTGTGCGCGCACGCGCATGCACCAATACCATGCTGTTTAGATTACTGTATCTTTGTAGTGTTGTTTGAAGTCTGGGAGGGTTATACCTCCAGCTTTATTCTTTCCCCTCAGTATTGCTTTGGCAATTCTCAGACTTTTGTGATTCCACTTAAATTTTAAGATTATTTATTCTAGTTCTGTGAAAAATGTGCGGGTAGTGTGATAGAGATCACATTAAATCTGTGGATTGCTTTGGCTAGTATGGTCATTTTAACAACGTTAATTCCTCCAATCATAGAGCAAGGAATGTGATTCCATGTCTTTGGCTCGTAATTCATTTCTCTTGTCAGTGGTTTATAGTTGTTGGTGTGTGTCTTTCACCTCCTTGTCAGGTTTATTTCTAAATTTTTTTTTTGATGCAATTTTTAAAGGGATTTCTTTTAAATTTTTCTCTTCTGCTAATTCCTTGTTACGGTAAAGAGATGCAACACGCTGTTTGCTATGTGAATCCTGCGCCTGCTACCTCGCTGAGCTTGTTCGTCAGCTCCGTGTGGAGTCTTCAGGGCTTTCTGTACATAGCATCATGTGGTCTGCGTGTAGTGACAGCTCTATGTCCTCCCTTCCAATCTGGGTCTCTTCTATTTCTTCCTCTAGGACTTCCAGTACTGGGTCGACAGAAGCAATATGAGCGGGCATCCTTGTCTTGTTCCAGATTCTAGTGGGAAGGCTTTCAGCGTCACTGCTGAGTGTTATGCTGGCTGTGGGTTTGTCACAAACAGCTGTTACTATGCTGAGAAGTGTTCCCTCTATACCTGACTTGGTAAGCGTTTTCATCATGAATGCATGTTTATTAAATTCTTTTCCTGCATCTGTTGAGATGATCGTATGATTTTTGTCCTTTCTTTTGTTGATTTGCATATGTTGAACCGTCCTTGTGACACTGGGACAAGTCAAACTTGATCATACCGTATGATATTTTTATGTGTTGTTGGATATGATTTGCTAGTATTTTGTTGAGGATTTTTGCATTTGTATTTATCAAAGATATTGGCCTGTAATTTTCTTTTTTGGCGGTGTCTTTGTCTGGTTTTCGTATCAGGGTGATAGCGGCTTTAAAGAATGAGTTTGGGAGTGTTCCTTCCCCTTTAATCTTCTGAAAAAATTTGAGAGGGATCAGTACAAGTTCTTCTTTGTATGTTTAGTAGAATTCCCGTGAGGCCATCCTCCCTGGACTTCTGTTTGCAGGGAGGTATTTGTTGTTGTTGTTGTTTTCTTTTAATTACAGTTCTGTATCACTTCCAGGGATCAGTCTGTTCAAAGTCTGTACTTCTTGATTCAGTATTGGTGGACTGTATGTTTCTAGAAACTTGTCCGTTTCTTCTACAGTGTCCAACTTGTTGGCCTGTAACTGTTCATAGTATTCTCTTCTGTTGTTTTGTAAAATCTCACTATTTTATGTTTAATTTTTTCCTATAATGTGGATGTGCCGTAGTACATTTAATAATTTCCCTATTTAAAGACATCATAGTTACTTCTTGGGTTTTGCATTACAAATAGTGTGACCACAAATATCTTAAATATGTAATTTTGTGCACAGATGTGAATATTGCCCTAGAGTTGATACAGAAAAATTGAATGCCTTTGTCAAAGCTTTCATTTTATTGTATTAAAATATTATTTTTTTGAAAATGTGGTAAAATATATATAATACAAAATTTACAGTTTTAGCCATTTTTAAATGTACAGTTCAGTAGCATTAAATACATTCACATACTGTGCAACCATCACCACAATCCACCCATGGAAATTTTTTCATCTTGCAGAACTGAAACTCTGTACCCATTAAACATTAAGTCCATTTGCCTCTATTCTAATCCGCAGGGCACCATCATTCTACTTTCTGTCTCTGAATTTGAATACTTTAAGTGCCTCATTTGGGTAGAATCATGCAATACTTGTCCTTTTTTTATTGGCTTATCTCACTTGTCACAATGTCTTCTGTGTTCATCCGTGCTGTAGCATTTGTCAGAATTTCCTTCCTTTTTAAGGCTGAATAATATTCTGTTGTGTGCATGTACCTCATTTTGTTTTGGAACTCTCATTTAATATATTCTCCTCAGTTTCCCTCCAAGTGGCTAGATTATTACATAAGAGCAATTATTTCCCCCTATTCTTGCCATGATTTTGTATTAAGAAGCACTTACCTAGAAGGCAAAGTGCTATTTCATTTTAATTTGCATTTCTCCAATTAATAATGAGATTAAACCATTTTTATATTTTTATTTCTATAAACTACTTCTTTGAAATCTTTTCTCATTTTCCTACTGGATTATCTTTTCCTGACTGATTTATTAGAGTTCTTTATTCTGCATACTCTGCCTTTGCCATATTCATTGCAATTATTGTCTCTAAGCATGTCCCTTTTAAATTTGTGGCTGTTTTTCTGCTTGCCTCATTACTTCTATTCTTTTTTTCTTTTCCAGTTTTATTGGGTAGAATTATTACAGTTTGCACATACACATTATGTTGCATGTAAATACATATATACAATATACTGCACTTTTTTTTTTAGTTTACGTATACGTACTGATCAATGTTTCTAAGAACTGATTAGCTTTAGCTTTTTAAATTTACATGGTTTTCAAAGGAATAAAGCCAACTGCAAAATAAGAATCAACAGAATGTGGTAATCTAATCATAAAGGACAAATGTGCTTACACATATTCAAGAAAACAATCATCTTAGTTGTAAGTAAAAAGTAGTTCATTTGTGTCCTTATGATTATGATTATGATTATGATTACGATTACTTTAGATTCCTAATATAAATGATGTCATATGGCATTTTTCTTTCTCTTTCTGGCCCACTTCACTTAGAATGACAATCTTCAGGTCCATCCACGGTTGCTGCAAATGACATTATTTTATTCTTTTTTTATGGCTGAGTAGTGTTCCATTGTATATATGCACCACATCCTCTTTACTGAGTCATCTGTGGGTGGAAATTTGGATTGTTTCCAGGTCTTGGCTATTGTAAATGGTGCTGCTATGAACATTGGGGTGCATGTGTCTTTTTGAATTTTATTTTTCTCTGGATATATTCCCAGGAGTGGGATTGTTGGATCATATGGTAAGTCAATTTTCAGTTTTTTAAGGAACCTCCACACTGTCCTCCATAGTGGCTCACCAATCTACACTCCCACCAAGAGTGTAGGAGAGTTCTTCTATTCTTTGAGTTTGGTGTCTCTTAATGGTGTTAGTTTTCCTCAGAGGTTTAATGATTTGTAACTGTGAGCAACTTTCTGTATTTCTTTTGCCTTGTTAACTGCTATGCACACATTATTGTTGGCAAGTCCGAATGGGGTAGGAGAGAGGTAGGAGCAGGCGCATTTCATGCTGCTCTGTATTCTAGAGTGGATTAAGTGAGCCTAGGAAGAAATAAGTTGCTGCCAGGTGTGTTACTTTGAAAGACTCAGGCAGGAGATCTCCTCATACTTGCAAGGGGTTGTGAGCTGCGCATGGCAAGTCTGTTTTTCCTCCAAGCCCTCATGCTCGTTGCTCATCTCTGAGTGCAGACAGCTCTGCTCTGCTGTCTGCTGCCTGATCTAAGTAGACCAGTCCAGGTAAGACGAATGGGTGGGAAGATGGGAAGGTGGAAGGAGAGGAAGGATTCCACACAGTTGGTGACTCTTACTGTGAACCCTTGGACACCAGCCCTGCTAGTGAGTCCTGGACCCTCCTTCTCTCCCCTCCTCGTAGGCTGTGCCTGGTCTGTGCTTCGCCTTTTACAGCTGCCTGTGTGCATTTTGGTTGTGGTTTTCTTCTTCAGTCCAGTCTTACCTGTATCCCATATTTTAGCAATTTTTTCTCCTGATTTATGATCCACTGAGCGTACGTCTTGTTTTCCAGAGTGGAGTATCCTAAGCATTCGGGTTGAAAGGAAAGGTTGCCTGGCGAACTTCGCCTTGACTAAGCCTGGCTGCAGATGGACAGGGAGAATCCCGCTCATTGACTGTGGACGTTGGCAAACAGTCCTTAATTTCTCCTTTCTCTCTTCCTCAGTTTCGGGGACCCACGCTTTCCATGACAGCACAGGGACCTATAAGAATGAGCAAGAATCAAAAATGTGAACTCTGTATCTCAGTGAGTTTCAGTCAATGTGTTACTTGATCCTGGGGTGACACCCACTGCATTTTGCCCTCCTTATTAATATACACAATACCTTGGAATAATTCAGTTCACGTGTCCCAGATAGGCCATTATAATGAAAAACAGAACTGTCATCTACATTTATGTTAACAGAGGTGGGTGACTCCAGCATCCATTCACCTCCTATTAGGAAATTTTCTCCTGTGAATGTTCATATCAGTTACATGATAAAAAAGAGAAACTGAGCAAGGCTGAATTTTCTTCAGGACTATACTTTGAGAGATACTTAAGTAAGTTGGAGCAGATAAAGTTTATGTTATTTAATGGAGTCAGAGGAGGTTTACTGGACTTTGTTCTCAGATCCAAAGTTTTAGGAAAAGAATGTTACCCCCTAAGAGAACATATTTATTGGATTCTGGACAGTTGGGAGAATTTTAAATCCTTGATGAAATGACAAGACATTTGAACACATTAACCTTGAAACTTCAAAGGGAGAAAGTCAAGAGCACCTCTCATTTATGGAGGGAAGTCAAAGTATTCTGATTCACACTGGACATATTCTCCATTATCAAACTTCCCTGAGTTCAGTAGGAATGCAGATATGTGGAAATTATAACTATTTGATGGAAATGAATTTACAATATTATTCCTAGATTTTTTTTTAATGCATACAAATCATTCTTTAAGTCTCTGTAGCTGCTCTTGGAATGGAGATTTCAGGACACTGAGAACTGCTGAAAATTAGCTCTAACAGCCTGACTGTGCTGCGCCCACTGGGGAGAAGCCGTTGGCCTGCAGTCCTGGAGGCAGACGCGCACGCTAGACTGAACTGTGAATGCATTCCACAGGCTTGATAGCAGCTTGGCCTGTCGGTGCTGGTTTTATATTAGCAGGGACAAAATTGAACTGAGACCAGTAACAGGTCTATAAACATTTTATGGAAGCAACATTTATCAAAATGTATCTTGATTTGCCCTGGTATTAGAGCTAAAAAGCCCAAATTTTGGGCTAGCAACAGACAGCAAAAGGACTACGAGTGAAACTTAGGAACAGCTCACACACATAGGTGGCCCATCATTGGGAAGATGAAATGCCCCGCTGGATGGGACGCCTTTGGAGGGTCACTGACTTACGGCTAGCCTCTGCAGCAGTTGCAGGATTTCTAAATATCCAAGGATGGCTGTGCAAGACGGTCACACGTGCTGGTAACGCTTGGCCAGACCGCTTCTCCCCCCATGTCAAAGGGATGACGCTCTCCTTCATCTTTGTGCGTGAGGCTGTTTTCACTGGCGTTCCGTGAGGAACTCGCTCTCCGTGACAGAACGCATCCCTGTATATGTTGCGTTTGGTGTTTTGCCGATGGCATTTACGCTCCCCAACTTGGATTTTCTGTGCTCTCTATTTGATGGTTGCATGAAGCATTTTTGGTAGTGAGACTTAAATCTTTGTTCTGGATAAATGTCATCTTTAACTACATGCTTTTTCAGCTTGGACTATTGCCATATTTATTTTAAGAATATTTGTGTACATTAAGATGTAATTTTTGGGGGGGTAATTTCCAGGAAATGTAATTCCCAGGGTCTGTGACAGATTCTGATTCCTCTTCACTCTAGCTTTGTTTCCTGCTTTATGTAAGGGGCCCTCCTCGCCAGCTGGGGTATCCGTGGCACACTTTTCTGTCTGGAGCCGTCCTGCCTCTAAGCCATTTGTGACTGCTTAGAAGCACATAGATAGTTTTTTTTTTCCTGCAGCTCTAATGGATTAAACCATAGTTCATGTTCTCAAAAAAAATCCTTATAAGTTATTTTATGCTGTGCAATTTTCAGACTTTCATTCTCCGTCCTTTAACATTCTATAGTGAAGCAAAGCCTGGAGGAGAGAGGAGAGAGGTTAACCTCTAAACTGTTATACATAATGGAACTAGCTCAAATCTTTTTATAAATTTTTTATTACAAAAGTATTATATATATATATATATAAATATATAGATGTATATTTAAAAAGCTAGAAAATAGAGAAAAAGAATCCAATATCCAGAGAAAGTGTGTATTAGTTTTGAGAGGTTTCTTTTCCCAATTTTCTTTTCTATTTACTTAAATTGCACAGCAGTTAGGGCTACAACTCAGATTTTATATCCAGCTTTTAAACTTCATATTACAATCTAAACATTTTCATTTGTTAATACAAACTTCATAAACATTTGTAATGGTTTCAAGACATTTAACAACAAAGATGCACCATAATTCAACAACTCCTCTATTATTGAGCTGAGTTGTGTGCTTTCTGGATCTTTGCTTAGCTGACAACATCTTCCTTTTACTCTGAGTCGTAAAAGACAAACTTGCTGTGAGTGGGATTCCTGAGTCATAGTTTTCCTCCTTTAAATATGTGAATATAATGATAATGTTTCCCACACTTTTTTTTTCTTCAATCTGGTCATTATGAGTCCTTGAGTTTTCCTCCTATAATCTGGTTCCTTATCTGATCTGGTTCTTTTTACATTCATTACCACTTTAATCTTCACAAAAAATCCTGTAAAAGTAGGTACTAATTCCTCATTTTACGGAAAAGGAAACAGAGTCAGGGAAATTCAGTAAATTTTCAGCTTTATATTTCTCATAGAGGGTGGAGCTAGCCTTCAAGGCCTGCCTGATTCTGAAATTCATGTGAACATTACTTCTCATTCATTTTTTTTGTATTTTTATAAACTTTTTTTTAATTTAAAATTTTATCCAATTTTGGGGGGATATATTATTATTATTATTATTATTATTATTATTATTATTATTATCATCATCATCATCATCATCATCATCATCATCAATGGAGATACTGGGGATTGAACCCAGGGCCTCATTCATGCTAAGCATACACTCTACACCGAGTTATACCCTCCTCCCTCATGTATATTTTTATGTTTTTGTCTTGATAGACACAAATATTTTCTAGAGCCCATCTGATCTGTATAACTCTTGAGGTCCACTTTATCTTTTGTTTGAAATTTTGGATCTTACTTCATCAGTCTCTACATTATTCTGATTTCTGGGGAATTACTGACTACTTCCTCCATCGTATCCTCTGTGTTCCTTCAGTAAGCTAGCCTGGAACAGATCTGCACCTTGAGAATTAACTTTGCTTAATTAGAACCAGATTACAACTGCCAGTACAATTAGGGTTAGAATATAGTAAAGAAAGAGTTTGGGAACCATCCAGATTAGGTTAAAAAAAAACAAACCCTTGGGGCTGAGCATTTGCTAGAGGGGAAAAAAAAAACAACCCTCCTCACTGATTCTGGTTCTGAGCGAATTCGATCAGGTGACTGTATGCTCTGATCTCAGAATTAGCATGGCTACAAATTTTATGAACCACTTGGCTCTCTCCTGTATGCGTCCCTGATCAGAGTTTCCTAGGTCTTGCCACTGGTTGACGTGGCCATGGTGAACATGTGAGGTAGTTAGGATCTGGGGACAAGACTCTTCAAAGGTAGCTGAAGTGGACAGGTTGGTAGCATTCAGGCTTGGCTCTTACAGGATCTAGAGGCCTCTGACCGACTCTGCGTCACCAGCTTCATTGTGGCTGTTTTTTTGAAGAAGCTCTGGGGCTTGTAGGTAACCTAGCCTCAGGGTTGGTGTTATTTCTTTGACTCAGTACATCTTAAAACACAGGAAACATTTTGATGGATTTATATGTTCTGATAGAAAAGGAAATAACTTTTTGACTTTTTTTTTTTAAGTCACAGGCACATTTATTATCCTACAGAACACCAAGTTCTTCCCTTCTCTGGCAGTGTCACCAGAGGGCCAACCCTCAGGAGGCGACCACACAGCCACTCAGAGCAGCCCTGTGGGGTGGCAGGGTCATGGGTGACAGGAACAGAACCTTCGGCTTCCTAGACAGGATGGCCATCTCAGGATCCTATGCTTTTTAAGATTTGACCAAGTGGGCAATCTTAAGGATACCTTCTCCATCGCGGTTGAAGTCAGAGGCTTTGATAACTTCCTGCTGAATCTGCATGGCCATGGGCAGCTTGAATTGTAGCATCTTGCCCATGTTGTTGTGTTACTCACCAGGGTTCTTAGACTCCTTAATCAATAGAAATTGGTAAGAAACCAGATGAGAAACCCAGGCAAGGCTCTACCAGGACTCCCGCTGCAGCACCAGGGAGTGAGAACAAGTAACCGGTTCCCTTGTTCACTCCCTGACGTGGGGCAGACTGGCGCCTTAGAGGGAGTAAGAGGAGGGGCGGATCCGGGAGTCCAGCTGAAGGGGTGGCTCAGGTAGTTTTCCCGCGCCCTTGGTGATGCTGTGTCCAGGGATCATGCGCAGTACAGCACCCTGTTTTTGCACCGAACACTTCAGAAGAGGCAGTTGGGATTTTGATTTTTTTCTATCTTGTTCATAATTTGCCCCAACTGTGCATGCATGCACTTACTTTTAGTCCCTTACAGTTTCTTTGTATCTGTTGCTCAAGGATACATTTGACCAGGTGCAAGCATTGCAGCACAGGGTTCCGGGTCTCAGATCCCAGCCTGTCTCAGTTGCACCCATTGTCCTGAGCGTCATCCATGTGTATGGTGTTCTCCTGGGCCAAGAATGCCTGTGTCACCTTGGCCAGGACCAGCTTGGCTTGTTTAGTGCTCACGGTGGCGGCTTGGGGTGCAGGGGAAGCTGGATCAGCCTGAAGCTGGAAGCCTCCCATGCAGTCCCAACCTCCCCACTCTCAACTGTCAGGAGCCAGGTTAGACCTCCAGCACTCAACCAGCTTTACAGGTGGAGACCGTGTCACCCGAACCAGAATGACTCAACTGTTGGAAATTACCTGCGTGGGGGGTTTTCTGGTACAGGTCAGAAAGCCTGCCAGACAAATTCTAAAAGTGCCGTTAACACTTTGACTTTTTAATCAGAGAAAAAATACAAAAGAATTACAGAGAATAAACATGAATGTACCCAATAACAAAAATAAATAAGTGCCAATATTTTATCATATTTACTTTAGTTTCTTTTTAAAGAAATAAAACATTACAATAAAATTGAACTCTCCTTTGCTTACCTCCTCAATTTCATTCACCTCCTTTCCTCTCCAGAAACAGGGGCTTCCATGAATTTGTAATGTAAGCATATACAGACATACACAAATAATACATAATTTTCTTATAAACTGTGTATAAATGATATCATAGGGTACATAGTGTTACAGAACTTTCCTCACTCAACATTACATTGTTAAAAATTATTTTTGTTGATATATAAAAAACATAATTGTCATTTTAATTGTGCTATAGTATTTTATCATATGTATACATCAATACTTATCTGTTTTCCTTCTAATGGACATTTGAGATGTTTCCAACATTCTACGATCACAAACAGAGCTCTCTTCCAGAGCATAGGTGCAGGATTTCACTCGAGGTGTTAACCTACCATTGGAACGTCTGGATTGTCAACAATGATTATGAAACACGTCTCCAAAGTGGCTGACTCAGACTGTACTCCCACCTGCAGTGTCTGACAATTCTTGTTTTCCTTTATCCCAGTCAAGAGGAATGTGCCAGATTTCCAGCTTGTGTACTGCAGAGAAATGTTAGATGGAAGTGGACTGTTGTTATATATTTCAGTCTCCTCTTACCAGAATTTCATCTGTGAATCATCGATTTATATTCTTTTTCTGTGAATATAAGGAGGGGACAATTGTCCTCTCAAAAAAGTGGCCTCTATTGTACTGAAACTTTAGTTTTGATTTAGTCAAATTAATTAAGCCTTTATGATTTCTGCTTTTTATATCGTTTTAAGAGTTCCTTCCCTTTCCAAGAAAAATGCCATATGACATTATTTATATGAAGAATCTAAAAAATAATAGCAGTAATAATAAGGACACAAATGAACTAATTATTATGTTGATTTCTTGAATATGTGTGAGCACATGTGACTGTCCTTTATGATTGGATTACCACATTCTGTTGTTCCTTATTTTGTGGTTGGCTTTATTCCTTTGATAAGTATGCAAGTTTAAAAAGCTAAAGATCTAATCTGTTCTTAGAAACAATGATTAGTACATATATGAAAACAAAAAAATGTGCAGTGTACTGTCTCTGTGTATTTACATGCAATATAACGTGTGTGTGCAGAAGGACTGTAATAATTCTACACAGTAAAACTGGGGAGAAGAAGAGCTCCTTCCCTTTCCAGTGTCATAGAGATACTGTTATTTTTCAGTCAGCCTGGGATTCGTTTTTTGAATGGTGTTAGGTGGATATTCAGTGGTATTTTCCAGCTTTGGAATTTGCATACGGAAGTCAGGTTGTCTCAGCTCCACTCAGTAGGCAGTCTGCCTTCACCCCAGCGATTAATGAGGCCTCATCTACTTTTACCAAAGGCGCACGTACACTTGGGTTCATTCCCGGGCTCTTATTCTATCCCATTGGTCTGTTTGTCCATCTCTGGGCTGTTATTATCTTAGGACTTCACTTGCTGTCTTACTTTTCAGTGAGCCTATATAGCTTGTGGGGTAGATTCTTTGTTTCAGAATTATCTTGTCTACATCTTGACCCTTTGTGTCCTCTCGGCAGTAAGTTCTGATCTTTCTTTCTCTTCTTGTGGGGACGCTAATCCCATTATGAGGACTCCACCCTCCTGGCCCTACTGAACCTCATCACCTCCAGAGATTTTACGTCCTCATACAATCACCTTGGTGACTGGGGCTTCGACACGTGAATATGGGCGACACAAGCATTCAGTCCGTAACATTTTTATAGGAGTAGGACTCTAACCCTCTCTGCCATTCCTGGATCCATAGATTTATGGCTTCAGCCCCTGTTCATTACTATCGCATTCATGGAAATGTTTACCTTGTTTGTAAGCATGCTTTATCTTACTTTAAAAAAAAATTAAACTTTTTTTTTTTTTTTTTTTTTACTATTTTTGAAGCAGATGGGAGAAGTTCATGGTAAAATGCATGAAATACTACTATGCATGTTTCACTGACTAAAAACTCCCCAAAGTCTAGGCTGCATTATCCGTGGTCAGCTCAGCATTATCGCCTGCTTCCAAAAACTCCCTGCGTTAGCAAGGAGACTACAGGAATGGCTTTTCCCAGAATTCCCTTCTCTCCATGATTCCAGGGCAGCATCAGGCAATGAGAGATTTTTATTTGAGGTTGGAAAGCAGAGGAATGGGAGGGGTCACACTCTGGAAGCAGGTGTGAGGTTCTCAGCAGCTTCAGGGCACTCTTTTTTTTTTTTTCTATTGAGTTTTAGTCAGTTTACAATGTTGTGTTAATTTCTGGTGCACAGCACAATTCTTCAGTCATACGTGAATATACATATATTCATTTTCATATTCTTTTCCGCCATGAGTTACTACAAGATCTTGAATATCTGTCCCTGTGCTATACAGTATAAACTTGTTTATCTATTTTATATATACCAGTCAGTATCTGCAAATCTCGAACTCCCAGTTTATCCCTTCCCACGCCCCTCCCCACTGGGAACCACAAATCTGTATTCTGTCTGTGAGCCTGTTTCTGTTTTATGTATAAGTTCATCTGTCTTTTTTTTTATTATTATTATTCCACATATGAGTGATATCACATGGTATTTTTCTTTCTCTTTCTGGCTTAATTCACTTAGAATGACATTCTCCAGGGCCACCCACATTGCTGCAAATGGCACTATTTTATCAGTTTTGAAGGCTGAGTAGTATTCCATTGTATAAATATACCACAATAGTATCTTTATCCAGTCATCTGTCAATGAACATTTAGGCTGTTTCTATGTCTTGGCTATTGTAAATAGTGCTGCTATGAACATTGGGGTGCAGGTGTCTTTTTGAGTTAGGGTTCCCTCTGGATATATGCCCAGGAATGGGATTGCTGGGTCATATGGTAAGTCTAATTTTAGTCTTTTGAGGACTCTCTATACTGTTTTCCACAATGGTTGCACCAAACTGCATCCCCATCAATAGTGTAGGAGGGTTCAGGGTACCTTCTGAATGAACGTCTTGGGTACAGTAGGCACTAAGATAGCCAGAAGTAGCCTCTAGAGAATTTCTCACTTCACAATTGCTGGCTAAAATGCATGGTAGGAATTTCTCAAAGTGTTCTGATATTTGAAGCAGCACCCAGGTGAGCTCTTCAGAACCATGATGATGGTGATGCAGGCTGAGACCCTCACAAATAACCTCCTTGACTTCTGCTCCCCAGTCCTGCAAACAGAGGTGAAAGGCTCGAATGTCTTGATTTAACGCCTTTAGTATTTGGAGTAGAAGAATGTGGTAGCCAGCCTCCAAGATCGCCCCCAAAGATTGCTTTCTCCTGGTATTCAAGTCTTTGTGAGCTCTCCTCCTAGACTGAATCAGGAATGGCTTTGTGTAACCCACAGAATCAGGTGGAAGAGATGGTGTGTGACTTCTGAGGTGGGTCAAATACGGTATTGTGGCTTGTGTCTTGGCCTTTGGAAGCCATGCTCTGGGGGAAGCCAGTTGTCAGCTCATGAGGACACTCAAACAGCCCTCTGGAGAGGCCTACTTAATGAGGACCTGGGTCCTAACCCTAACCCTAACCCTAACCCTGGCAGCCATGTAAGTGAGCTGCTTTGAATGGACCATGGACCCTCCAGTTTCAAGCTGAGAGACAGCAAGATGGTCTTTCCCAGTGGAGCCACTTCCAAATTCCTGGCCGACAGAAATTGTGACAGATAATAGATGATTATAGTTATTATGAGCTAAGTTTTATTTTTGGGGGGGAATAATTATGCAGAAACAGATAAGTAATACAAGTGGCTTCCATTTTCCTGACTAAATGCTTATTAAGAAAGCTTCTTACTCTTCTTTTTCTCAATTTGTCTTGTGTACCTATGTAGTCACCAAACAATGTGAGTTAGATCCATTGCCTTTTTTCTTGCCTGGAATTATTTGACAAGTCCAGGCAGCTTGTGTTTTTCCAACTGGTTGCCAGTTCCCAGCCGGAAGAGTTGTTTTCATCTCCCAAGATTATCAGCATGTCCATTGCTTATTCTTCTTTCAGATAGAAGATGGCGGGTTTGAGAGCTGTCGGAATGTGACTTGTCAAACCCCATCTCTACTGTTTCCTGGCTGTATCAACTTGAGTGAATTTCTAAAGATTTATACATTTTGGTTTTCTTGACAATTAAGTATGAATAATAGTATGTACCACAGAAGTTTATAAGCAACTTAAATTTTAAAAGTATATTAAAAATTCACAACGTATTGTCTGGCACATGGTGGCCATTTACTAATGGTTTCTGTGATGACGATGGTGATGAGGAGGAGGGGGATAATGATAAAGGGTGGACTTTGGTATTTGGCATTCAAGGGCTCCCACAAGACCCTCCCTGTTTCAATTACCTGTTGTGTAACATACCACTTCCAAAGTTTGTACCTCACAGCAAGACTATTTTATTGTCTCTTGCAATTCTGTGGGTTGACGGAGCTCAGTCGAGTAGATCTTCTGCTCCCTGTGGTATTGACTGGAGTCATCTGGGGGCTTTACTGGGTTGCAATATGCAAGCTGACTCACTCACATGGTGGTCTTAATGTTGTCTGTTAGGTGGGAGCTCGGCTGGGGCTTTGATCAACGAGCCTACACATGGCTTCTCCACGTGGCTTGGGCTTCTCATAGCATGGTGGCTGAATCCGAAGAGGCAGTATCTCAGAAGCAAAAGCAGGGAGTGAAAACTACTGTTTCTCCTAAAGGTTAGGCCCCAAACTGGCATGGCATTATTTCTGCTATGTTCTATTTGTCAATCAGTCACAGAACCAGCCCAGACTCAAAATTAGGAGTGAAGTCTGCCTCTAGATACAGATAGTGACAAAGAATTTGCCATCACATTTAAGCCACCACATTCCCCAATTTCCATTCCAAATATCACCCAAGGGGATTCTATGAAGCAAGGTAAATCTGTTAGCTTTTCCAAGATATGCCTGGTTTTTCCTTATCTTTCTGTCCAGAGCTAGCCTGCCCATCTCCATGAAGTTTTCCTTTGGATACCTCTACCCTTTGGAGGATCCTAGAACTGACTGTCACGATTGGCCATTGATCAGTGCCTCCGTGCAGTTTTATGACAACACAGTTATTTGTTGGTATCCATAGGGGATTGGTTCCAGGACCCCTTGAAGGTTCCAATATGTTCAGATGCTCAAGTGCCTTATATAAAATGGCATAGTATTTGCAAATGACCACTGCAAATCCTCCCGTGTACTTTAAATCATCACTTGATTACTTTTAATACCTAATACAATGGAAATGCTATATAATTAGTTGCTGGAGTGTGTAGCAAATTCAAGTTTTCCTTTTTAGAATGCTCTGGAAAAATATTTTTGATCTGCAGCTGGTTGGACTGACAGACGTGGAACTGTGGATGTGGAGGGCGGAATGTACACGCACCTGTTACTTGACACTTTCCAGACCTGAACCTCATTTTGTATGTGCTTTCCCGTCGAGTGGGGCGTATATGGCTGGGCTTTCGGCATTAACCGTTGCTGAGGAAGTATCTTCTGACTTGAATACTACACTGTGAAGAGGCAGCGGTTACATTACATTTCCATGACTGGTTTTATCTATGCAGTAGTCGTCTAACGTCCTAAACGGGCACCCTAGCTACCCATAAAATAAGAACTACTCACAAGGGAAGCAGAGGGAACACGTGGCTGGCTGTTAACTTCATGTGTGAGCAGAAGCGTAGCCTTGAAGGACCTGACAGTGATATGAAGAGATTAATAGCGGAATCAATATGCAGTCTCTATCAACAATGCATTCGTTGGGGTATGAAATGTGAATCAGGCTGAAGGAATCATGCAACTGAAAGATGATTATATTCATAGGAATAGAAAGATGAAATATTCAAAGAAGATGGCGACAGGCCTGTAACTTTAACTTCAGATGTTAATATCACCTACCGAAAGGACTTAAAATAGAGCTAAAATTCAGAAATTAAAAATGGAAAAAGAAAAAATGAAAATTTGCACGTTTCTTTGAGGAATATGTCTAGGTGCTCTTGTGTGAGTCTCCCATGTGGTCACTACAGCCGTGGCTTTTCCTGTACGGCACAGCCACTTTAAAAACAAATCACATGACATTACTTTTGACTAATTTTACTATATTCTCTGTAACTAATTGGTCATTTTTAAAATGTACGAGTAAACTTTATACTCCCTCTAAAAAAGGAAGGGGATTGGCATTTATTGAACATTCAGAGCCAAGCACGTTGCTGGGTTTACACGTCGCATTTCGTGTATTTTGATGCTCGTTGTAGAAGTGGTGTTACTCCCGTCTGACAGACAAGGAAACCAAACACTTAACTTGCTTTATCTCACAACCAGTACGTGGAAAAGCCAGAACTGAATGCAGATCTGTCTGAGGCCAAGGCCCTTATCTTTCATTGGTACCATCCTACCTACAACTCCCTTGAAATGAAGCTATCTGGGTGAAAAAAGAGGGGGAACTGCTTAACTAGGGACCGCGGTTTCTAGAGCATTTTAATCATAAACTCCCCACGGTGAGGGCATGATTTGGGCAGCCTCTCTGCGTGCAGACTTTCACCACTGCCTAGGATAAAAGCTAAACATTAACCCACCCGAGCACCACTTTTCTCCTTTTGTTTTTAAACCCCCATGACTCTCAGTGGCTTTGGTTATAGACCCTGTCTATGATTACTCCCTTTTAGACAGCTTCTGGGCACCGTGACGACATGTTTGGAAACACCATGGCATATTTGTGGTGATTAAACTTCACTGAGAAAATGTCTGGGTCCTAGGTTTCCACAGGCCCCGTGGCTCCATCATGGCCTGGGGTTCCCTATTTATGCCTCCGTTTGAGGAATCTCAAGAGAGTTCTTGGGCTCCTTCTCTTCAGCCTCAGAAGGGAGGGAAAGAATCCTGGCTGGGCATTTCCAGAGGGCTTCAAGGGGATCAAAGAGAGAAAAGCAAACACGGAGGGAAAATGTGCTATTTATTCTCGGAACAAAGTTACATTGGCAGCTCTCTCCTCCCCAGTAACGCGTGCTTTCCTGGAAGGATTATGCATGTGCCTGCTCCCCCCCCCCCCCCCCCCGTAGGCTTTAACCCCCTCTCGCCTGTGACCTGCAGCGTCTGTCTTCCACTGCCTCTCAGCCGGGCTTTCAGTTCTCTCACTGGCTGGGAGAGATTTAAAGAGATTAAAAGCACCCGTGAGAGAAAGCAGGTCAGCACAGCCGCTACAAGTGTCCGTGTGAGCAACCCAGGCCGGCAGTTCAACCTAAATTCGGCCCTGTGAGTGGCATTCCTGCACCACAGCTGGGAGGGCCCCAGGCATCTTAGGGTCTCCGTCCCCACGGAAAGAAGGAGGAGGCTTAAGCTGAAGGGAGGAGGCTGCTGAGTACGGGTGCTTTTCTTCCGGAGAGAAATCTCATTCATGTATTTTCTCAGGGGCACTTCTGCTCTTAATTAAGCAGTTGAACGAATTCACTGAGTACTGCACGGCAAGATAACTTATTGAGAAGCTCTCTTGTGTCTTTCTCTCTTTGTTGTCAGCGCTCGTCTCTCCTCTGCACCAAGAAGGTAGGAAAACTCTTGTGTGCCCTTGTCTTTGGGGGCCTTTTGGCTGCAGGGGTGAAAACGGACTTTCCAGGAGAAGACGACACCCTTACTCTTGGCTTTGTTTCGGCCACCTGTGCTCACTGAGGGGAACCGTGTGCCCTGTGCTGGCGCTGGAGTGGGGGCTTCGGGTTTCTGAGGGTGCACATCCTGACTGCAGGCTAAGGAGGTCCCTGAAAAAGAAAGAAAAACAAGGTTATTGAGGGTGCTCATGAAGTGTGACTGCCCGGGGCTTCCTTTCCCACAGCACTCCCAGTGAGGGCTGCTGAGGGGCAGGAGGAGGGGTGGGGTAGAGTAGAAACAGCTAAGCATTAAGGACTGTGGCCTTGAGAACCCCTGTGGAAAAATCCCAAGTCCCAGGGCTCAGAAGAACCCGCCTCCTGGGTCCACACAGGACTGGAAAATAAGCCTGGATGTGGGGACCAGTGCAGACAGAGTTTGGAGGGCCCTCTTTGCATGCTCTGACTTCACCAGGAACATACCCTTGACCTTGGGGAGGGGGCACGCCCCAATAAGGACTGAGGTTAAATTTCCCTATGGAGGGAGTAAAGAGCTCTGGGCAAATTAAATTCAGTTTAGAGAAATAAGTGTGATGGTTCTTGCACCCTAATCACCTACTGGGTACAAGGCACTGAGCCAAACTCTGGAGAACAAGCATCTACTGCCCTCACAGTTGAGGCAGCACGTTGCAGAGTTCACGATAAAGACATGTCACAGATGCCAGGGACCCAGAAGGGAGTGTTTCCTCTAATTAGGCTCAGGGAAACCTTTCCAGAATTGCTCACCTTTTTCCCCTGACTCTTTAAAGATGAATTAGAATTCCTCAGGGGAGGATGGGGGTGGAGTTGAGAACATTCTGTACAAAGATACAGAAGTGTGAAATAACATGACAGGTTTAGGAAACAGGAAGGAGGCTGATACAGCTGAAGCATGACAGGTTGTTACAGGATGGGTGGGGAAGTTGGGTGGGGAAGTTAGGTGGGGCCGATCCCGAAGGGCTTTGCATCCCATGCAAAGGAGTCTAGACTTTATCCTGTAGAAGGTGGGCAACTCCCAAAGGATTTTAGTGACATTAACAGATGCATTATTACGAAACAAAGCCATTTAAGGAAGGTCACAAAGGAGGAATGACCACAAAGATAAAAGAGATTCTGGGAGATGGGGAAATGCAGAAGTGAAGGGAGAAGATTTTGTGAAGCAGAAGGTGACCAACAGTGGACAGTGCTGCCAAGAGGTGCCGACACAAGCTCAGGGACAAAGCTATAACTTGCATTTTCTTTTTTTTTTTAATTGAGGTATAGTCAGCTTATGTTGTGTCACTTTCTGGTGCACAGCACAATTCTTCAGTCACACTTGAATGAATATATTCATTTTCATATTCTTTTTCACCATAGGCTACTACAAGATATTGAATATATTTCCCTGTGCTATACAGTATAAACTTGTTTATCTATTTTATATATACCTGCCAGTATCGGCAAATCTCAAATTCCCAGTTTATCCCTTCCCACTCCCCTCCCCTCTGACAACCACAAGTCTGCATCATATGTCTGTGAGTCTTTCTGTTTTATATATAAGTTCATTTGTCTTTTTTTTTTTAGATTCCACATATGAGTGATATCACATGGTATTTTTCTTTCTCTTTCTGGCTTAATTCACTTAGAATGACATTCTCCAGGGCCATCCATGTTGCTGCAAATCACATTATTTTATCAGTTTTGAAGGCTGAGTAGTATTCCATCGTATAAATATACCACAATGGTATCTTTATCCAGTCATCTGTCAGTGGACATTTAGGCTGCTTCTATGTCTTGGCTATTGTAAATAGTGCTGCTGTGAACATTGGGGTGCAGGTGTCTTTTTGAGTTAGGGTTCCCTCTGGATATATGCCCAGGAGTGAGATTGCTGGGTCCTATGGTAAGTCTAATTTTAGTCTTTTGAGGAATCTCCGTACTGTTTGCCACAATGGCTGCACCAAACCGCATTCCCACCAACACTGTAGGAGGGTTCCCTTTTCTCCACACCCTCTCCAGCATTTATCATTTGTGGATTTTTGAATGATGACCATTCTGACTGGTGTGAGGTGATACCTCATTGTAGTTTTGAGTTGCATTTCTCTTATAATTAGTGATATTGAGCATTTTTTCATGTGCCTATTGGTCATTCGTATGTCTTCATTGGAGAATTGCTTGTTTAGGTCTTCTGCCCATTTAACTTGCATTTTCTTAAAGCACAACTATTAACAGTTTTACTAGGCATGCTTCATAGTTCTAGTGCCTCATTTTTTAAATAATTAAAACTTCTCCATTTTACAGTAACTTCCTCTTTGTTAGAAAGAGACTGTTTTGTATGAACGATTTATTGAATGAAATTCTGCCCATGCTTATTTAAACTTGTTAGCCAAGATGAAAAAAGTAAAGGAGGTGTCAGCCTGGGCGTGACAATCTCCTTATGGAAAATAAAGGGAACAAAACAAAAGCAAAATTTACACTCAGCTATGTTTACGGCTTAACTGGTGAACACGTTTTGATTTAAAACCTATCATTAATCAGAGGTAATGTTGTGTTGGGCAGCAGAAACTGGCTAGAGAAATATTTTGATTTCCACTCTATTACCTCAAGCAAGATAAAGTGGTTGAGCAAAGAGGATTTCGACTTCTACTCTTCTGACTGGGCCTGTGAGGAAATGACTCAATGAGAGATAAGCCTCCACTTTGTAATAGAATAAAGACTTGCTTAATTGATATCTGTTCCTCATTATTTCATCCCCTTTGGGCATGTAACATTTTAAGAAAGGTAGGGGAGGTGATGAGCACACCGGAGGCTGGATGGGGCATGTACAGCTTAAGCTCCCTGAGCCTTTTAGTATTATTAAAATTTTTTGTACCGGTGCTTCCAACATCCTCTTGTAGTCCTCTGTACAGGTAAAGCACCCCATTCTGGAAAGGAAGAGAAGGACTGAGCATGTTAATTTCATTACCTACATCTGGAAACTAGAATGCAGAGGGGGCACAACTGTCATCACTGATTTATTTGGTTATTAAAGGCATCCATTAGGCCTTGTAAAATGTTGGTAAAAGGTTGGACTATAAATGAGTGGTGCTGCGTTCTTCAACCTTGGTGTCGAGGAGCAGGTGTTAGTAGCTAACACTATCGAATGACTAGTTCCATTTCATCGGGCTGTTGTGAGATGAATAAACTTAAATGCCACCTGGTTAATGACTATCCATGGGACTTAACAGACATCCCATTACTTTGCCAGGGAATGCAACGGCAAAAGTGAGAACATGGTTTAAAAAAAAGAAGGAAGGAAGGTGGGAAGGAAGGAAGGAAGGTGGGAAGGAAAGAAGGAAGAAACAAAGAAGCAAAGAAAGAAAGAGAAATTGTCTTACCTTTCCTGACTAATATTTTAAACAAGTACACATTTTTTTCCAGCTTACTTTTGTTAAGATGAATGAATATGAAATGACTGTAGGGCAGAACATTAAAAAAACAATTCTCAGCCTTCTGATTTTCCTAAAGTGACATCATTAGTGGTGACACACCGATGTCTCTGTCTGTGCATCTATTAGCCTCTCATCAGGCCATGAGGCAATTTCTTTTGTCTTTCATTTTTCGATTTACATGACTGCCTTGCTCCGACACTCCTGGAGATCATTTACTATTTCTGGAATTCATAACTGCTTGATGTCTGAAGGCGTCTTGTAAATAACAGTGCCATCAGAGAAGGGACAAGGATTCTGGTTTCAATCGTTCGCGTTTTCTTGGGGCGGAACCGGATTTCCTGCTCTTCGCCGTGTGGTGATGCCCTCTCTCACTCAAGGCTAAGTCTAGGGGTATTTGTTAGTTTGGCATCATCTTGACATGCTTTGGTCAAGAGAGAGATTTTTAATATCTTCCTCTTCCTGATAACTTTCGGCGATCATCCATTACTAAACCGAGAGCCTTACTATTTTGCAAGCTCCTCACCTGTCAGGACCCAGGCTTTGTCTCTGCATTTCCTACTGAAGTGGTTCTCTATCCTGACTGCACATTTTAGTTACCTGCAGAGGTTAAAAAAAAAAAAACAAAAAAGGGGGGCCCCACGCCTAGAAATTCTGATTCAGTTGGTCCGGTCTGGACCCCAGCTTGGTATTTCAGAATACGCCTCAGTGAGGCTTGGGTATAACTTGCAGCAAGGTTGCTTACGGTGTCTAGGGCAAGTCCCTGTGAAGAGCAGGTGGCTCCAGGAAATGGCAGTTAAATTGAAACACATTGGTAAAGGGGCTACACAGGGCCAGATGATTTTGGGAGAGGACATATCTGGACATACTTCACTGCTGGCATCATTTTTTTAAAATTTTATTTTATTGAGGTATAGTCAGTTTACAATGTTGTGTCAGTTTCCAGTGTAGAACACAATTTTTCAGTTATACAGGAACATACATATATTCATTGTTGCATACTTTTTCGCTGTGAGCTAACACAAGATCTTGTATACATTTCCCCGTGCTGTACAGTATAATCTTGTGTATCTATTCTACATATGCCTGTCAGTGTCTACAGATTTCTAACTCCCAGTCTGTCCCTTCCAGCCCCCCTCCCCCTCTGGCAACCGCAAGTTCGTGTTCTATGTCTGTGAGTCTGTTTTCTGTTTTGTATTTATGTTCATTTGTCTTTTTCTTTTCTTCCTTTCTTTTTTTTTCTTTTTTCTTTTTTTTTAGAGTCCACATATGAGTGATCTCATATGGTATTTTTCTTTCTCTTTCTGGCTTACTTCACTTAGAATGACATTCTCCAGGGACATCCATGTTGCTGCAAATGGCGTTATGTTGTCGGTTTTTATGGCTGAGTAGTATTCCACTGTATAAATATACCACCTGTTCTTTATCCAGTCATCTGTTGATGGACATTTAGGCTGTTTCCATGTCTTGGCTATTGTAAACAGTGCTGCTATGAACATTGGGGTGCAGGTGTCATTTTGAATTAGGGTTCCTTCTGGATATATGCCCAGGAGTGGGATTCCTGGGTCATATGGTAAGTCCATTCCTAGTCTTTTGAGGAATCTCCATGCTGTTTTCCACAGTGGCTGCACCAAACTGCATTCCCACCTCATGGCTGGCATCCTGTAGTACCTTAAGCAGCTCCTCATTTGGGGGTAAAACCACAGGGGCCTGAAGGTCTCACCTTAGCTCAGCTGGTAGCTCCGGTTTGTATTATGCTCTCCCCTTCGGTGCTGTGCCTAGTTTCCTCAACAGTAAAATGGAAGTAATCAGTTTGAGGCTGTATTTTTGTTTAAGGCAAAAACCAGCACCAGTAAAAATTTGCCACAGTGAGCTTTGTACGAAATCATGCAAACCCGGGTGGGAGTTTGGGAAACGGAAGCAGCAGAAATGTGTTTGGGGTCCTTGTCGAAGCTGATCCGTAGGGCTCAGTGATAATGTGGACTTAGGGATCCTTCCACCCAGGATCGCGACATTAGTGTTGCTGAAGAAATGCCACAGCCTCCCCTGACTGAGGCTGAAACTACCACTCCTCCTTCGTGCGGAGTGAAGGGGCTCTGAGGAATAGACCTCTCCTATGAGTTGGACGTGCTGCTTGGCCAGGACACCAGCGTGCAGGATGGTGGAGCCCTGCTCTTACCACCAGTGCTGTGGTAGTCCTGAACGCCCTGCAGGGAGGCCCAGGTCTGCTGGGATGCACATCAGCAAGAGTGCTCACACTGAGCTCGGTTCACAGCCCTGGGCCTGGAGCCACGCGTGGAGCAGCTACTTCAGGTGCTGGGGTCCTGGGATGAGCCTCCTTCCCCTTCTAACCCCTGCCCCTGGCTGCAGCTGGAGCTGCGCGCTCCAGTTACACACAAGGACTCCCTCCTGCACAAGGACTCCCTCCTGCCTGTGCCCCTGCCCGGCTCATCCTGTGTGGCTCAGACCCAGCTTGTGCTCCTATCCACCTCAGCCCTAAGTCCCGTGACCAGGGGAGTAGCTGCACAAGGTAGCCCCTGAGCAAATCCCCTGGCCCAGCAGAGGGTCTTAATACCCCTTCTCACATCCGATCCAAAGTCTAAATTGTTCTGCTATTATTTAATTATGTCCCCCCAGAGATGGAAAATACAGGCTTCCCTCTTTCATGATAGTTGTGCCACTAGTGATGTACTGGACCCTCTCATTTTGGGATAAATCTCCACAGTGCTTTTGGTTTCCCTTAACTGTCCACAGTTTATCTCTCCTCATCTCAGGCTATGGAGGATCAAGCCACACATAGTATCTTAGTAAAAGGCAATCACAGACAACTTACGGGATTGGTGGAAAACAGAGAGTTTTGATGATTGCATAACTGTAAGAAGTGAGTGGGACCTGAAATGAGGACTTTCCTTCCTATGGAAAGGGTCGTGGTGAATGTGGACAGTTGTGGTATTAAAATGTAGCACTTGAGAAACCTGGGTTGCTGGAACAAACAGATCTTCACTTCATGAAATCTCAGTTTTCTCATCTATAAAATATGAAAAACAAGAGTACTTAACATGTCAAGATGCTGTGAAGATTAAAAGAATTATATGTGTAAAGGACTGGTGCAGGGTTGGGCACCTAAGAGGCTCTTGTTAGTAAGTAAGGCAGTAAGTGCACACACATGCAACCATGAAGTGGGTAGCTTTGAAGAGTTCCTTCCAAGGCTTAACCATAGTCCACAGGTCTCCTGAGATAGCTGTTCTGGAAGCATCCATTTCTATAGGATTCTGGAGCAGTCACTCTGCAGCTCTTCCCTCAGGTTGGTTTCCATGCAAGGATGCATGCTTTGGAGAATGACCCCAAAAGGGCTCTCTGGCCACTTAGGTCCAGCTGCACAACCAGAGGCAGGGGCTGCCCTCGTGGCAGTTCTCACCCCTTTATATCTACGACTCCTGAGACTAGATGGAGTGCATGGTTCTACAGTACCTTCTTCATTATAGTGATATGAGGTGATCCTAAGCAGAGCGTTTAGCCCAATGCCTGGTGTGTACTAAGCCTGTAACAAATGTTGGCAGTTCTTAATAGTAGTAATTTTTAATCCAAAGCTGGGTCCATGGGTCAGAGTGCTTCCAAACGTCTTTCCTCCAGTTTAGGGAGCAAGCGAATAGGCTCTGGGTTGGGGCCAATCTATGGAAAGTCTCTGACACCTACTAACATTTGTGTCTTCTTTCTTTCTCTTCTCTTCTCTTTCTCTTCTTTCTTTCTTCCTTCCTTCCTTCTTTCTTTCTTTCTTTCCTTTTTTTGCTTTTCTTTCTTTCACATTTATTGAGCACCACCTATTTGTATCGCCGTTTGCTCAGCACACAATTCTCTGACTTCCGGTGTTCATCCATGGCAGTTACACTGGGCTGGTACAAATAGTGTTACGCCAAGAAAACCCACTTCTCAATACCACTTCTCTGTCTCCCTGCTGATAAAGCTGGAGAGTTAGGAGGAGCTCTGATCACGGCACCTTACAAGCCAGGGTGTGAAATCTGGAGTTAGTTATGTATGTATTTGACAGATAAAGAAACTGAGGTCTGAGTGCGGAGTATTTGCCCAAGTTCAGAGAGTACTCTGCTGGCCATCTGGGGCTAGAATCTGGTTCCCTGATCAGTTTAGGAGACAAGGGCCCTTTTCAGCAGGCGAGCTGCCTCTGTATGAGAGTGACATAACTAGTCTTTTATATTTTCATCTACACATAGGTGTTCTTTTCTGAAGAGGTGCATTTCAAAACTAAATGAAGTAGTTCTTGAATAAGTCTAGAACGGTGGTTCTTAGCTCTGACTGTATTAGATCATCTGAGAAGCATTTAAAAAAATATTGATCTTGGAGTCCTACACCAGACCAATTAAATAAGCATTTGTGGGAGCAGGGGCCTCAGACTGGTGTTTAAAGCTCTCCAGGTGTTCCTAATGTACAGTCAGGGATCCATGGTCTAATATGCAGTCACTCTAATATACAGTCAGTGGCCTAGACATCAGTGCTTTCAAAATTCTAATGCACATTTGAATTATCTGGAGATCTTATTAAAATGCAGATTCTGACTCAGTACATTAAGTGGGACTGGAAAGTTCCCATATCTAACAAGCTCCCAGTTCATGGTAATACTGCCAGTTCCCAGACCACACTTGGAATAGCCTCTCCAGAAGGTGCTCTGGATTCTGGTCATCCAGTGGTCACTAGTTACTCCAGCCAGAGGCCTGGAAATCACCTCTTTCCTTCATCCTCTCAATCCGCACCCTATCAGCTCTTGTCGATTCCACCCACTGCTCCCTGCAGCCCCTGTCCTCTCTTAATAGACTGGGCAACATTCTCTTCCATGTTCGTCCACCGTCACTCCCCAACCTGGCTGTGCTCTCTGCTAGATCGTCTCCTCATGGGGCTTTTTTGACTCCTTCTTGGCACTGCGCACGCCGGTTTTACTCTGTAGAAAGCTCTTCCAGGTCTTGACCTACCTCTTAAGGGACCACAGAATCCCTGGACCCCCGCTGCCCGCACTAGTCACGTATGACGACTGTCTGGGAACAGTATGCCCTTCTGATTCTTCTCTAAGTTTCCGGCGCCCAGCTGAGAGCCTATCAGCCTAACGGTTGTTGAATTTAAGAAAGAAAACCCCAACTCTGAATGAGCAAGCCAAACAAAGACCTCAGCTGCTCTCCTTCCGATCAAAATGAACATTCCTTTAAGATTATGCATCAGGTTTTAAACTCCCCACCTGGAAAAAAAAAAGTTGACCAAATTCAACAAAGTAAGTATTATTTCCCATAGTTTAATGGGAGCTCAAAGCAGGCGACAGGACAGGAAGGAGAGCATGGATGCTGGCAGCCGCTTGGGGGTCTGCTTCCAAACCTGGCTCGTCCCAGCAGAGGGAAGGGGTAGAGCTCTGGGCCAGGGTGGGGACAGCCGCCGGGGAACCCTCCAGGGCCCTGCACACGGTCAGAAGCGCCCAAGGGAGGAAGGAGTGCGGGAGCTCGAACCGACTCGATGCGGAGGGAGGCGCCGCCGCCCGCCGCAGCCAGTCAGGTTCCGCGTCTCTCCAGGGCCCACAGGGGCCGCTCGCCTGGGGAAGGGGGCGGGGGGTGGGGGGAGAGGGCAGGTCCCGGGCAGAGTGGGTGGAGTGGAGGGGGAGACCGAAGGAAATGAGGCAACCTTTTCCTCCCGCGGACTCGCGCTCCTCCGGCGTCTGCGGGGCTCGGCGCTGCCGCCCGGGACCCCGCGCCCCGCGCCAGCCGTGGCGAGTCCCCCGCTGGGATTTCTTCCCCAGGCGCCAGTGCCAGCCTGGTGGCGTCCTTCCCTTAGGGGTCGGCTCTGGTCCCCCGGCTCGGGCCCCCGGCGCCCGGACCTCAGACCCCGGAAGTGCGCGCCGGCGGTGCCAGCGAAGGTAAGCGGCGACGGTGAGCGCGCTCGGGGCGCGCGGGCGCCCGGCATCCCCAGCGGGCCCTGGCCTGGCCGCTTCAGCCCCTCTTCGGAAACACCGGAGCACTGCTGACCCCCTGCCCGGGTGTTCCAGGCTGGGTCCCCCTGGGAACTTCGCTTCCCAGCACTTTCTCTCTCCCTCTCTCTCTCCTCGCACTTTCCTGTTGCCTCCGCCCCGCGTTTTCTGGTGCCAACAACTCTCTGCTCCCTGCTTAAGCAGTCCGGCTTCGGAGAGCTAGAGAGCGAGTCCTTTACAAATCTCGGCGCCTCTCTCCTCCTCCGCCTCTGGGACCAGGGGCTGAGCATGCGGGCCCCGCGACACGGACTGGCTTTGACCCTGGCCTGCCGGGTGCGAACCTGCCCGAATTCTCCGTGGCTCACGTTGAACTCATTTACCTGGCTCCTTTTAAGCACTCAGCTGGCCACATGCTTTTGGCGACCCCCAGTTGACCCCCTGAAATCAAAGCGGATTGGGGAGTGAAAAGGCCCTTGGGGCCCCTGTAGCCTCAGGGAGACGCTCTGCTAGTGGAGAGGGGCGCCGTCAGCTCCTTGCCCTTCTATTTGGGGTTCCCAAGAATTGGAGTGTAGGGGTGGGGAGGAGCACTGGATATGGGACGCACGTGGGACATGGAGGTAACGAGGCTGGCTTGGAAGGAGAGGACAGCCAACCACTTCGTGCTAGCTTGCCATTTTGCTCTTACTAACTGCCTGAGTTCTCACATGAAGCCTCTGATTAGGAACTCCTATCCCTAGTTTCCAAACGGGCAAAATGACGTGCAGAGGTTCAGTAATGCCACCAGGGCTGTAAAGCTGAGAAGGGGCCCAGCCAGGATTTGGGAATGGGTTGCTTTGTAGTGCACATCCCATGCCCAGCCCTAAGGGTTCCTCTGTCCGGTCTGAGTAGGATCCTACCATTGGCTTATACTACGGGGGACTGGGCTTTTTCTATTTTGAGCAAATACATCTTGATTCCATTCGAATGCAGATGATTTATTTAGTACCTACTGTCCTCACAGTTCAGTGGTAAGCACTGATGTTTCACCTTTGACCCTCACTCTTTCATCCTTTCCCATCATCCATCCAGCCTGTCACCAAATATGTAATTCTTCCCCAAAAGGCTGGCTTGAGTCTCTCTCCGCAAAAGGCATTAAGCTTAATGGCTAAGATCCCAAGCCCTGGAGTGAGACCGTCAGCGTTTGAATCCTGGATGAGAACTTTGTGCAGCTTTCTGTGTCTCTATTTCCTCATCTGTAAAGTAAGGATGGGAGGATTCAAAGCAGTGGCTCTCAACTAGGATTTTGGTTTTGCCTCCCAGATGACATCTGGCAATGTCTAGGAACATTCCTGGCTATTAACATGTTAGTGGGGAAGGATGCTATTCATCTGATGGGTGGAGACCAGGGATGGTGCTAAGCGTCCTGGGATGCACAGGACAGCTCCGCACAACAAAGAATTATCCCACTCTAGTGGTGCTTGCTGACGATGAGAAACCACTGTATTAATTTATCAGTTGATGAAGAGCGCTGTCATTCCCAACTCTCATCCTCTTACCTGCTTCAGTTTGGCTGATCGTACCAGCCTCTGTCCCAAATCCCCCCTCATTCCAGTGCTAGAATTCTGTTGTTAAAACCACTGCCACAAATGATAAATGCTAGAGAGTGTGTGGAGAAAAGGGAACCCTCCTACAGTGTTGGTTGGAATGCATTTTGGTGCAGCCACTGTGGAAAACAGCATGGAGATTCCTCAAAAGGCCACAAACAGACTTACCATATGACCCAGCACTCCCACTCCTGGGCATATATTCAAAGAGAACCCTAACTCAAAAAGACACTTGCACCCCAACGTTCATAGCAGCACTATTTACAATAGCCAAGACATGGAAACACCCTAAATGTCCATCAACAGAGGACTGGATAAAGAAGATTTGGTGTATTTATACAATGGAATACTACTTATCCTTCAAAAATGATAAAATAATGCCATTTGCAGCAACATGGATGGCCCTGGAGAATGTCATTCTAAGTGAAGTAAGCCAGAAAGAGAAAGAAAAATACCACATGATATCACTCAAATCTGGAATCTTAAAAAAAAAAATACAAATGAACTTATATATAAAACAGAAACAGACTCACAGGCATAGAATACAGACTTGTGGTTGCCGGGGGGGAGGGGGGTGAGAAGGGATAAACTGGGAGTTTGAGATTTGCAGATACTGACTGGTATGTATAAAATAGATAAACAAGTTTATACAGCATAGCACAGGGAAGTATATTCAGTATCTTGTAGTAGCCTATGGTGAAAAAGAATATGAAAATGAATGTACGTATACTTAGATATGACTGAAGCATTGTGCTGTGCACCAGAAATTGACACATTGTAAACCAACTATACCACAAGTAAAAAAAAAAAAAAAATTAAAAAAAAAAAAAACCCACTGCAGGCCATGCTACTACACTGCCTTAATAACCTTGTTGGGCTCCCTGTGCTAACGGAAGGGACAGGAATCTGGGCGTGTTTTACAGGCACCAGAGATAGATCCTGTGCATATTAAAATTTGAGAATCACTGTCTTACAGAATAAAAACTAACCTCCGACGTTGGCATACGTGCCTGTTCACGCTGGCGTCGACTTACCTTCCCAGACTCACCTTATGACACTTCCTCCCGTACTATTCTCCTGGTGTTCTAGGTCTTGACTTTTTGGAATGCCCTTCCTCCTCCATGGCTGGCAAATTCCTCATCATTCTCTGAGACTACAGCTCAAGTACCCCTCTGGGTGAAGTGTTCTTTAGTTCCTGGAGATGGCTCAGTTCTGTCCCTCCCTGCTACCCCAGCCCCAGCCCCTTTTTTCTTTCATTGTGTCTCTTGTAGTGTTTACTGCACTGTATAAGGGATCCCCTGACCAGTCATGTGTACCTGGAACATAGTACAGTGCTGTGTTCACGGTGGTGGTTAAGCTTGTAGGCTTTGGAGTCAGGCTGCCCGTGTTCAAATCCCAGTTCTGCCATTTATTAACTCTGTGACCTTAAGCACTTTGACTTAGTCTCTCAAACCATTTTTAGTAAAATAGGAAGAAATAGTCTGCCTTCTCTACAGACTGTGACTGACTAATGGGATAATGATTGCTCATCATAATACTGAGTGCCTACTCTGTGCCAGGACATGGTTCAAGTTTGGCATTTTATATTTTCACTCATTTAATCTTTATTTATAGGACCATATAAAGTTAGTATTACCCTATTTTCCAGGCAAAGAAATGAAGGCACAGAGAGGCTAAGTGGTTTCCCCAAAGTGGTAGGCCAGGATTCACAGAGACATCCGAATTGCAAAACACACACCCTTCACACTGTGCAGGTAAAGGGCTTGAACCAGTGGTCCACATACAGTAAGTGCTCTGTAAACATGAGCTGGAGTTTGTTGTGTCCATTAATAAGAGGCAAAGTCCATTGGCTTTTTCAGCTGCACCACACTTGTGGTCTAAGACTGTGCCGTTATTTTTACACCTCCCGTTCCTTTCCCCTCCTCCTTGCCCCTAACCCAGTCTCAGAAGGACGAGACATTGGGGTCTATCTCCTGTCACAGCTCTTGGTCAGCACCAATGAACTTGTTGCTAAATGAAGTCTTGCGTGTGTCTGACCAGGGTCAGATCAGCATTAACTCTTTGGGGAGGGGCTCATGGAGTCAGCACACCTGCCTGGAAGAGAGAGGTGCAGACTTAGGGTCAGGAGCTACCTGACTCCGGCTTTGTCGTTTCTAAGCACGTGCCCTTTGCAGCGTGCACCTAGCGCATAAATACTGGGTTAAATTAATCAGCGGGTGTGGGATGGATGGATGAATGACACCAGCTGGGTCTCCCATCTTATACTTGATGAGATACAGAGTATACTTTCTCTCTATGTGTTATAAAGAACATTTATATATTAAAGATAAAACTTAAGGATTTAATGACTCCTATGGAATTTTGGAAAGCCAGGTTTGGGACCTGTCACTGACCCCCTGTCTGAGTCATGTGTGACATTGGATGCTAGGTTACAGTGGATCACTTCACCGACTTGGAGTCTTTTGTTTCCCTGAATGAAGCCCTGCTTTTGGAACTTGAACCCTTTTCTTGCTGGTCCATTGGCTGCTTGCTGCATAGGCCAGACCTCCTTGCACGAATACTTGCACATTTGTGTGCTCTGGTTTCTTTCACAGCTGACCCACACAGCTGTGACCCCCTTGAGTTTGCTTGTTTTGGTCTGTTGTCCCCAAAACTTCAGTGGAATGAGGTTACTTGGTGTGTGCAAGGCCTTGCAGTCTTGTTAGGGGTCACAGAAATCCTCTGATAAGGCTGCTTTCGAGAATGGAGCAGGGTGAGAATGTCCCCACTCATTAACACGTTAGCGACCCCTCAAGGCCCCTGTAGCACTGCCTTCTCCCTTCAGACCCGGACTCTTACTGTCTTCTGGCGTTATCCCCTTTCCTGGGTCACAAGTTGACTGATCTGAGAAAGGTTCCCCCAGGGTGCTAACAGTTGGAGCCAGAGTCTGACCCAAGATCTTTGGGGCACCACTTGCATTTTCACTGAGCCTTTTAAGGCCTGATCCAGAAGATGAACTAGCCCAGGAGAGGGTGTCAGGCCCAGCCCCAGATTTTCAGGCCTCTGGTGCCATCCCCTTGCTGCCATGTTGGGCGGCACCTCTTAGCTGACCAGCAGTCCGATTCCCAATGACGCTGGCTCCTGCTTGCGTGTGGAGTTCTGCGGAGAGGTGCCTCACCCTGCTTAGGCCTTGAGCTGTGTTCGCTGTGAAATGCCCCTGCACTATTTGACTCTATATGATGCCCTTTTAGGTTCTGTAAGAGGCATTTAGTCTAGATTGGACCATACACGGTGATGGGATCTTGAGGAGTGAGGGTGGGTTTGGAATATTTGTGGGGGGAGTAGCTCTGTGCTGGTGCCAGAGACACAGCCATGAGGAGGACGTGCTCCTTATCATTAAGGTCACAGTTCATGATGTGTGATGGACACATAAGCAGGTCACCAGAGTATGATAAGTGGAATGAAGAGACCTGAGCAGAGACCTGGGAGCTCAGAGGAGCCAGCCACCACTGACAGACAGGAAGCGGCACGTGCCTGGGATTGAGCCCGTGGAGGGTCTGACAGATGTGTGGGTGTGTGGTGACTGGGAGGCTAGAGGAGGTGGTGGTGATGGGCTGGGCCTTCTAGCGGGATCTGTCTCTGCGTGTTGGGAGGCAGTGGAGCTGGCAGTTAAAGCTCAGGTGTGCTGAGCTCTTTGGTGGCTCTGCCTCCTGCTTCCTCCGGGGGCAGTGGAACCAGAGCCCAGGGGCTGGGGGAGGGACACTGTCTCCAGTAAGCAAAGAAACTGCAGTCGCCAGGCTGTGCTTAGTGGTTGTGGGTGGTGGTTTTGTTTTATTTTATTTTTCAAAGCCCTAGCTGATGAACCGTGTGGATGGCCCCTCCCAGGTCTGGGCTTTTGAACATTACCTTCAGAGATCCAAAGGTCTGTATGAATCGGTAAGTAATTGCTAGTTTCTCTGGACTTAGGGAGAAAGAAGGGAGAGAGACTCTGGACTTTGAGATGGACGAAGAATGGAGAGAGAGTGAGAGACAGAGGAAGAGAGAGCACACTTGATTGACTGATTGATCAGTTCTGTTTTACATAAAATCAGCATGAGACCCAGATCAACTATCAGGACTGACACATTTCCCAGGAATCACGTTCACATTTACAGCCCTTCTCTTTGATCCCAAAGTCTTTTGCCAAAGCTCACCACAGGTGATGGGTACAATATGCTTGTTGGCTTCTTTAATCTATTTATCACTTAGTGACCCCCTGGCACGTAGGAGACACTTAGTAAGTGGTAAATAAGTGCATGAATGCCCTAGGTCACATCCTGACCTTCAAGGTGCTGACGGCTCAAATGGGGAGAAAGACAAGAAAATCAACATAGCGCAGTGGAGTAAATCTGTGACAGAGAAGATACAGGTGCAGAGGAAGGGGGTCAGGGAACGGAGGCCGAGGGAAGGGACATCTCCCTGCGGAACACCCTTCCTGCAGGGAAGGTGGTCCTGTGGGTGGTTCCTAGTGGTCAGTTATAATAGGAGCACCTGGTGTAGGTACCGGAGCCCGTGCTAAGGGATTTACATGCCTTATTGCATTGATCCTCACAGCCATCCTCTGCGGTCGTATTACAGGAGGAATCAGGATCCCACCACAGGCAAAAGGCAGACCTGGGACCAGATCCAGGCCACCGGCCTCCAAAATCTTCACCGTTGCCCCAGGCAGTGTCAGGATGGTCATATTATTATCAGAGATGCTTTTAGAAAATCTAGTTTTCAGAAAGGAAACCACAGGTGTGCGGGTTGCTGTGGTTCAGGTGAGAACGGTCATTTCCTCCACGTTTTTCCCCCTTTCCCTCTCCCCGCCCTGATGGCTGGGGCCTTGCCTTGTTAGAACTTAGGGCCGTTAGAAGCTCTCTGCTCTGGGGATCAGCACCTCTCTCTTCCTCCTCTTGCCCCCTCTTTGATCATCTAGGCAGCATGCACTTTGTCCTCCAAGGTGAGAGGACGTGGAAATGCTGCTCAGCAGGAAAGTAACCATAAACTTTTGAAGCAAAGAATGAATTTCACAAAACAATCTGCTGAAATTTGAGCCTCTCCCCTTTGTGCCCTTCTCTGCCCTGTGTCGTTCAGTTGGTCAGCAGCAGGAGGGAATTGACTTCAGGGGGGCCTTGTTTCTGCACAGGGACCCCTGATCAAAAGGGCCTCCTTTTAAACGTGTCTTACCCTAGGGACCTACACAGATACAGCTGGCTTGTCCTTTTCCTCACTCACCTTGACAAGATGGGCCACAGCTGCCCACGCAAAGGGGCAGGAAGAGCGTCTTATTGGAAGACACACGTGTTACTTCCCTGAAGTTCCTATCGTGTGTTTCACTTGGCTGAGCAACGTCTGATGTTAGTGCACTTTGAGGACCTCCTGAAAATACGGAAAACAAGGACTTGGACATTTAGAGTCTGGAAAAGACACACATGAAAGTGGAGAGTGTCCGCGTGGATGGCCTGTGTGCTCACAGAAAGAGGTAGCTTGGTGGCCTCGGTTTGTCTGCTTAGCTCAAGCTGTGTTTACTGACATCCCCGTGTGCCAGGCGTAGTGCTAGGCCCTGGGGATGCGGAGATGAACGAGATATACTTCCTGCCCAAGAACTTCAGAAGTCCACTGTGGAGACAGGGGAATCAGAGGTAGTGATGAAGCATTTTGTTGTCCATCTCTCTCATTAAAGGAAGATCTCAGAAATCAAGACATACCTTTTTTTTTAATCAAATCAATTTTTTAATTGAGTTATAGTCAATTTACAATGTGTCAATTTCTGGTGCACAGCACAGTGCTTCAATCATACATGAACATACCTATATTCATTTTCATATTCTTTTTCACCATGAGCTTCTGTAAGATGTTGAATATACTTCCCTGTGCTATACAGTATAAACTTACTTATCTATTTTATACATACCAGTCAGTATCTGCAAATCTCGAAATCCCAGTTTATCCCTTCACACCTCTCTCCCCACTGGTAGCCACAAGTCTGTGTTCTGTCTGTGAGTCTATTTCTGTTTTATATATAAGTTCATTTATCTTTTTTTCTAAAGAGTCCACATGTGAGTGATATCGTATGGTATTTTTCTTTCTCTTTCTGGCTTATTGCACTTAGAATGACATTCTCCAGGGCCATCCATGTTGCTGCAAATGGCATTATTTTATCATTTTTGAAGGATGAGTAGTATTCCATTGTATAAATATACCAAATCTTCTTTATCCAGTCCTCTGTTGATGGACATTTAGGGTGTTTCCATGTCTTGGCTATTGTAAATAGTGCTGCTATGAACGTTGGGGTGCAAGTGTCTTTTTGAGTTAGGGTTCCCTTTGGATATATGCCCAGGAGTGGGACTGCTGGGTCATATGGTAAGTCTATTTTTAGTCTTGAGGAATCTCCTTACTGTTTTCCATAAATGCTGCACCAAACCGCATTCCTACCAGCAGTGTAGGAGGGTCCCCTTTCTCCACAGCCTCTCCCGCATTTATTGTTTGTGGGCTTTTGCATGATGGCCATTCTGACTGGTGTGAGGTGATACCTCATCACAGTTTTGGTTTGCATTTCTCTGGTAATTAGTGATATGGAGCATCTTTTTCATGTGCATGTTGGCCATTCATACAAGACATATCTTATTGATTCCTGAATCACTAGAGCCCACCGTGAACTCTGGCATACTGTAGGCGCTCGGTCAGTGCCTGCTGCACCACTCTAAAATTCAGTGCTAGAGGCAACTGCAGAGTGCTGTAGGGGTCCAGAGGAGGGACAGCTAAACTCGGCCTTGGCAGGAGGTGGATTCAAGGCCGTCCAGGAGGCTGAGGTGGAGGCATCCAGGCTGACGAGAGGAGGAGGGCATCGTAGGCGGAGGGACCGGGAGGAGAGTGGCATGAGCAGGGGAGCAGGCGTGGTGTGCTCCAGGCGTGGTGTGCTCTAGGAATGATAGACAGGTACACGTGGTTGGACAGAAGGGAGATAGATCTCTAAATGGGCAGAGTGGTGCACAAGGAAAAGCCTTGCTAAAGAATGTGCTTTTCATTCTGAAGGCAACAGGGAGCTATTACAGGATTTCACACAGAGGAGAAACTTGGTCAGAGTTTCCCTGTAAAAACAGATCCTTCTGGCAATAGAGTAGATACTGGAAAGGAATAAGACAGGTGACAGGAAGACCAGTTAGGACACCGTTGCAGTTTAGAGAGCAGGAAGAGGGGCTTGGAGTCAGACAAACCTCAGTCCACATCCCAGCTCCACAGCACATTTGTGTGGCTGAGGTTACTTACTGAGTGTCTCTGAGCTTCTGTCTTGCTCCTCTAAAAATAGGAATGGATGATCCCCTCCCTTGTGGATGGTTGACTGTTGGGATAATGGACAGTGAAGTATGTGAAGTGTCCACTACAGTGACTGATCCATAATTGGCATGTAATAATAGTGGTGAATATTATTTTTAATATCATTGTTACTTATCCAGATGAAAAAAAATATGAGGTTCTATTTAAGTCACTGGTAATAGGAGTGGAGAACTGGGCACAGACTCAAGGAACATTTTGGCAGTAAATCGACAAAATTTGGTGGCTGTGCAGGAGTCTCAGATGATTGTGGGATTTCGGCCTGGGCAACCAAGAGTGAGGACAGTGGGGCTATTCGTTAGGAGAGGTTATGGAGTGGAGAAAGAGGAGGAGCACTTGCAGGAAAAGGTCGTAGCTCAAACTCAATTGGAAGCATCTTAGGGATAACCCGGGAGACAAGTCTGGTGGGCCATGGTTTTGTCGGTTTGTGATTCAGGAGAAAAATCTTGAAGAAGATCCAAGGGTAAACTCTTAACAAGAGGTAATGAAGTCATGGCATAGTTCAGGGGCGTGCAGAGCATGGGAAGAGAAATTATAATGGCTAATGCTTACTGAGTGTGTACTGTGTGTTCTAAGTACTTTAAGGGTATTAATGCCCTGAATGATTATTGCCAGAGAAGACTATTATTATACCCACTATACAGCTGAATAAACTGAGGCACCAGGATGGTAAGTAACTTGTTCAAGGTCATACAGCTAAAAGTAATGGACATAGGATTTTAGCCAAGGCAGTCAGGGTTCGAGCCTGTGCCGTTAGTGTCTTTGCCAGACTGCCTCTGAGAGCGGAGCGCCTGGGGGGCAACACTGACCTCTGAGGGAGGGGAAGGAGAGGCTCTTGTGAAGGCCACAAGGGTAAGGGCTGGGCAGAAAAGGAGGATACGAGAGACTAGAATGTAGGAGTTTCCAGGAGGGAGGAATCAAGAGCATCAAAGTAGATGGAAGTCCACTGAGAAAAGGAACACCCATGGACTTGGGGATTAGGAAGCCACTGGTGACTTGCTAAGAGGGGTGTGGAGGATGAGATGGGTTGAGGTGAGGAGGCAGAGAGACTAAGCATAGGTAAGTCTTTCCAGTAGCTTGGTTATAAAAGTAACAAGAGAGAGAAGATGGTAACTAGGGGTACTAGGTAGAGGGAACATTCTAAAGATGGAGAAGACCTGTCAATATATACAGGGAGGGACAGAGCCAGAGGAGGCCCCACAGCGTGGCCACAAGTGTGCTGTGCACACTGGGAAAGTATCTCTGTGTTCATTTTTCCTTTTTAAGTGCGTTTTTCATACTTCTCCCCGTGTTCTGGACAGCTTCCACGCTGATGGTTAGGAGTCCCTCAGGAAGCCCCTGATAGGTGCCTTAGCTCTTCAGCTTTTATTAGGTGGAGGAGAGAAAATTTCTCTCACAATGCCCAGTGGTTAATCATCATCACATGCTGTTAAATCCAGACCATCTCAAATTCATGTACAGTACATTATCTACTGAACTTGAGGAGGAAGAAGAGATAAGCAAAGATGAAACACCGTTGCTTGCACTGTCACGCTGTTGGCGTCTGTAGTCTTGCTTGCTTCTTGTAACAGCCGTTGAGAAACTGACTGCACTTACCCCGGAAGGTCTCTGATACCCGAAAGCCTAAGATACATGTAAGGCTGTCAAAGCCCAGCCGGGCGCGCAGCCTTTGGAGGTGACTCTGCTGGGCCGGCACCGGTGCAGAATAAACCAGTTTTTTCTGATCCTCCGAGTCGTGCTGTCTGTCTCTCCCCGCCGGCTGAATTCTCCCATTACAAATTTACTTTGAGATGTTCTGAGGGAGCACAGTGTGCTGGGGCTCCCCATCATGCGTGGGGAATTGGTGTCTGCTCTGTGGACACTAGAGCAGTAAGAATGATGGGTGACGCAGAGCCTTGAGAGGAAGGAAGGTGACTCAGAGCACAGTGGGTGGGAGGAAGGGAGGGGACACTGATTTTGAACTGGACGTGAGACGTATGATCCTGTGCGCAGAGGGAAAGGTGATTGGATAAATCTATAGAAGAGAGTTGCTTGGATTTTATAGGAAGTGGAAAGCGTATTTTATAAGGAGGTTTGCTGGGGTGACAGCCTTTTGCTTAGAATAAATCTGGATGATTTGACTGTTGCCCTTTGAGTTCTTTGTCATGGAAAAGACTGGCATTTCCTTCTGAATGCTTTGTTACCAGGTTTAAAGGACAGGTCCAGCAAGCTTTGAGAAGAGTTATTTATTTAAATCTAAAGACATCCTCTGGGTTTTAATACACAGGAGTCTTTTGTTGTTCAGACCAGAGGTAGATGACACAGAGGGTTAAAAGCTTGACTTAAATGAGAACTTCAGCTGTGCCTTGGCTCCTGGTGCTGACATCCCTGAGGCTCCAGGCTGGAATTAGAGTTTGACTGCCAACTTCATAAATTTGCCTTGGTTGAAACGGTGTCTTTGCTCTTCTTGGAAACATCTCGGTGAGATGTACACACACCTCCACAGAAGGCCTTTGTGGATGGGGCGCTCTCCCAGAGAGACACCGTCCGGAATCAGAAAGGCCACACGGGAAATGGCCTTGGGATATTTCTTTTTCCACACAAAGCAGCAACTCAGCTGAATTATTTGGTTGGTCTTGAGTTTCAGGTATTAGGGAAAAATGAACAATGCAACTTTCAAGAGTCACATTTTGAGCTTGAAGAGTCCCTCAGTCCTGGAGGACACTGGATGAGTCAAGAAGGGGTCATTCCGGCCGAACTCCCTCCTCACACCTTCCCACCAAGGTCTCTCACCTGGATGTGGGCATGGCGTGGAGTGCCTTCAGCCGGATGTGTGTGTGATGCACAAACAGGACTCTCTCCTTAGGGACAGACAGAAGTTGAGGTGGCTCTGCCCACTTTTCTTTCGTAGACAGTGAGGACAGGGGGTCCCTCTCTAGGAGAGCACGGCTGAGACACTGCGTGGCTCAGTGAAAATGTGGGCTCAATGATATAACCTACGTGTGGCTTTATTCCAGTCCCGTGGGGTCTGAATTTGTGCTCAGGGGAAAAAGCTGTGTAAATGTTCCACACCGATTCCAAGAACTGTTAAACAGGGCTGTATACACACATGCTCCGAACACCCACATCGGAGCTGTTACTGCCGCCGATGCCTGTCTAGTCTTCTGGACCATGGGGGTGCCAGGGGGTCTGAGAGGCAGTGCCTGGTTTGCTCAGAAACTAACAGCTTTGATTCCTTAGATTTCACTGGCATTTGATTTATTAGTAAAATCTTTGCTTTTATTTTTTCATTCATCCAATCATATGTTCACTTAACAAATTGAACTACTATGTGGCTGGCTCTAGGCCGTGCGACGCTGATGTGGCGGTGAATCCAGCAGTCTTAGTTCCTGTCGTCTTGGAGCTCACTGTTATTAGGGGGCAGGCATTAAAGAAATAAACACACAAAGAAATGCATAACTGCAAACCATGGTAAATGCTATGCTGGAAAAGAATAGGGTGCTCTAGGAGGGAAAGAGAGAAGACCGCTTAGCCTGGGGTGTCTGTTGAGGAAAACAGGTAGGTAGACCCACACCTACTGTGTGCCATGTGCCGTTTGTTGGTGGGATATTGCTTCCATGGAAGAAGTGCTCGGCCCTCGGGCAGGGCTGAGGGGACCACCCTACAAGGCTCCATAAAGGAAGGAAGATTTAAGAAGAATCTTAAAGGTAGAAGTTTCTTCTCCTTCTTCTTTTTTAAATGTGAAAAGGAAGTAGCATTTTTCTAGGTGAAGAGAATCTTGTGTGTTTGCAGGACCCTTATTCAGCAAGGATGGAGTTCAGCCTGCAAGTAGAGCAATGGTGAGAGCTGAGTCAGGAAGGACTGACAAGGGCCAGCTAACACAGCTTGGACTTTATCCTGGAGGCAAGTCACTGGCCGGAGTGATGAGTTGCCAAGGGGAGTGTTCTAGGACAAGTTACTTAGGGTGCAGCAAGCTTTTTCTGTAAAGGACCAGATAGGAAATATTTTAAGCTTGGCAGGCCATAGAGTTTCTGTTGCAGCTCCTCAGCTCTGCCACTCTAGTGCGAAGCGACCACGTTTGATACGTAAACAAATGAGCGTGGCTGTGTTCCAATAAAACTTCATTGACACAGACAGGCAGTGGGCTTGATTTACATGCGAGCTGAAGTTTACCAATCCCTGTGCTAGAATGATAAATCTAGGGACTCACTGGAGACTGCATGGGAGAAAGGGAGAGAACGGAGGCAGGGAGGCCACTTAGGAGCCATTGCTGTAATTCAGGGGAAGAAAGAGGGGGCCATGAGGAGAAATGGTTTGTGACATGGTCCAAGATATTTATGACAGAAATACATAACCAATTTAATAGGAACATATCGAGTTATTTCTTTAGTGCTCAGTGGACTGATTCTTCCAGTGAAGAAAAAAAATTGTGGACATTCAGGGTTTGTGACTCAGAACCATGTGCACATCCTGAGAGGTCACCTGTTGGTCACAAGAGACCATGCTGTGTGCATTATATAGATTACCCCCTAGCTGAGCATAATTCTTAATAATTCTTAGGAATATTAAGTTATATGTACTATTTTCCAAACTGAAGTTTGGAAATGCTAAGTCAAATGACATATGTCACGTAGCTGGTGGAGCTGAGGCTGAACCCTGGCATGGTGTCACAGCCTGAGCCGTCCCTAAAATGTGGAGTCTTCTCCCCACCTCACGGGGTGTGACCTGAAGCCCCACTCTGTAGACCTGTGCAGCTGTCTCCTCTCTCTCCTTTCTGTCCGTCATAGGGACCTAGCCAACCCTTAAAGGTTCCCAGTTAGCCTCTGGCACAGCAAGGACTGAAGCTGTGGTTTAGCTGTGGAACCTGTTAGGTATGAGATTGTTCTTCTGTGTCTGACAAAGGACATGCAGCAAAACTCAGACCCCAATCTGTAATTCTAACCTGATGTTACAGTTTGGAGAAGACAGCGTGGTATTAGGTTATGGGTTAGGGAATCCCTGAATTTTAAGTGTCTGGATTAGAACATTGTCTTATTCACTGCCTAATCACCCAGGAGATGTTTGTCAAATTCAGGAAATAATACCTGATAAGGGAAAACTTTTAGGCTTTAACCCTGGAGGTTAAGGTTAGCCTTTGAAAGGACAAACTTACAATTATGGTCAAGGAAATCAATTCAGCTACCATTCTCCCCCACATTGTCTACTAACCCATGGATCATTACTTTAGTGCAATGATCAGGTTCCGTAAGAGACAGTCTCTGCATCGAATATTTCAGACAGGAATTTAGAGACAGAGAAATATCCAAGAAAAAATGAATTGCATCATTCATTCAGCAGTCCTTTTGGTGAGACCTGTTGGTCAGGGTTGGGTCACATGGGGCACAGAATGGCAAGGAGACCTTTGTTTCTTCAACCCTTTCCTGGTCAATATATTGGATTTCTCCTATGTATTGAATGACACAGTGATTTTCAATTTTTTTTTAGCATTAAGAAATCTTATATGGAATATTAATGAATAAAAGAGAAGAAACCAAAATTTTGTTATGTATATTATTATTTTATTTGATGGTTCTAACTTATAACATGCAGTTATGAATGAAAACAATGAGGCTGTGACGATGAACATGAAAATTCTAAGCTGAGGGTTTGTGACGGCAGCTGTGGCCTCACAGCCTCCTCTCTGTCAGTGAGCCCCTGTGTTTTGTGCTGGCCGCACAGCCTTGAGAAATTATGACAGCCAGACATTCAAAGTGATAGCGCTTTTAACCAGAATACCTTGCAGATTCAGGTTATTCTGATTAAAATGGTCCAGAAACTTGAAAGAGGAATATGGGAAAATTTGGTTTTAATGTTGACTCATTAACACTATGTAACAATTATTTGCAGTCCTCAATTATAAGGGATCTAATTGAAAGGAATAGATTTTTCAACCAATTCTTCTCTTCCTTTGACAGAAATACTTCCCCAAAACATATTGTGCCATTCGAAGATGCTAATTATGTTATTAAAACTATTTCAAGAAACTTTGGTGCCTGTTTCTCTTTAGTAATCACTTGAAGACTTTAACACATCAAAAAATATTTAATTTGGCATGTTGAGTCCATGGTCCATTTGTCATTTGATCACGGACACTTTGGCCCTGCATTGCGGAGCTGGTCTTATGTGGATTTATAAAAGGCTGCCAAGCACTCTAAGAAATAAAACAAGCACTACAGCTACCAATGTTAACACAGTGCAGCAGGTCATGTGATTACTTATTACCGTACAGTTTACTGTTGTATCATTGTATGAGCATGCACTCAGTGGATATCCGGGAGCCTTGCCTGGCGTGTAATAGAACGTGGCCCACGAGAGCCAGAGTGGTGGTGGCATACTTGTCCAGTTTCACAGCACGAGAAGACTTGCATAGATCTGAATCGTTACAGAAATTTTCGAAACTACAGTTTCCCTAGTTAATGACATATCTACATGTGTTGAAACATATTCACAGTTTGGGCAGGAGAGCCTTTATTCTGTGATTGTTCACATTTGGCATCTCACACACTAAGTGTATCTGTTTAGGGTTTAAAAACTATTTTAAAAAACATAATTTGAATCAAACTGCTGTGGAACCCTTGAAACAAATAGGTGTATTGGAGTGTGGTGTAAGACAGGTGTGGTTTCCAGGAAGCCACAGAACTGACTTAGGGGAGCTTCCCTGTTAGAATCAGCCAAATCGGCCTCAGGGCTTTTCGCCTCCCAGGTGCTCAGCAGTCTGTATGCGCTGGATTGAACTGGACTGGATTGGATTGGATTGGATTGGATTAGATTGGATTGAATTGGCACAGAGCAGATCCTTGTGGCTGTGGACTGGCTCCCCCTGGTGGGGAACCATCAGGAAGGTCCCAGGTGGAAGCTGCCCACCTCCTCAAGGATCCACACAGCTCCTGCCAAGGAAGGCTGGCATACCTCCTACCCAGAATTTCCCTTTTCTCCACTTCCCTGGAGGATTGCCCTGGGTTTCCTGACTCTGCTTTGTTTTTGACGTATCCTTCTGACTTCCTCAGGGTCCTTGTGCCTATGGCTCTGGTTTTAATAATTATAATGGACTTGGAAGTCAGCTTGGGACTGGGAGGCCAAAACAAAAAAGAATGAGATGATCAGGACTGCTTCTTGTTCCCATTTGTGTGTTCCTTGGTGGGGTTTTGTTTCTGTGAGTTCTCCACACTTGCAGACGCTTCAAATACACTGACCTTGGGAGGCCCACTAATGGCAGACTGAAGCCTTTGCTTGAGGAATACTAGTTAGGAATAAAATGCAACTGGACTGCCTTTTTAACGGCCTAGACTGAGGATCCACAAGCCTGCCATCATGTCCTGCTCCACTTACAACTGAGGAAAGCACACAGGATTTGGTCAGAATTATTCAAGCCCGTGTTGGTTGGCTGACCAACAGGGCTGACATTCTTTTCAGGTCCAATGTTGGTACGAATGTTGTGTTTCTGTCTGACCACTTCCTGCCTGTCTCTGTTGACAGTTTCTTCTTTCTCCTTCCGACACTGGCAGCTGGTTTTCTCCAGAGTTCAGCCGTGAGCTTTTTCCTTGACCTTTGGTATTCTTTGTCAGGATTACCTCATCTATTTTTATACTTCAGCTGATGACTCTCAAATGCCATTAATTATCTCTCCAGAATCACAGTATGACTCCAGTCTTCCTTTCCAATGTTATTGCCTCCAAACATCTTTCCATTTCTTACAAGCTGGCCAAACTCAATGTTCTTGGGTCTCCCTACACCTCCTTCGTGAAGGAGAATCTGATGTAAGGCCCCTAATTTCAAAGCACTTACAGCTTAATGCAAAAATATGAAAAACACATACTTCTACTGTGTGCAAAAGACTAACACGTGGAGTTATGGGGTCCAAAAGAAGGAGCGATTCTGTGTCCAGGGAGGATCAGAGCGCGTCCTTGCAGGGGCGATGACATAGATCTCGGAGGCTGGGTGAGACTCAGAAACGCATTACTGTGCAGAAGTGCATTCAGCAGAGCAAAATCCAGAGGTAGAGCCTGGTGGGAGGTATATGAAGGAAAAGGTGATTCCATTTGCTTGGACGTTGGGCTGTGTTGGAAAGGTAGGTTGGGAAGAACCTATGAAGGGCCCTGATTTAAAGGCTGACACCTGAATTTTGCTCTGTAGGTGGTGATTTTAGAACAGAGGAGTGGCATTATTAGGATGCTGTTTCTGAATGCTCATCCTGGCACCAGCATATGCTCTTGGGGTAGGGGAAAGAGAAGAGGGAAGACCTCCTAAGTTAGGGGAGTGACAACAAGGACAGAAGAGAAGGGATGTGAAGTAGAATTTTTCAGGGTAAGGGAGAGAAAAGGCCTGTGATGACTCCCAGGTTTAAGCCTGGGTGACCCGGAGGCTCAGGATGCTGAGAACGCTGTAGAGGAAAGTGGAAGTGGGTGGTAGGTAGGGGCATGAACTTAGGACATATTGGACTGGAGAGATGTCTGAGAAATCTAGAACTCTGTTCTTGCCTCATCCAACCTCAGTACTTGAGACTTCTCTTTCAGGTCAGGATGGTTTGGCTCCATGCCCCACTCCCAGCAAGGATCAGCCCCACCTTGGTATGCCCAAGCCTATATGACTTCAGGCAGTAAATACTTAAGAGGGTCCCCTGACCCTCTGGGTATAAATATCGGGGCATCAGTCCTGATAGGGCAGCCTGGGGCTGATCATGAGAACCTTGCTGCCCATCTCCAACCCATCTACTCTGCTTCACAGGACCAGCTTTTGTTTGTCTCCTTTTCAAATTCCTGCCCCCAACCCATCCTCCCCTTTTCCCAATCTTTTAAAATTTTTATTTATTTTTTTTAAATGGGGGTACTGGGGATTGAATCCAGGACCTCATGCATGCTAAGCATGTGCTCTACCACTGAGCTATTTCCCTCCCTGCTGTTCTCCTGTCCCCTTTCTTAAGTTCTCACTCATATAGGCCCTCCTGGGACAGAAACCCATGCCCCAGGCTAGTGCCAGGGTCCAGATATCCACAGACAGAACCCAGACACTGAAAGGTAGTCTTTAAAGATAACTTCCTGGATTTCTGTCTGTCCCACTAGCATAGGGACTCCTGGTCATTGACTATTTTTAAGGCCCATAGAGTTGGCTCAGCTTTTCTATCTGCAAGGTCAAGTCCTTAGTGCCTGTTCATCCTTAGGGATGGGCCCTGCTCTCTCCCCACTCCCAGGTGCTACTTCAAGTTCAGCGCTACCCCTCACCAGTGACTCCCAGGAAATGGGAGGTGTCCAACGTGTGCATGCCTCACTCTGCACCTTGCACCCACGGGGACCTTTCAGGAAAGCATCCTGTACCCTGCCTCCCGAGTTCTGAGCATTCCCTTGGACTCTCCACCCCCTCTGTTCTTCCCTAGCTGCCCTGCCGCAGCTGGACGCCCAGCCTTCATGCTGCGCCGGAGGTCTTTGCGCTGCTGATGCTGCCGTTTCCAGTCTTGGTTTTGCTCCTGGTGCCTCTTGGTTCTGACAGTGTCACTGTTTAATTCCATGGGAGCGCCCTTTGTGTTTCAGGTCTGGGGACTCCAGAAATAAACTGACACTGGGGAAGGATCTGGGCGCATCCAGAGCCTCTGTGGCACTTAGTCAAGCGTCTTCAGTCACTTTCTTCTCATTCTGAAGACTTCACATAATTAAAACCATTCCTGGCCGACACCAAATACATTTTGCACATGCTGCCTGAATTACTATGCAATTTTACCGCAGCGTGGCTCTCTCAGAAATTAATATTTCACTGAAACTATTCCTCTGGATAGGCTGAAGCCAGAGCTGTGGAAATTCAACATTCGCTTTATACAGTGAAACTTCAGGACAGGGCTTTTTCCACCTTTCTCAGATATGCAGCTGACTTGGGGGAAAAACTTAGCATTCTCCGCAGAATCCATGTGGCATGAGCCAAATATCCCAGCTCGCGTTTCTATGTAAAGTGATGAGAAAATACAGTTCTAAATTCCCATCATACAACATGGGTGCTTAAAAGTTAGGGTGACCATTCATTGAGTACCTGCTAAGTGCCAGGCATCTTAGGGACCCTGTGAGTGTGTCGTACCTGGGCCTGTTGGCCTTCTGATCGGTGCTCTGCCCTGGATAGCTGGGGCCAACCTGGAGGCTGCCTTTCTCAGTCTCGAGGGTGCTCTGGCTTCCTGCTAGGTCTGGCCAGTGGACTCACCAGTGGGAGACTGGAGGGTAGAGGAAAAGAGGAAGCCAGAGTATTTCCTCCCTCTCTCTTTTCCTCAAGCATCTCCGCCAGTCGTGGCTGCATCTCCGTGACACCAGCTTTCACTAGTTGAGTCCCCCATGGTTGCAGAGTTTTCCTTGTGACCCTGGCCCCTGGGGAGCACTGCCTCCTCCCTCTGCCCATTCCACTGCCTGCTGTTTGTTGCTGCTAAATACTGGATGACCTCATGATCCCATCCCACACAATCTTACTCCAACTTTTCCCTCTTTTTGAAGTTCATATCAATTTGAGAAGATCTTTAAATCCTTGACTTCGTCATCTGTTGTAGCAGTCTTCCAATCTCGGCTTCTCTGTCACCTTCAACCTGTATTTCTATTTTTCTCACATGCAACCAAGTCCCTACGTTCAATTCCTTTTGTTGTCAATACTTGAAGCTGTTTCTGTTTCTCTGGTTGGAAACAGATTGATGGATTGAGTTAAGAATCATTAACTTCATTTTCAGGATGAGGAAGCAGAAGATCAGAGTGGTTAGCTAACCTTGCTTAGTCTTAAAGACAGGCAACAGTAAGGCTCCGGGTTAACCTCGGGCCAGACCAGCCCTGAGTCCTGTGCCCTCTCCCCCACACACACCTGTGCCCTGTTTGCTGCTGCCGCATGAGTGGAGTCTGATTTCTCCTGTGCAATCCCTTCATAGTCTGGAAAGAGAACTCGCATAACCTTCTTCTCCAAGATCTCCCCAGATGAAACGTTCTCTGTCTTTTCAAATTGTTCCTTATGAGAAGGAATTTTGAATTTCTCCTGATACCCTGATTGAGTCTTCCAGATTAATGCTTCTTAAACTTCAGTGTGAAGATTATGATTCAGGACAACTCTGGAGATCATGCATTAAATTATTTTTTTAAGTTAGACATTTTTTGGATATAATTTCAGATTTACCTGCAGTTGCAAGAAATAAGGCAGAGATCCCATATTCCATATAAAAATTCCCCAATGATAAATTCTTGCAAAACTATAGTACATTATAACAACCAGGATGTTGACTTGATACAGTCAAAATACAGAACACTTCCATCATCACAAGAATCCCTCTGTTGCCCTTTTATTGCTGCAGTCACTTCTCTTCTGAACCCAACTCCTCCTTAATTCCCAAAACCACTAATTTACTCCCTGCTTTTATAATTTTAACATTTTAATAATGGTATATCAATAAAGTCATAAGGTATTCAGTCTTTTGGATTGCGTTTAATCACTCGGTATACTTTTCTGGAGATTCTTCCAGGTTGTTGCATGTACTAAAAGTTTGTTCATTTTTCCTTGCTGAATAGTATTCTGTGACATGAATATACCACGGTTTGTTTGAACATTCACCCACTGAAAGAAATTTGGGTTGTTCCTAGCTTTTGACTATCACAAATTAAACTACTAAGTATATGTGTGGGTTTTGTGTGAATATAAGTCTTCATTTATTTGGGATAAATGACCAGCAACAGTACAGCTGCTGGGTTATGTGATAGTTGCATGTCTAGTTTTTTTTTTTTTGAGAAACTCCTAAACTGTTTTCCAGAGTAGCTGTTTCATTTTACATTCCCACCAGCAATGTGTGAGTGATCCAGCTTCTTCACATCTTTGTCAGCAGTTGGTGCTGTCACTTTGTTTTAGTTTAGCCATTCTGCTTGATGTGTAATGGTATCTCACTGTGGTCTTAATTTGCATTTTTCTAGTGACCAGTGGTGTTGAATATCTTTTCATGTTCTTATTTGTTACTTCAATATCTTCTTTGGTGAAATATCTCCTCATAATTTTATCCCTGATCTAAATGGATTGTTTGCTTTTTTTTTTTTTTTTTTTTTTTTGCTGTTGAGTTCTGAGAGTTCTTTATATATTCTAGATACTAGTCCCTTTGGTAGATATATGATTTGCACAGTTTTTCCCCACTCTCTAGCTTGTCTTTTCATCCTCTTAACACAGAGAAAATGTTTTTAATTTTATTAAGTCCAGATTATCAGTTTTCTCTGTTATGCATTGTGACTTTGGTGCCAAGTCTAAGAATTCATTGCCTAGTGCTAGATCCCAAATTTGTCTATTTTTTTTTCTGAAAGTTTTGTAGTTTTACAATTTACATTTGGGTTTATGATCCATTCTCAGGTAATTTTTATATAAGATGTGAGGCTTAGGACAAAGTTCATGTTTTTGCTTATGGATGTTCAGTTGCTCCATTTGTTGAAAAGGTTCTTTCTTCCACTGAATTGCTTTTGCATCTGTGTCAAAAATCAGTTGAGCATATTTGTATGGGTCTATTTCTGGGTTCTCTAATCTTCTGCACTGATCTGTTTCTATCTCCCTGTAATAACACAGTCTTGATTAATGTAGCTATATAATCAATAAATAAACAAATGGGACCTAATTAAACTTACAAGCTTTTGCACAGCAAAGGAAACCATAAGCAAAGCAAAATGACAACCTACGGAATGGGAGAAAATATTTGCAAATGATGCAACTGACAAGGGTGTAATTTCAGAATATATAAATAGCTCATACAACTTAATAACAAAAAAACCCAAACAACCCAATCCAAAAATGGGCAGAAGACCTAAACAAGCATTGCTTCAGTGAAGACATACAATGGCCAATAGGCATATAAAAAAAATGCTCAATATTGCTAATTATCAGAAAAATGCAAATCAAAACTACAATGAGGTACCACCTCACATCAGTCAGAATGGTCATCATTAAAAAATCCCAAAATGATACATGCTGGAGAGGGTATGGAGACAAGGGAACCCTCCTACACTGCTGGTGAGAATGTAGTTTGGTGTAGCCATTGTGGAAAACAGTATGGAGATTCCTCAAAAAACTAAAAATAGACTTACCATATGATCCAGCATTCCCACTCCTGGGCATATATCTGGAGGGAAATCTAATTTGAAAAGATACATGCACCTCAATATTCATAGCAGCACTATATACAGTAGTCAAGACATAGAAACAACCTAAGTGTCCACTGACAGATGGCTGGATAAAGAAATTGTGGTATATTTATACAATGGAATACTACTCAGCCATAAAAAAGAATAAAATAATGCTACTTGCAGCAACATGGATGGATCTGGAGATTGTCATTCTAAGTTAATTAAGCCAGAAAGAGGAAGAAAAATACTATATGATATCACTCATATGTGGAATCTAAAAAGAAAGAAAGAAAGAAAGAAAGAAAGAAAGAAAGAAAGAAAGAAAGAAAGAAAGAAAGAAAGAAAGAAAGGAAGGAAGGAAGGAAGGAAGGAAGGAAGGAAGGAAGGAAGGAAGGAAGGAAGGAAGGAAGAAAAAAGTGGCGACTAATAAACTCATCTACAAAACAGAAACAGACTCGCAGACATAGTAAACAATCTTATGGATACCAGGGGAAAGGAAGTAAGAAGGGATAGATTTGGGACCTTGAGATTTTCAAATGTTAATCACTATATATAAAAGTAGGTAAAAAACAAATTTCTTTGTTGTTTTGTTTTGTTTTAGTCTGCACCTATTGATATAAACCAAACATGTGCAACGGTGCTTATATTAATGATTTTTTTTTCTGAAGCACTTAGCCTTTGGACAGAAAAGCTGGCAGGTGAGGGTTAGAGTGGTCTGAGGGCGGTGGGAGGGCAACAGAAAGGTCCTGGTAAGAGCTGAATGTAGTGTAGTTATAGTAGTCAGATTGTGTAGGGAAAAGCAAATGGAGGTTGAGACTGACAAACTGGGTGAGCTGGAGAGTATAAGATGCTTGAGGTCCCAGAGAGGCTGAAAAGCAAATTTGCTTTGATTCTAGGAGTGAGAGTAGTAGGAATAGAAGCTTCTGGTTGGGGAGTGGGATTTCTGAGTGTGAGTTAATCATCCATGGAACACTGGCTTTGTCCATTTACTGTGGGAAACTCTAGGAACAGAGAAGAATGGAGACATGGTCCCTGCCCTTAAGGAGCTCACAGCCCAGACTGCAGAGGTGATGCCTTTCTAAGTGAAAGCAAGGTCCAGGATGTGTCCCTGGAAATGGTTTGCGGCAGTGGGTTGGAGGGGAATGTTGGTAGAACCAAGAAAGCCAAGCAGCTGGTAAGCTAGCATACTGGATGTGTCATCCATAGCTGTTTATCAGTCCTATAGAGAAAATCGAGGTTTCTCTCTGCTCAGCCATTTCTCCAGGGCCATGTGTATCAACTTAGCATCTTGTGAGGTGGGAGCTATTTTTCTATTCAGGCCTTTGCTTCTCAGACTCCATGTGACCATATTGGGGTCTGTGCTTGCATGGTATTCTTTAGTATAGATTTGAGAGTCAGTGGGTTTCAAAGACCTGCTTCCAGGTTTTGGTGCACAAGTGTCTAAAGAACTACAATCTTGTGCTTTAAGTTTCCTTTTCTTTCTTGCCCTTACCAGTAAAATGGAGGTAGGGAGATGACCCAAAGCCTTTGTGAGGCAGACGCAGCTGGGGTAAGTAAAGATATAAATAAACAAGCAGAAGTCAGATTCTGCAAAACTTGGCAGGAAGCAGTGATAACAAATGAGTGAGTGTGTATGCGTGGAGGAGAGAGACAGCTCAGTGCCCTGGGAGCTCTGTGACTGATTTAACTTTTCTACACAATTCTAATTGAAACTGGCAACGTAAAGGAACCGTGTGTGACCTACGTCTTTCAGAGACCTCCAGTGGCTTCCCTAGCTGAGTTGAGATTTCTGGATGGAAGATACAGGCTGTGGGAATCCACGCAGCAGTATGTCCAGTTTTTCGTGCCCACACAGGGCTGCACGAGACTTCATTTTATGGCCCATCTGTGCATTATTATCTGGAAAGTGAAATTCCTCCCTTCCTGTTCCAGAGAGTCTGGCTTGCAGACTTCACAGATGAAGAGCCACACACGCATGCCCCACTCAAGCTGTGTTGTGGGTGTTGGCTGATCGAAGGGAGAGGAAGCATGCATCTTTGCTCTTTTACCCCTTGCTTCCCTTTCTTTATGACCTTGGAAAGTTGGTTTCTCTGGCTGTCTGGATCCAATTCCAGGTTAAACCCTGGCAGAGGGCTTTGTCTCCTCAGAGAATGCTATTCTGTATCTACAGGGGTCTGGAAGCCACCAAGCTTTCTCTGCTAAGCAGTCAGAACAACACCAAGTCTAAGGCATGCTGTGATCTCTCAGGCATGTGATGGCTCTCTGATATTTTTCTGTGCCATCTTTCTTCTCTTTCAGAGCCTGAGGAGCCAACCAGAGCCAATCAAGTTTCAGAACCTCTACTGTCTGATACCAGCATTGCCAGGGATGAAATGTTCTAACCAGATACTCCTCTGCTCTTGACAGCACACCTCTCTCCAGGTAGCTAAGGGGATAATAAGATTTTTTATGACCCTTTGCACGCTATGTAATGAGGTAGTCATCTGCGTGGGGGCTTCCATACCAGGGGTGCTTACTGCTGCTACTGAAATAGAAGATTAAGTGTACCATCATCTGGCACATTTCATTTGGTGCATCTAGTGGTTATACTCAATATAAAGGAGTAGACTCAAGGTTTCAGGGAATATGAATTTGCAGTACTTGGAATAAGTTTATCCCTAAATGGAAGCCAGTGAAAATGGCATACAATGCGTGCAATTAGCCACTGCATCTAAGAGATGGTGCTCATAAGCCAGCTTGTCATCTTCATCAGGTCACCAACATGTGTTCAGGAAGACAAACTTCTGAGAGGTAGGTAGGTGATGGAAAGCAGGTATCTCTTCAGTTTTGCCACATGTTTTCAGTAATTAGGTGAAGGAGCTTTGGGTTATGGATGAAAGAAAGTTGTCAACGAGTGAGAAACATAAGAATTAGTAGGTGCTGTTCAAAGAGAGTATGCTGCAGGAGTTTACTGGCCCCCGAGTGTTCTCTAGATATGATTTTCCCCTAGAATGGCATGGGATTACTCCAGTGGGTTATCACAGGGAGAAAACCCTGGCTTTGAAAATATATGGCTGCTAAGTCACAATTCTGCCCTAGCCAAGATAATTCCCAGGGTCAGTTTGTCAAAAGGAGAGCCTGATCCAGATCTTATGCCAAGTGGCTCTCCAGTTATGAATTAATAGCTGGTATGGTTGATGCTGTATATTCTTGAGGGCTTGGTTGATGTGGTCTTTTCTCCCAGAGAACACTTCTGGCCACTGGGAACATTTGGTTGCTGGTGTCCTGATCAAGGAGCTGCCAAGCAGCCGCTCTCTCTGACATCTTTCTCGCTGTATTGGTCATGCACATGAGATCCGCAAACATTGAGAATGTCTTGGGCTGCTCAGTGAAGTAATTTGATGTTTGTCCTAGAACAGGATTTACAGCCTTGATGCATTAACATTTTGGGGCCAGATAGTTCTTTGCTGTAGGGGTAATATCCTGTGCATTGTATGATTTTAGCAGTATCCTTGCCCCCTACTAGAGGCCACTTTCAACCCCCACCGCACTTGTGACAGCCAGATGTCTCCTGGGGAGCACACTGCCCAAGGTTGAGAATCGCTGTTCTAGGAAGTAGCCAGTGATAAGGGACTTCCTTGAGAAACAGAGCACAAAATTGCACTTGTAGGTGGGTGAATGCTTCACGCCCCTTACCTTTATATTGGTTAAGTGTATTAGTCAGGATTCTCCAAAGAAACAGAACTGTGTATGTATAACAGTAGATTTATTATGAAGACTTGGCTCACACAATCATGGAGGCTGAGAAGTCCCAAGATCTGCCATCAGCAGCCTGGAGGCACGGAAAGCCTCTCCAGGGGTGTAGTTTAGTCCAAGACCAAAGGCATGAAAACTAGGGGAGCCAATGGTGTAAATCCCAGTCTGAGGGCCAGAGAAGACAAGACTAGAGGAGATGCTCCAGCTCAGTGGTGAATCAGGGAAAAAGAGGAGAGTTCTTACTTCCTCCTCCTTTTGTTCTATTCAGGCTCTCAATGGATTGCATAAAGCCTCTCCATCCTTGGGGGGGAGGGCAACCTGCTTTAGTGAGTCCACCAATTCAAATGCAGATCTCATCTGGAAACACCTTCACAGACATACCTGGAAATAACGTTTAATCTGGACATCCTGTGGCTAGTCAAGTTGACTCATAAAATTAACCATCACAGTAGGAGATGTGGAAATGTTTTAATTACAGGGAGAATCACCAGTGGAAAGTGTAGAGCTACCTGGATTTGTTCCATCTCTATTAAGAAAGGGCTCAGGCAGAGGGTTTGGGAGTAGAGTTTGGCTCTGGGAGTGATCACTTGTCTAACTTCTGCAGACCTTGTCTCATTAGTGAGGATGTTTAGGTGTACTGACCCCTGCTCTTCAGTGACGCGTGCCACATGGACCACAGAGGGGCTTCCTAGTCACTCTTTAGCAGTGGCCCTGAGCAGACTCTCCTGTGCCGAGTCCTGCCCTCTGTCTCAGTGTCCTCACTAAGGTGCTCCTTCACCACTTAGAGAACTGACTGTGTGGCTGGGCTGCTAAGTACCGGCCCTCCTACCCCAGATCAGATTTACACAGGAGGCATTAAGTGAAACTCCTTCTAGGCCTGTGCTGTTATAGTATCTGAGTGCTCAGCTACAGGGGCTCACAGACTTCCAGCAGAGCATCTGCAGACTCCGTTGGGCATCTTATAGAGTGAAGAGCTTGATTCCCAAGGCCTGGGTGCCCAAGGTGGCCCTAATGCGCTCCCAAGTGATCCGAGGATCCTGCTGGTCTTTGGACCATACTTTGAGTAGAAGAATCTAGACCAGAGGAGTGCAAACTATATATGGTCCCAGGACCAAATTGGGTCCAACAACCTGTTTGTGAAAATGAAGTTTTATTGTGACGCAGTCGCACGTGTTCATTAGTGTCTTGGTGGTGGTGGCTTTGACACCACAATTGCAAGGCTGAGTGGCTAAAACAGCGAGTACATACCCTGCAGAGTCCTTTTATGGTAAGGGTGTGAAGGTTACTGACCCCTGCTGTGTGGTGACTTGTGCCACATGGACCACAGAGGGGCTTCCTAGTCACTCCAGGATGGCCCACCCAGCAGTTGTCTGTCCTAGCCCATAGCATGCCTTCTTTTTCCCTCTTTCTTTTGCCTCTGGCTCCTGCAACCCTTCCATTAGCACCAGAGGCATGAAGAGACTTGCAGAAAGAATTTCTGTGCCATAGTTAAGCTTCCATCTTGCGTGTGGTCTTCTTGAGGAAGTCCTGAGGAAGTACCCCTGCTCAGCACCCCACGCAGAGCCAGTCAGCTCAGCTATCCTTTTAGTCTTCCAAGTGGCTCACTCTAGGATCTGTTCAGAAATACCCTCGGAGACTTACTCATGCATACAAAGCTCATGCCTAATTGCGCCTTTTGTTTGCTGAGAGCCTCCTTTCATCAGAGGTTTTAACTGAAGTGCAGTTGATTTACCATGTTGTGTTAATTCCTGGTATGCAACACAGTGATTCAGTCGTACAGGCACTGTGCTAGGTACCGGGGTAACAAGGATTTGTAAGATGCCTCATCCGTCCAGGAGACAAACACGTTCACCAGGAATTCCAGTTACACTATTGTACGTGCAATATTAGAAGAATATTTGAATACTTTGTTGGCCAGGAAAAGAGTCTGGAAGATTTGGAGCTTTACTGCATTAGACCTTTTTTTATTTTATTTTTTTAAATCGTGACTCTTTATTAAATTTGACACAAACCCATTTTTGCATTATTGATGTGGTATCTTTTTCTTCTTAATCTATCAATGTGATAGATTACAATTATTTACATTCTTTTTTTATAAGGGAGGTAGTATCTTTAACTTAAAATTAAGCCATATTCATAGTGTGATATAAATAAGAATTCTGTTGACTTTAATTTTTTATTGAAGTGTAGTTGATGTACAGTATTACATAAATTACAGATGTACAATATAAGGGTTCACAATTTTTAAAGGTTATTCTCCATCTGTAGTTATCATAAAGTATCAGTTCTGTTCCCTTGTACCGTATGTCATTGTAGCTTACTTTGTACGCAATAGTTGGTGCTTCTTAATTCCTTACTCCTGTGTTGCTCCTCCCCCCTTTACTCTCCACACGGGTAACCACTAGTTTCTTCTCTGTATCTGTGAATCTGCTTCTTTTTTGTTATATTCGCTAGTTCGTTATATTTTTTAGATTCTACATATAAATGATATCATAGAGCATTTTGGCTTCAATTTTAATATCCCATAATTCTGCTACCGTTCCTGTAAAGTGAAAATCAGTATTTGATTACAGGATTCTCTGAAGGTAGTAACCTTTTAAATTCATTGTTGTACCTCATCAACACTTTATACTTTTATTATTATTGTTAATTTTTTAAATTGTGGTAAAATATACACAAAATTTGCCATTTTAGCCATTTTTAAGTGGACAGATCAGTGGTATCAAGTACATTTACTTTGTTGTGCAACCATCACCACCATCCACGCCCAGAGCACTTTCAACCTTGCAAAACTGAAACTTTGTACTCTGTACCCATTAAATAGTAACTTCCCATTCCTCCCTTCTCCCAACCCCCGACAGCCACCATTCTACGTCCTGTCTCTGAATTCAGCTGCTGTAGGAACCTCATATAAGTGGAATCATACCATATTTGTTCCTTTGTGACTGGCTGATTTCACTAGTATAATGTCCCCGAGGTTATTCCACGTTGTAGCATGTGTCAGAATTTCATTCCTTTTTAAGACTGTGAGTAGTATTCCGTCAGAGGCATATACCACATTTTTGTCTATCCATTCATCTGTGTAGGGACTGTTTGATTCCATCTTTAGACTGCTGCAAGTAATGCTTCTTCATAACTGCTGTATAAATATCTGTTTGAGTCATTGCTTTCAGTTCTTTTGGGTACAGACCCAGAGGTGGACTTGCTGGATCATATAGTAATTCTATTTTTGATTTTTTGAGGAAATGCCATACTGTTTTCCATAGTACCTCTACCACAACTTTACCTTCCCACCAACCGTACACGGGTTCCTCTCCAAATCCTCCTCAACAGTTGTTATATTCTGTTTTTTTGGTAGTAGCCATCCTAATGGATGAGGAGTGGTATCTTTTCTTGTTGTTTTTTTTAATTGAAGTATCGTTGATTTACAATGTTATATTAATTTCTGGTGTACAGCATAATGATTCAGTTATACATATATATTATTTTTTATATTCTTTTTCATTATAGGTTATTACAAGCTATTGAATATAGTTCCTTGTGCTATACAGTATAAACTTGTTATTTATTTTATACATAGTAGTTAGTATATTCTGAGCTCCCAATTTATCCATCCCCACCCCCTTTCTTCCTAGTAACCACAAGTTTGTTTTCTATGCCTGTGAATCTGTTTCTGTTTTGTAAAGAAGTTCATTTGTACCTTTTTTTTTTTTTTAGATTTTACATATAAGTGATATCATATGGTGTTTTTCTTTCTTTTTCTGGCTTACTTCAATTAGTATGACAATCTCTCAGACTATCCATATTGCTGCAAATGGCATACTTTTATTCTTTTTTATGGCTGAATAGTATTCCTATGTATATAAATAATATAATATAATTCCATTATATGTATATAAAATAACTTCTTTATCCAGTCATCTGCCAATGGACATTTAGGTTGCTTCCCTTCCATGTCTTGGCTATTGTATATAGTGCTGCTATGAGCATTGGGATGCATGTATCTTTTCAAATTAGAGTTCTCTCCAGATATATGCCTGGGAGTGAGATTGCGTGATCATATGGTAAGTCTGTTTTTAGTTTTTTGAGGAATCTCCATACTGTTTTCCACAATGGCTGCACCAAACTACATTCCTACCGGCAGTGTAAGAGGGTTCCCTTTTCTCCACACCCTCTCCAGCATGTATCATTTTGGGAGTTTTTAATCATGGCCATTCTGACTGATGTGAGGTGAACTTCATTGTAGTTGTGATTTGCATTTTTCTGATAATTAGCAATATTGAGCTTTTTTTCATGTGCCTATTGGCCATTTGTATGTTGTCATTGGAGAAATGTTTGTTTAGGTCTTCTGCCCATTTTTTGATTGGGTTGTTTGTTTGTTATTGAGTTGTATGAGCTTTGTGGTGTTTTTTTATTTTAGTCTCTAACTATTAGTGATATCGAGCATCTCTTCATGTGCTTACTCGGTTATTGGCCATTTATAACTCTTCTTTGGAAAAATATCTATTCAAGTCCTTTGCCCATTTGTGTTTTGTGTTTTTTGTTGTTGTTGAATTGAATGAGTTCTTTATATAATCTGAATATTAACCCCTCATTGGATATATGATTTGCAAATATTTTCTCCCATTCCATGGGTTGCCTTGTAACTCTTTTGGTTGTCTCCTTTGATGCCAAGAAGTTTAAAGTTTTAATGTAGCCCAGCTTATCTATTTTTATTTTGTTGCTTTTGATTTTGGTGTTATATCCAATAAATTATTGCCAAATCCAGTGTCACAAGACTTTTCTCCTATGTTTTATTCTAATAGTTGTATAGTTTTAGCTCTTCCATTCAGGTCTTTAACCCATTTTTAGTTAATTTTTTTAATATGATGTAAGGAAAGGGTTCAGCCTCATTCTTTTGCATGTGAATATCCAGTTTTCTCAACAAGACTCTCCTTTCCAAACTGAATGGTCTTGGCATCCTTGTTGAAAATCATTTAACCATGTATATAAGGTTTTATTTCTGTGATTTCTATTTTATTCTATTTTATCCGTATACCTGTCTTTATGCAAGTACTATACTGTTTTGATTACTGTAGCTTTGTAGTAAGTTTTGAAGTTAGGAAGTGTGACTTCTAACTTTTTTTTTTTAAATTAAGATTATTTGGCTATTTGTACTGCTTGATATTCCATATGGATTTTAGTATGGATTTTTCTATTTCTGAAAAAAAGCCCTTGGGATTTTGAGACTACCATGGAACTTCTGAATTCTCTTTTAAAGGAAACATTAGTCAGACAGATAAGAGTAGGAGGAGCATTTAGGCAAAAGGAAGGGTACAACCAAAAGCATGAAAAGATAAAAGAGCTTAGTGTATTTGGGAACTAAAAGTAATTTGGTATTGTTGGAGCATTAGGCGTACTTGTATCTCTGTGTGTATGTATATGTGTATGTGTGTAGACTTGGGTAGGAGATGAATTAGGAGCTAAAATAGAGGTCAGATATTGTGGAAGTGGATGTGTGTTGTGTTAAGAATTTTAATGAAGATTAGTTGAAGTGTTGGACTGTAGAGTGAAGTGATCAGATTGGCACTTTATAAAGATAACCCTGTTGGTGAGAGTGGATGCTAAATTGAATAGGAAGAGGTTTTGGCAGAAGCGTCAGATTGGAGACTGTTGGAAAACTCCCATACTTGCACTGTGGTGGGTTAGTGGGGGTAGATAAGAGGGGATGTGCCTGGAACAGCGTTGTCCCACTGCTCACCCAAATATTCCAGTGGCTTCACTTTCTTCCTAGGTCCTGAAGTCCTCATACCTACAGAACAGTCTCTGAACTCAGGATGGTGGCTCCAACTCTTCACCTGTATCATCTACTTGTCACCTTTTGGGAACTCAAATGGCTGTTGAGGGAACCTATACTCTGGCCCAGAGGTGCAAGGTCCGTCACAGGAGCTAGCCCCTTCTCAGAGGCCCCGAGCTCCCACTCCTCATCCTGCCACTTTCTGGTCCTCTGACTCCTCCAGGGACCTTGTGCTCATTTCTGTCTTCCCTGTGGGTTGGTCTGTCATCCCTTGCTTTGGTCTCCCCTAAGCCCATTGGAATCCACCAAAGTGAGAGTTGTCTTATCTGTTGGGACCCATTCCATCCACCTATGGCACTGCAGCCCTTCAAGCCCTCTGAGTGTGATCCATGTTACCAGTGTCTGTGACCCACCTGAGAACCTCTTTCTTCTGCAAGGACTGGAGCCTTCTGCTTCTCTAGCTTTTGCCAACCTGACACCCCTCCATACCCTGTGATTCAGTCCCCTGTCTCCAGCTAGAGTGGCATTGAATAGGAGCCATCAAGATCTTTGCCACCTGAAATCCTCAGCTCTCTGTGAGGGCTTCACTGAATGAACTGGGTAATGATAATGCTGGGTCCGAGCGACAGCAGTTGGAGAAAGAATGTGCTCCTCCAGCCAGAGGCCAAACCACCGAACACTGAGATCCTGAGTTCCTGTTCTGAACCCTGGGGATACAGTTCCTTTGATGGGCAGACAGTGACAGTGCATGTGTTATCACACAGTCCCAGGGTCACAGGTGGAGTCATGGAGCTGGGGGCAGGGAGCAGGCTTGAGCTCCCAAGTTCTTGGTGACATTTTAGAACTGGAACCACTCTGGCAGTTCTGGAATAGCCAGCTCTGAGCCATTGCCAAGGATGCACATTTGGAGATACGTGGGATGAGGCAAGGTGATTAAGGTACACAAGTGCCATCAGTACAGGGAAAAGCAGAGCCAGGTGAAGAGCAGGCTGTGGCTTGGGGTTAAAATGCAAGAATAAAGGGATGATGGGCTGCTCCTTATAGGAAAACCAGGCAGAATGAAATAAAAAGTATCAAGGGAAGGTGAGAGAGAGAAGTGTCAAAATGGGACGTTGGGAGAAGATGGGCAAGAGAAGGGAGAAAGGCCAGGAAAAACAGCTTTAAGGAGTTGTCACTTCCTTGAAAGCCAAGAAGCTTGCTAGAGCAAAGAGAGTAAGATCCCAGATCTTTGCAGTCCCCTAGTTGGGAAGGTTGGCTGGCATTTAGGGGACTGGCTTTTGTTCTTGAGCCCAGGCTACTGGAACACAGCCTCAGGAAATCAGGACATGTTCTCATCACTCACTTTGTGTTCCCGAACAGAGGAGAAGAGAGGGAGGGTGGCCACCTTGATCCAGCCGAAGCATCTCCAGGAGGTCTTCTCCGGATGCCGCATCAAGGCTGCCAATCTGCCACAGCACGGAGCTGGTGATCCCGGAGCAAGTGGACATGGCTTTGCTCAGCAGCATCCTAGCAGCCTATTCCATTGTCTCAGGTAGCTGTCCAGTCTCGGCTGGACCAGGGCTGAAGCCTGGGGCTGGGCAGAGCCATCTCCTGGGTGGCCATCCCTGGCCTCATACCCAGGAGAGAAATGCTGTGCTGTCATAGCGGAGGGGCTCTGTGGTACTGAGTTTTGAGATGAAAAGTCTCTGGTTTGAAAGTTAAGCTTGGCATTCTCTAATTTGGCAAGTGCGGGGTTCTAATGCTTTGTCTTGCTGAAAATGTTTGGTTTTCTTTTGGGCTTAAGTGAGTGAGTGAAGTAGCCTGGGGCTGCTGTTGGCTTCTGTCCTTAAGCGTTTAACTGTGATATGAAAAGCCACAATGGAGGGTCCTCAGCCTGATTATTTCTGTGCTGTGGTTCTCAGCCCCACCCAGGGCATGTGTGTGTGTGTGTGTGTGTGTGTGTGTGTGTGTTTAGTCTGTGCTTAGGGGGCTGTGTGAGGTGTCTGATAACTTTCTGGGAGACATGGAGACAGAAAGTATCTGAGTTTGGAAGAATGTGATAGCTGCCCCTTCCTTGGTTCAAAGTTGTATTCTTTTAGGATGATGGCTGACTTTATCCTCAACATTGTTTCCTGAGAACAAGTACTGTACATATAAACGGAGTAATTTAAAAATGCATGAAAATATACCTCAGTAAAACCGAAATTAATAAAAAACATGAAAATGCTCAGTGGTTTGAATGACTAAACTAATTTTCTGCTGCTTGAGTGAGTTTACAGTTTTTGGTAGTTTGCTTTTGCTTTGTTTCACTTTGCCTGATGTTTCTGGTTATAAAACGGAAGAGACTGAGGTTCTGATTAGATTTCCCCTGGGACTGATTTTACTTTCTAGTTCTCTAGTCAGGATGTGGTGACTTCAGAGTGCAGATGCAAAATTTGTTATTTCTACTTAAAATGGCAAATCTGAGCCAGGATTGAGGATAAAGGAAGCTCATAGCTTCTTGCTGAGAAAGCATCTTGCATGACATGCAACTTGATTTTAGGAAGGAAGACTTCTTAGGAGTTTGGCTGGCTCCTCTGTGGTTGACAAGATGCAGCATGTCGTCTTCACATGCCTCAAGTCCAGGGTTCTTCCTTCTCAGATCAGCAAAGGCTCAGGTCATCAGTCAACTCCCTACTTCCCCAGGGAAGTTCAGTGCCTGGGGCCTTCTTACCTGTGCACCCACACACCAGAGGAATCTCAGTTCTGCTCGTTCAAGCAGAATAGTGACTATTCCGGGGAGAAAGGACACTGGGTCTGGAAAAGAGATGTTTGAAACTCTGGTATCATGTTTTCACATGCTGATCCCTCAACTCTATAGTGAAGACACCCCCAAAATGAAATGAGATGTGGCAGGGAGGGTCTGGAATTTCCAAGGCTTCACATGAAAGTTGCAAATAAGCTGTTGAAGGGAAATATCTCGGGTAAGAGCAAACAGGCTAGTGGGCTTTGGAGCTTGACTTGGCACAGGAAGTACCTGGTGGCTTTCCATTTTGGCCAGCATGAGCCTCAGTTGTGGTCACTGAATGAACTAACTGAATGTCCTGGTGTTTATCATTTGTTTTATGATCTTTTTTTTTTCCTTTTTCAGTTGTATTAGGTAGGATTATTGCAGTTTGACTGCACATACACATTATATTACATGTAAATACACATATATAATACACTGCACTTTTTTTAGTTTACATATATGTGTTGACCATTGTTTCTAAGAACAGATTAGAGCTTTAGCTTTTTAAACTTACATAGTTATCAAAGGAATAAAGCCAATCACAAAATAAGAATCAACAGAATGTGGTGATCCAATCATAAAGGACAGTCAAATGTGATTACACATATTCAAGAAATCAATCATCTAAGTTATAAATAATAAGTAGTTCATTTGTGTCCTAATTTTTTTATTTTTTTAGATTCCACATATAAGTGATATCACATGGCATTTTTCTTTCTCTTTCTAGCCCACTTCACTTAGAATGACGATCTTCTGGTCCATCCATGTTGCTGCAAGTGGCATTATTTTAATCTTTTTTATGACTGAGTAGTGTTCCATTGTATATATGTACCACATCTTTGTCCAGTCATCTGTTGATGGACATTTGGGTTGTTTCCATGTCTTGACTATTGTAAATAGTGCTGCTATGAACACTGGGGTGAAGGTGTCTTTTTGAAGTAGGGTTCCTTCTGGATATATGCCCAGGAGTGGGATTACTGGATCATATGGTAAGTCTGTTCCTAGTCTTTTGAAGAATCGCCATGCTGTTTTCCACAGTGGCTGCACCAAACTGCATTCTCGCCAGCAGTGTAGGAGGGTTCTCTTTTCTCCACACCCTCTACAGCATCTATCATTTGTAGACTTTTTAATGATGGCCATTCTGGCTGCTGTGAGGTGATATCTCATGGTAGTTTTGATCTATATTTCTCTGACAATTAGCAATGCTGAGCGTTTTTTCATGTGCCATTGGCCATTTGTATGTCTTCATTGGAGAAATGTTTGTTTAGGTCTTCTGCCCATTTTTTGATTGGATTGCCTATTTCTTTGATACTAAGTTGTAAAAGTTGTTTGTATATTTTGGAAATTAGTCTCTTGTTGGTAGCATCATTTGCAAATATTTTCTCCCATCTGTAGGTTGTCTTTTTGTTTTGTTGATGGTGTTCTTAGCTGCGCAAAAGCTTTTAAGTCTAATTAGATCCCATTTGTTTATTTTTGCTTTTATTTCCATTACTCCCAGAGCTGGTTCAAAACATATATTGCTGTGATTTATGTCCACAAGTGTTCTGCCTATGTTTTCCTCTAGGATTTTATAGTATCTGGTCTTACATTTAGGTCTTTAATCCATTATGAGTTTATTTTTGTATATGTTGTTAGAGAATGTTCTAATTGCAGTCTTCTACAGGTAGCTGTCCAGTTTTCCAAGCACCACTTATTGAAGAGAATGTGTTTTCCCCATTGTATATTCTTGCCTCCTTTGTCATAGATTAATTGACCATAAGTGCATGGGTTTCTTTCTGGACTTTCTATCCTGTTCCACTGATCTATGTGTCTGTTTTTTGTCAATACCACACTGCTTTGATTACTGTAGCTTTGTAGTACAGTCTGAAGTCAGGGAGCATGATTCCCCAGCTCCATATTAGAAAAATGGGCCAAAATTTTACTATGAAGATAATTTATTTCAGAACTGTTTATAATAGTAAAAAATATATACATAAATATGTGAATATTAATTGAAGTACAAAAATGTTTATGATGTGTTAAGTAAACAAGCCCTGTTGCCACACAGTATATGCAGTATAATCCCATTTATGTGTATGTATTTATATGTATATGTAACCACATTTTACTCCAAACTATATCTGAATGCTGAGATATGTATGAGTATGTGTCTGTGAATTTTTAATTCTCTTTTGCTTAGCTATATTTTTAAGTATTTTCAAGTATTTTATACTTCATTGATACTACTTTTGTAATATGTAATGCTATTTTATTGAAATTAAAATTATATATATATATATATATATATATATATAAAATTAACATCGCCCTACTCTTTTCTGACCTTCCTAGCTGAGTATCTAAATGCCCTGAACATTACCAATTAGATGTGCCATATGTATTTCAAATTCAGCCTTGCCTGGAATTGTCCTTCTGTTTAAATATGCTCCTTCTTTTGTGTACCACCTAGGGCATTACCCACACTAGAAATATGATTTTTGGCCTTTGATCTATCTTCTTCACTGCTCATATCCAATTGCTTAGGGTTGGTGCATTTCTCCTTTCAGTGTCCCTGAAATGCATCCCTTCCACTTCACTCCCACTATCACTGAGTTGGTTAAGCTCATTCGTGTTTTTGTCTGCCTTGCCATAATGGCATTTTCCATGGTCTACCAACCTCCAATCTGTGTCTTCTAGAGAAATGGTCTTTCTAAAATGTAGGTGTGATGATGCAATTCTTTTTACTTCTTAGAATCTGTTAGTAGATCCTCATTATATCTAGGATAAAATCCAAAGACTTTTGTATCGTTTAACAGTTAGGATTGTTTTGGCTGCAAATAATAGAAAACTTCAGCTTGGTGGCCTAAACACACAGAAGTTATCTTACCCACATAACAAGAAGTCTGGAGGTGGGTGGTTGCTAGCATTGGTCCATTGACTCAGAAATGTAGGAGCCAGCTTCTCTCTGATTCTCATGGCCTTTCTTTTATGCTTGTCATCTCATGGCTGCAAAATGACTGCTGTTGCTCCTGCTGTTTGAGTCAAGATTTACAATAAACATTTGAAAAATAGGCACCATGAGCAAAGCACTGTGCTAGGTAACTGGAAGCCTAAAGTCGTGTGGATTTGCTCCTCAATTTCTCACTGTTGTGGGGAAGATATGGTTATGCAACTAATTATAATACAGCTACATAAAGTGCTGTGTAGATTGGAGAGGCTGGTTGTGCTCATCGTCCCTTCCAGATTCAAGGAGCCAGAAAATCGTCATAATACAGTATCGACTTAAGCAGCAATAAAGCCAGATCAGAGAGTGTGTCAGGCCTTCTACCCAGCTGTCCTTGAAGCCGAAGCCATAGGACCGCGGGGAGGGGGCACGGGGGGAGGGAAGCTGAGAGATATACAAGCAAAGGAGCATGCGCCAGAGCCAGGCGAGCGGGCACAGTGGTTCTCCAGCACTCCTTCCTGGGGACAGAAAAGTCAGGCTGAAAGGAAGCTTTCTTCAGCACTTCAGAGGGCAGCAGCATTAATGGGAGTCTTTGGTTTTCTCTGGGGAGGGGCAGAACCCCACGAAGGGACATCCTTGCAATGCCTTAAGAGTTCAGAGAAGAGATTGTGCTGAATACTCTCTGATACTACACAAGCCCCATTGTTTTGTTTAAAGCTTTTTTATTATCTTTTTTTATGTTTTTCTTTCCACTTAAGGGATTGAAAGCTTTGGGGCCAACAAGAAAGTCCAGGCAGGAAAAGATCTCACTTGCATGGACGCCAGCTGACCTGGCCTGGGCTAGTGTTACTTCCTCTCCTACAGAGTCTGTTGGACATGATCTGACTTCCAAGGGTGCAAATGAAATTAGCCCCAGGACCTCCACATAGTGCCTCTTCCTGCCTGTGAAAACAATGACCCTGCAGGAAGCAAGATATAGCAATACATTTGTTTTTATTTATTGAGGGAAAGCAACCAACAGTAGCCCTCCCTACTCTGCTTCTTAGGCAATTAACATCTGGCTGGATCTCCTCAAGACAGGGGTGGTTCATTGGCTACGAGGAAGTGACCTGGAGCAGAGAAGAGAAAAAGCAACCACAATAGAGCTACAGTTTTGACTTTTTGTAAAAGAATAAGGCAGAGAAACAACACAAATCATATCAGCTGTGAAAATCAGTCCTGTGCCACCTGCTCAGGATCCAGTGAGACCCAGTAAACCCTCGCTTTCTCTGTTTGCTTTCACTGGGCTTCTCTGCAGGCAAAGAAATGTTTTCTGATCTGTGTAGTAATTCAGGGCAGGTGGACTAGTTACACTAAAGGGAGAGTAGTGGTTTCCAAGATTCAGTTCAGTAACCACCTTCAAAGTTGCCCTGTGTAGTAGGTGGGGTGAGGGTAGGGTGTGAAAGACAGACACACACTCACAGGGAAGGGAAGTGGGATGAGAAAAGAAAGGAAGGAAAGAGGGCGAGAGGGAGGGAAACAGGTGGATGGAGGAATGAGAGAGAGGGAGGAGGGGGAAGAAAGAGAGGAAGGAGAGAGGGAAGGAAAGGAAGAAGGAAGGAGGGAGGAAAGAGGGGAAGATGAGAAGAAAATGGAGTGAGAGCGAGCTATTCTTTGTTGAATGCCTCTCTTTGCCAGGATCTGGGAGAGTCCCCTTTACGCGTGCCGTCTGTCACACCTTTAGCACAATTCAGCAGAGTAGACAGTGTTACCATTGTTGAGAAGGGAGTCTGAGATGAGGCTTCAAATACAGGTCTGCTTGATAGTTTTCCACCCTGGTAAAAGCATGGATTTGTGCATCTTTTCTAGAAAAGCCTTTTCAGATTTCTGTATCTGAGCTTAGCTTTTCGACTCACTTTTGTATTTCCAGGGATCCCTCCCTCTTCATGCTTCTCTAATTGCACTTCCCTTTGGTACTGCAACTGATGGGTCAGCTTCCCTGCCGGGCTGACCTGTCAGTTATGCTCCTCAAAGCAAAAGCTCCCTCAGTATTCTCAGTGTTTGCTGAGTATCAGCTAGACAGAGTCCAGTTTCAGGCTCCTTCACTGCTTCCTTCCTTCCTTCCTTCCTTCCTTCCTTCCTTCCTCCTTTCCCTCCTTCCAGATATAATTGACATAGAACATCGTATAGATTTAAGGTGACAACATGTTGATTTGATACATTTCTATAAAACAGTATGATCACCATCACACATTAGTTAACACCGCTCTCACATCATGTAATTATCTCCTTTTTGTGTGTGTGATGAGAACAGTCATGATCTAGTCTCTTAGCAACTTTGAAGTCTGTAATACAATGCTATTGTCTGTTGGCTTTGCTGGGCATTAGGTCCCCAGGACGTATTTATCTACTAGTTGCTAACATGTACCTTTCAACAGCATATCCCCCACCCCTGAGCCCCTGGTAGTCAGCATTCTACTCTGTTTATAAGTAAACTTTTTTAAGAATAAGAAAATGAATATATATATGCTCATGTATGACTGAAGAGTTGTGCTGTGAATCAGAAATTGACACAACATTGTAAACTGACTATACCTCAATTTAAAAAAAAAGTAAACGTTTTTAGATCCCATGTTACTGATATCATACGTTGTTTGTCTTTCTCTGTCTGACATTTCATTTAATGTCCATCCGTGTTGTAAATGGCAGGATCCATCCATGTTATAAATGGCAGGATCTCCTTTCTAGTGGCTGAATAAGATTGCAATATATATCACATCTTCTTTATCCATTCATCTGTTGATGGACACTTAAGTTGTTCTCATATCTTGGTTATCGCGAATAATGCTGCCATGAACATGTCTTCAAGGTAGTGACTGCATCTCCTTCTGTTTCCTTGATCATCTCAATGTATGCCAAAAAAGCATTTGACAAAATGCAACTTTCTTTCATGATAAACCCTCAACAAATTGGGCATAAAAGGGACATAACTCAATATAATAAAGGCAATATAGGACAAGCCTGAAGCTAATACCATACTCATTGGTAAAAGATTGAAAGCTTTTGATCACATACAAAGGCTCCACCCTTCCATTCCCCCCTTTACATTTCTGATGTCACAGTTCACTTCTTTTTATACTGTGTTTTCTTTAACGGATTACAGTAGTTACAGTTATGTCTAATACTCATTCCTTTCATCTTTATACTGCAGGTAAGTGGTTAACACACCATCCTGTTCCAGAATTAGAGTTTTCTAAATCATTTGCCTTTACCAGCATGTTGTATATTTCAACATGTTTCTATGTCACTATCTAGCATCTTTTCATTTCAGCTGGAAGAAATCCTTTCAGCATTTCTTGCAAGGCAGCTCTAGTGGTGAAGAACTCCCTCAGCTTCTGTTTCTCGGGTGAAGTCTTTATTTCTCCCTCATATCTGAAGGATAACTTTTCCAGATAGAGTATTCTGGGTGGGCAATTTTTTTTTCTTTCAACCCTTTGAGTTGTCATTCTGCTATCTCCTGGCCTGTAGAGTGACTACTGAAAAATCTTCACATAGCCTAATGGGGGTTCCTTTGTAAGTTACTGTCTTTTTTCCTCTGGCTTTTTTTTTTATTCTCTCTTTTTCTTTGATTTTTTTTTTTAACAATTTCATTATAATGTTCTTGGGAGTCTTTTGCATTGAGATAGTAGGGTGATCTATTAGCTTCGTGAACTTGGGTTTCTAAGTCTTTCCCAGATTTGTGAAGTTCTCAGCTATTATTTCTTTAAATAAACTCCTGCCCCTCTCTTCTCCTGGACTCCAGCTAAATTTGTACTGTGTACATTTGATTGACTCCTTTAGGTCATGTACTTTCTTCACTTTTTTTTTTAATTCTTTTTTCTCTGTTCACCTCTGATTGGGTTATTTCAAAATTACTGTCTCCCTGAGTTTAGCTGTGGCACATGTTTTGATCAGAAATGTAGTTTCTCTTTGTTCTAGTAGTTTTAAAATTTGTACTAGTTCTTTGTTTCTGTTGTCATTTGTTTTATTTTTAAAGTTAAAATTACAAATCATGTCTAATCATACTGAATTGTAAAAATTCTACTGTATATTTATTTTAAGGAAAAATGAGAATAAAAATATCTGGTTTGTCCTGCAGAAAAAAAAATTTTTTTGCTAGCTTCCTGGTTGCTTATTATGTCTTGATCTACCCTGCAGCAGATTCTGTTGCATTTTTCATTTCACTCATGGAATTCTTCAGTTCCAGAATTTGATTCTTTTTCCTGGCTTCTAACTTTTCGCTAAATTTTTTCTCATTTTGTACATGTATTTTTCCCCCCTGATTTCATTGAATTGTCTTCTGTGTTTCTTGTAGCTCATTGTTTTCTCAAAACAGCTATTTCGAATTCTTTATCCACTGGATTATACGATTTTATGCTTTCGAGCTCAGTTATTCCAGGAGTTTCATCTCTTTGTCGTGTCATGTTTTCTTGATTTTTCCTCTTTCTTGTAGTTCTGCGTTGCTGGCTTTGCCTCTGAGCAGCATCCACCTCCTCAAATCTTTACTAATTGCCCTCAGAGAGGGTATGTTGTTTGTTGGTTCTCTTTTGTCTGGAGTTCTCTCTGACCCTGTGTGTATACACTCCACATTCCTTGCTCCCTCTTGTAGCAGAATTCTTAAGCTTTTATGTCTTCCCTGGTTATAACTCACCTGACTGGCTGCTGGAAACCTCTCTTGTTTTCCAGAAGGTAGTGCTATAGCTCATTTGTATTTTCTGTCTTGCCCACAGATCTGGTCTGTTTTTCTGATAACACTCCGTTTCCCCTACTAACTCTTGCTGCCAGTCTCTGAGTGCGCTCAAGGCGGCACTGCAGAGGGAGGGGAGGTGTGGGTTTAGCACTTGGGGTGTTAGGGGTCCCCACCAGCTGGTGGGGAGATCCTGGGCTGAGATTCTCCCAGAAGCTCTTAAGTGGATTTCCTGTTGAAGCCCTGAGCACAGACAGCAGGTATCATGTCCCTTTAATGCCTTCTGATATTCTTATCAGCCTTTCCTGATCACCTCCTTGCCCCTAATCATGGAGGTTCTCCTTCAAGTACTCTGAGTATTGCTGGAGAGAAATCAGTTTCTCTTTTAGCATCCAGCACTGCTAGGGTAGCTGGGCACTCACACACTACTCTCCTTTTTGCCTATGGAGAGGTCACCACGGGAGAGTTTGGTCTCTTACTGTGTCAATTTGTGGGGAGGGGAAGAACTGGAAAACTTCCTCACCCTCTCTGCTGCATCCAAACTCATGTGTGTGTTTTTCCCTCCAGTGGTGCTCTAGTCACCTCTAGGGGGGCTGTGCTTTTACAAGTTCTCTCTCATCAGTGGGTATTTGCCCAAATCAGCACTATCCAGCTTTTCCCCAGTCATGACTGGGAGGTGTTGGGACAGGTTTGCTGGCTCTGTTGATTCTGCAGCCCAAACCAAGGTCTGTCTATTACTAGAGGAACAGGTAGGCGAGACTCCTCCCCAGTTCCTTGATGTATGTTATTAGATCACACACTCCCACAGGGGCACTCTTGTTTGTGCGTATAGCCCTAATTAATCTTTTTAAAAGGGATGGCAAACAGTAAGGATGTCTCACACCACCATGATGTTGACACCATTCCCCTGTCATTGTGTTTCTATTTTTGACTACTCTTATGTTGACTATTTGTGTTTTCTATTTCCTTCTCTAGTCTTTTCTTTGTACCTATAATTTATATCTATTTTATTCACATCACTGTCATTTCAGTGGGGGTTTCAGAGAGAAAGGGGGATCATAAACACATGTGTTCAACATGCTGTGTTCAGATTGACAGAACCTTTACTGGGTACAATTTGGAATGTATAAAACCTCAAAATTCCTATGCCCTTTGACGCAGCTGTTCTATTTTTAAATAAATAAACTGCATAATTAATTCTGCATCCGCATAAAGAGATGTATACAAGGACATAATGATATTGACTCTAGCACTGATCATAATAGTAAAAAATTGGAAACAATTTATATGCTATCAACAAGGAAAAGGTTATATATACTTTGATGTCTGTATTGCAGAATCATACCCAGCAGTCAAAAAGAATGCTATTGACAAATCCTGAAATCTCTCTAAGACATATTTTTAAATTTAAAAAGCAAATATGAATCATATATCATCCCACTTATAGTCCTAAAAACCCCACAAAACTATATATTTTGATTCATACTTACAAGTGAATATAGATTATGGACCGATTTGCTGACGTCAATCTTGAGTCCTGTTGGATTGACCATGCCCTCTGACCCAAGGCCAGGCATGTTTCAGCGTACTCAACATAACTAGAAAGGGGGATCTGTTCACTCAAAGGCTCTCATTCTATTGAGCACATCATACAATGATCACCACTGGACCCACTACGCCCAGTGATCATCAACAGAATGATTATTTTCTTCTCTCACCAAGGCAGGGCTTAAATAACTCCCCTATCAATTGACCTCATGGGGTGATTCAAAAATGCCTACCCTAGCTTTCAATCTGTGACTTATGTTAGCTATTGCTGCATAACAAATTGCAGATCTTCCTCAATTTACAATGGGACTAGGTCCCAATAAACCCATTGTAAGCTAAATACATCCTAGGTCAAAAATGCGTTTAATACCCCTAACCTGTGGAACATAGTGGCTTAGCCTAGTCTACCTTAAATGTGTTCACAACACTTAAATTAGTTTGCAGTTGGGCAAAACCACCTAACACAAAGCCTATTTTATAACAAAATGTTTACCATTTCATGGAATTTATTGACGGCTGTACTGGAAGTGAAAAACAGAATGGCTGCCTAGGCTCAGAATGGTTCTAAGTGTGTTGGTTGATCGTGTGGCAGACTGGGGGTACAAATCACTGCCGCTGCCCAGCATCAGGAGAGAGGATTGTATTGCATGTTGTTAGCACAGGGAAAGATCAAAATTCAGAATTAGAAGCATGGTTTCTGCTTGGATGCATATTGCTTTGACTCCATTGTAAAGTTGAAAAATTGTTAAATCTAGCCCTTATAATTTGGGGACCATCTCTACCCCCAAAACAAAAACACATATTAATTATCACCCAGTTTCTGGAGGTTAGGAGTCTGTACTTGGCATAGCTGGGTTCTCTGGTTCAAGGTGTCCCACAAGGTTGCTGCAAAGCCAAGGTTCTGGACACCTCAAGGCTCCAACAGGGAATGACTTGCTTCAAAATTTTAAATTCCAGTAAAATACCATTACTTATTGCAAAAGTAATCTCAGTGAGGTATAGGATACTTAAAATCTAGCTAGGCAAAAGAAAATTGCAAATACACAGACACATATTCATACACTTCCAAGCTCACTTACATGGCTGTTGGTACAATCCAGTTCTTTGAAGACTATTAATCAGAGGCCACTCTTAATTCCTCACTTTGTGGGTCTCTCTGTAGCCCAGCTCATAGCATGGGAACTGACTGAATCAGAGCAAGCGAGTGAGAAAAGTTAGAGAGCTCATGAGTAAGTTGGAAGTCAGGCTTAGGTTACCTAAGCTTCAGGTCATCTATCATTTTTGTTAGAAATAAGTCACTAGGTCCAGCCCTGGAAAGGAAGGGCTTGCATGAGAGTATGAATACCAAGAGGCGAGAATCATCTTAGAAGTCGCCTACAATTTATGATTAAAAGGTAATTCAAGGGGTTGCAGGAGCAAATTCAGAGGCAACGATTTTTCTGGTATAAGCAATTGGCATCTACACACAGTTACTTCTCACAGATACTAAATAATACTTTTTTTTTTTTTAATAGTGAAAGAATTCCATACACTCTTTACCCACATTTGCCATTTGTTGAAAATTACATTTTGAATACATTATGTAATTTGTCACAAGGGAAGGCAATATTTGTAACCACAAAAGCTTTGGGGTCTGGTGAGAGGCGTGCGTCCTGTTCTGGAATCATATTTGCTCTCTGCATATATAGTTCTCATCTCTCAGATGTTCCCTTCTGTCTCCTCCTCTTCCTCCAGAGAGTCCTGAGCGAGCAGCTCTGTACTTTGTCTCTGGCGTGTGCATTGGGCTGGTCCTCACTCTGGCTGCCTTGGTGATCAGGATCTCTTGCCACACAGACTGCCAGCAGCATCCCCAGAAGAAGCTCGCGCAGGACGGAGAAAGCAGCGACTGCAGCGACAGCGAGGACGGCAGCTCAGACGCGGTATCCGATGTCTCGGTCAGGAGACACCGCCGCTTCGAGAGGACTTTGAACAAGAACGTCTTCACCTCGGCAGAGGAGCTGGAGCGCGCCCAGCGGCTAGAGGAGCGGGAACGCATCATCAGGGAGATCTGGATGAATGGCCAGCCTGAGGTCCCCGGCACCAGGAGCCTGAACCGCTACTACTAGGGGCAGACAGGGACCCGCACCGCCCTGGAAGCCTCCTGGAAGAGAAAGGGTCCACAGGGGCGGTGAGCCCAAAGGGCTGCGCGCAGTTCTGCTACTCTGGCCAGAGGCAAGCAGGACACTCTCATTTTCCAGCCAGGAGGACTGGCTTCTCTCTTCTGACTAAACTTAAGGGAGAAGCAGAGAAACGGAGTTGGTTCATCTCTCCAGGTCTTGTAATGGTGCTGAAAACCCTCACCAACAATGTGCATGGAGATCAGAAAAACAACTGTGGTTCCCTTTGAATTCTGAGGATCTCAGAAGCTTCTGCAGACTTCACTGTTATATGTTATTTCTTTACAAAAGGAAATATTATAACATGAGTGCGAGGAAGAGCAGGGTTGACTTAACCCAGTGAATGCAATTTACTTAATGACTCCATGCTATGGAGATGATTTTGATCCACACAGCATGATCCATGCATATTATTTAAGTCTGATTCTTTAAATCTCGTGTTGCAGTGGCAACCTCGTCCATTTTAACTGGCACCTCAGGGATTAAAATCCTATATTTTTAATTACAGTTCCCACTTCTCATGAAAATTAATAATGTATTAGAGATGTGTCAGTGAAATAGAAAAGTGTAAATAACCTCACAAGATGAAGGGTTTTATGTTAAATAGCTTATAAAGAATATATTAAGATACATACTTGAAAATGCTGCACAAGAATAAAAGCTGTGTTTTTCCCCCTTTTGGAGAGAAAAAAATTTTGTTATGACTCTAGATAATTATGATTTTAAACATTTTGTTAAAAAATGTTTTTGGATTTGTAAGAGAAGAATGGGAATGGGAGGTAAGGAATAAAGCCAAATTAGGTTGGGATGAAAAATAAATGTTACATAAGATCTTTTTTGTTTCATGTTCTTCTCTGCGGTTACACTTACCTTAAACAGCAGCCCTTTTATATAGATGGGTATGGTTTTGTTTGTTTGTTTGTTTTTTGTTTTTCCCCAGGCCCTTCAAGTAACTGGAGAACTGTGAGCAATGGAGAAACTGGAGAATGGAGTAATGGCCCCTACGTGATGAGATGTGATCAGACCTCTACGTAATGTTTCATTTTCTGTATGCTTATGTTATGGCTACAGTGTATTTGAGTGATTGTTAAGCAGATAGAGGAATAAATGATTACCCGAGGGCAGACATAATATGATGGCCTCATACGGAGAGGGGACGTTGGTAAGGAAGGAAGAGAGTCAAGGCTGAACCGCGTTTGGAAATGAGTTGCAGAGGAGGAAGGAGCATCCTCCAGACTGACAGGCAGGAGTAATGAGTTCTGTCCGTCTGTTGGCGCCCTGCTCTTGCGGTGCAGTGGGCTCCTTTGTCTGCCTCTCTGGATGCTCCAAAGCCTTCCTGTTGGATTTCCTCTGTTCATTGACTTTGTCATCATACCTGAGAGGATGGCTGGGAGAGTTTCTCTGCTGGAGTTCTATTACTCTAGCAACCCACTCTTAGCAATAAGGGTTTGGAGGCTGTCTTAAGATTGAACGGTCACAAATACCCCTTTCCCAAATCTTGTTAAATCAGTGTCTCTGAATCTGGATTCCCATCCTTGTAGTTTCAGTCCGCTGGCAACAAGTGTGGGAATCATCCCACTCCCCTAGGCTTTATCTTAACATCATCCATCTTCGTCTCGGCCTCTATTTTTAAATTGAAATATAGTTGATTTTTTATCATTGTATTAGTTTTAGGTATACAGCATAGTGATTCAGTATTTTTACTGATTATACTCCTTGAAAGTTATTACGAGATAACGGCTGTAATTCCCTGTACTATATAATATATCCTTCTTGCTTATCTATTTTATTCCTTTCAACAAAGGTTGATGGAGGATGAGGTAGATATAATGTTGAGCAAAACAATCTCTCCTGGAGCAGTTTATGATTAGCTGGAAAAATAAGACACTGGTAAACTGGTACCAATAACTATAATGTCAGAATTTAATACCTCGTAAAAAAATAGTTGTAGGCAGGTGCATTTTTTTTCAGCAAATGTGCTCTGCTTGTGCACAAAGTTTTAAGTTAGCATCTCTGCCCCACAGGGCACCTCTGGTTGGCGGAGGAAATCAGAGCCTCTGTCCCAAGGAAGCAAGGATTGTTTTTCTGGTTTGAAGCTGCAAAGAGTTTAAAGCAGCAGAGAACACATGATCTAACCCTTAAAGAACAGGCAGGATTTCTTTGGGAAGAAGGGAGGGGTCAGCATCCCAGAGCTCAGTGCTCGGCTTGAACATCTGTGGCAGAAATAAGGGAGGCTCTGAGCCGGCCAAGACCCTGGGGTGGGGCCTCTGCAGGGACCGACTTCCTCAAGCACCTTCCATCACCTCGTGAGAGATCACCACAAACTTAGTGCCCAAACCCGAAATTCTTGTGTGATCTTTAAAAGAACGGCAGACGGCTGCATTTATCTTAGTCACCCTGTAACAGAAAAGAACAAAACTGACTATATTAGATCTGTTCCTTTAGCTTTAACTGCTGTGCCCTGTTTTCTAGGCTTAGTCTAGCTCGCTCCACACCCACGTGAAGAGAACAAAGTTGCAGAATAGAGAGTAACATTTGTTTTGTTGGAGGTTTTGCAGGAGCACCATGAGCTGGCCCACGTGGACAGCTGCAGGAACAAAGAATTCCTGCAGCAAGAAGTTTGCAACGACCAACCACACCCGCTCCCCTGTTTTTTTGTATAAAAGGAGCCTGTATTCTGACTGGACCAGGATGGTTCTCCAAAAATTAGTCCACCATCCTCTCTGTCTGCCAGCTTTCCAAATAAAGTTGCTATTCCTTGCCCCAGCACCTTGTCTCCCCGTTTACTGGCCTGTCGTGCGGTGAGCAGAATGAGTTTGGACTCAGCAACAACCCCAGATCAAAACTTGAGCAGGCCAGATATTTACCAGAGAAGAAAGAGCTGCAGCCTCTGGGGTGTTGGTGGGGAGTTAGGGAGATGGGGCTACACTCTCCCCACCCCTCATCTCTCTTTCTTTCCTTCTTTGTCAGTCTTTTTAGAGCCTGACACTGAAAAACAAGCACGGCCCGGCCAGCTACTATTTCAGCCTGTGGGAGCCACGTCAGGTGGTCGGCCTGCCCCGGGCTGAGGACTGTGTGGTGAGGGGTCGGGGCCCCTCTGGGAGGGCAGTGTTGTAGGCGGGACGTGCAGCAGGCGCGAGGAGCGGGAGCAGCCCCCAGCATCGCCTGGGCCAGGTGGGCCGTGGAGTCCATTCAAAGACGCACACAAGCAAAGAGCAGGAGCTAGAAGGTGTTTGGTGGGTTGAGGGGGAGGGCGTGTTATTATTTTACTTTTGTTTTTCTTTTCAAGGGAAGGAACCACGTGAGAGTCCTCTATTGACACTTGGGTGTGATCTTGGCCGGTATAAGAGCCGTGGGCATTCCTGGAGCTTTTCCAGTAAGTATGCTCACTCTCTGCACTGCCTTTCCACTTCTTAAAGAAATTTGTCATAAGTGTAATTCCCAGGGTGGAAGTTTTAGAACCTTGAAAGAACTTTCAGAACTTTGAAGTGCAAAACTGCTTGACTCTCCTGTATTACACTCCCAGCAGCACAGAGTGGGCATCGGGGCTCAGGGCACCCAGCAAGTTTGTGGGGGAAAGTATTAACCTTCTGCCTGATTAAGAATCAACAAGCCCCTCAGGCCTTGCTGCTTATGAGTTGTTTTGGGAACACTGTGGAGTGTGGGTTTGGAGTCAGATAACTGAGTCTGGATCCCCGACTTGCAAGGATTTGGCATGGCCCCCAGAGCCCTCCTGAGAAATGGGCAAGTGCCCAGGTGCCCTTCTGCTCTGTCTCATTGGATCTTGGTGTCAGCCTGCATGGGGGAGGGGATGCTGGCTTTGTCCCCTGAGGCTTACAGAGTTCCAGGGCTCATCCCAGTGCAGAGCTGACCACAGGGCTTATGAGCGCTGGGGGCTGTCTAGTGCTTCAGAGGTCTCAGTGTGTTCCACGTGCTGCAATGAGGATGCCACCGGAGCCCAAATGAGCCTCCAGCCCCCGGGCACTCCTGGCTGTGGCCACACACAGGGACCTTCTCTGGGAAGGGGCTCAGCTTGGAGGGTGTGGAGGCTGGGGTTAGGGGAGGCAGTGAGGCCCACAAGGACCATGCTTCTGGGCCGGCCAGGTGGGAGGGCTTCAGAAAGTTGGCCGCACATCTTTCTCACTCAGTCTGGGCTGAAGTCCTTGATAGTTGGCTCTCAGAAGGAAGCTCAGAAAGTGGTCTTTTCTAAAGTGTCACAATTTCTAAGCAGACTCAGACCTGGGTGCAGACCATCTGCATCTTGGACCTTTACTCTTCTTCAAACAACCTCAGAACAGGTGGGCTTGCTTTCCTTGGCAAAAGTGACTCAGGGACAAGCGTGCATCTAACTCGCACTCGTGTCCGCGTGTGTGCGCGCGCGCGCACGCGCGCGGGACCAGCGAGGAGAGAGGTATGTTCCCACGTGGGATGGAAGTGGAGTAAAAGTGACATTTTTCACTGGGCAGAATGTGACTTTAAACCAACGTGACTGGTTTTATGGGACAGAAAGTTCTGGGCCACTGTTTGAAATGCGCTCATGCCACAGACTTTGAGGAAGCGTGGCTTCTTAGCCCAAGTGAAAATGATGTGGTTTAACAGAAAACGTGACCCAGAACAAGTGCATCAAATGGCCAGGAGAACACGTGGGTCAAGGACTCCTGGAAACTTTAGAGACAGGCTTAGAGTCACACCCCCCACGTTTGCTGCATGAAGGTGAGTCCCTGTCTAAAGAGTATGTCAGAGTCCTTGTTGATGTCCTTGAATGAGTAAGGCCGTGGGGCCCAAGGTCAAGGTCACAACAACGTGCTTGCAGGGTGAAGTAAATAATGATTGTACACATGTACTGGTTATATAAGTTGTAGAACAAAGAAAGTAGAAATACGCATGCGCTAGTAGTGTTCTATAAGCCTCATGAATAAAAAAAGACACTGCGCATGTGCAGGCAAAACATGTAAAAGCAGGACAAGTGCGCCAAGGAGCTTGCGCACCACCTTGTGGCAAGAGAATGAAGTGCAGTTTCGCTCCATGTCAGCTCCTGGTGCAATCTGTTTCGCCGTATGGCAGCTTCTCATGCATTTTTCCGGTTGGGCCGCTCACCTCCTCAAATTCCACTTCAGCCTCCCTCGGCTGACACTTGGTGCTGTGAGCAGGATGAGTCTAGTGCCCCCTCTGAGCCCCCTACCCCTGACGGGGATACTCAGATGGAAACTATATGGCCCCCTACCTCCCTATGGCACCTGGTGGCAACCTATTTGCTGGCATGGCTCAACCTGAGGATTGGGACACAATGGCACCCCAGCCAGATGACGTCCAGAGGGCACTAGAATTGTTAGCAAATAATGTCCCATTAGCCCACCAAGAGGCAACCAAAAGGGTGGCCTAAATGTTCTTAGCGGTTTTGTGGCATGCTAGCAAAAACATGAGAGAATTGCAGACAAAAATGGAGCAGTTATAGCACAAAGAAGAAGAATTCAGGCAGAAACTCAGCACAGCAAAAAGTACCCACATGGTCCTAGCTCCGCCGCCTCAAAGCAATTAGATCTGCACAATTCCAGTTCCACCATCTCCAAAAGCGGTAAAACCCCCATTCTACTGCATCTACTGCCCGTGGTGAGGCAATGGGTGAAACTGGCTTGGGGGAACTCCTACAGGACCACGGCAGGCGACGCAACAAACCACCTATGCGCCTTAAACATCAATGGAATTGCGAAACCTAACAAAGCAATTCAAGCAACGTATGGGTGAATCAGTCCCTGCGTGGCTATTATGCCTTTGGGATGATGAAGCTGACCAGGCTGATCTATCTCCGAAGGAGATGAGCCAGCTGGCCAGCATAACGACCGTCCCCTCATTGTAGCAACAGCTGCAAACTATTCCCCAGTCTAATGATTATACTGGCAACCATACATTGATAAGCTGGTTGATGGCTGCTGTGTGCACTGTATGGGATAATGCAGGGATTTGCCTGAACGTGTGAGTAAATGGACCACATATTTGGACTTAGCGCAAATTATCCAAGAAATGGGCATGCGCCAGATGATGTTTGCTTTGCATTTCTGTAGTTCAGATGATGAGCTCCTTACAGCTCAGATGAAGGATTTGATTTTGGCTAGTGGCCCAACAGGAACATTTGGGACTATGGCGACACGACTAGCACCACACGTAGATCGTCCTGTACATGAGGTAACTGAGGCTCTGGCTCATCTGGGGGACATAAAGGTGCACCAAAAAGGGGCGCATACTGCCAAGACTCAAGGTGAATCCAAGACCTCCTCCCATGCAATGACTCAGAAGGAGAAATTCACATGGAGGAAGAAAAAGGGGAATATTCCAATTTTGGGAGGGCCCAAAAACTAGATCGCCAGCAGATATGATATGATTTACTGGCAGCTGGCTTGTCTGTATAAAATTAGATGGCCAGCCATTGGAGGTTCTGATAGCCTTATGGAAGAAATTAAGGCCTGAGCAACAATGTACTCCATTGCCAACCTCCCATCAGGCCCAAGAGGTGGCCTTCGCTGATTTCTTCCCAGACTAGGAGGAAAACCAAGACATCTGAGACATGGGGCACCCCAACAACCAAAGGCCACATATTGAACTGACTATTCACTGGTTCCCCACAAATAAACAGTGAGTACTGGCGCTAGTAGATACAGGAGCCAAAATTACATTGGTGCATGGAAATCCAGAGCATTTCCAGGGACCATGGGTTGAGGCTCATGTTGAAGGGAATCTCTAGAAACACTTACCCCCATTTCTCAGCATGTTTCCTAGAGCCAGTTCCAAGGTAAAGGCAGTTTGCCTTGTAAAATCGAGTTTGGGCAAAGGCCTCCCATTATCTATAGGTAGGCTGGTCTCCCAAACACAAAATCTCTGTGTTCGCAATAGGGGAGATGAAGGACAGCTTCCACACACATTCGGATCCCAAAATAGAACATGTGTAGAAGTGGTCATTCAGCCAGGCTAAAGTGGAGGGCAATCTCTACACACAATTACCACCGTTTCAAAGCATGTTTCCTAGAGCTGGTTTCAAGGTGAAGGAGGTTCACCTTGCGCATTCTGACCAGTGTGAAGTGACACCTCATTGTAGTTTTGATTTACATTTTTCTGATAATTAGTTATATTAAGCCACTTTTCATGTGCCTGTTAGCCATCTGTATGTCTGCATTGGAGAAATGTCTGTTTAGGTTTGTTCCCATTGTTTCATTGGGGTTTTTGTTCTTGTTGTTATTGAGTTATTTGAGGTGTTTGTATGTTCTGGAAATTAAGCCCTTGTCAGTTGCATCATTGGCAGATATTTGCGATCTTTTCTTTGAACATCAAGTTTTTCTTTTCTTGAAGGAGTTTTTAAGATTGTTAACTCTAATATGAAGTTATATTGTGAAATTTAGTTTGGGCATGTATGGAGCGCTGCAGTGTGTGTTTTTAATGCCTTGTGATGATTTTATTGAAAGTGCTGCCTGTGGCATCAGCATCACCAAAATGACTGCAGCCCTTAACTGGTGTTGTTTGTGAGGCCACCTCCTGGAAGGCAGTTTAGTTTGTCATTCATGCCACACAATTTCCAATTAAAGACCTGGTTAGAGCCCAAGACTGCTAGCAAGATACGGGCTTTTATTTCTGTATTTGGTGAAGACCAGCTGTCTTGGAGGGACCTGTCAGTGAAATGTGAGTGTACAGAGGTGTACTTGTTCCTTTGCTTTATTTGCAGAAGGGGGACCCTTCAGTCTAGATGTGGTTGTGGAGTGTGTGGACACCTTTGGGTTCCTATTCTTTCTGAAGCCTCTGGGGCCTTTTTACCTTCTGTTGTGAAATTCAAGGTTCACCATGGACACAGACTGTAATTTGAATGGGTGCTTTACTTTGTTTTTTTCTCAAGTGTCTGAATTAGTTGATTATCCCTCCTGAATTCTGAACAAACCTCTAGCACAGGGCAACTTTTTCAAGCAATCTAGATTGTTCTGGGGCAGTAATTCTGGGTCTTCTTCATGGATGTTCTCTTTATAAGTAGACAACAACAAAATGACAAAACACCAAAAGATCTTCCACCATTATTTTGAAATGAAATTATATAAGCAAAGCTATTGTAGTGATAGAATATGTAAATACTTCACTGTGAATAGTGCAAACAAACTCTCAATTATTGAAATCTTGGTCTTTTAAAGCATCTCAGTATAGTATCCTAAACTTGAAAGTAACCAAAGAACGCAGAAACAACTCTCACAAAACCCAGTAAAATGAGGCTTTACAGGCTTTCAAACAAAGTCTAATTTAAGATTCTTGTTTAACACATATTTCTTAAAAATTAATTTGGGTGTTTTCTCAACTTACACTGGATTCCAGGTGCCAAACCTGAAGAAGGGAGTGAATGGGTGGAGGCAAGAATGTGGCAGGAAGTGACAGTCTAAACAGCCTTTGGGGAGGAGGATCCTGAACACCACTGAAGTGGCATTCAGCTTTGTTATTTGTCATATGTGTGTAAAGGATTATGGCATTGAGCCTCTGCACATACTCCAAACCTACGCAGAATCAAGATTGCAAACCCAGTGCACATTGTTAAATGAAGTGGTCAAAATCAGACTTAATTTCTGTCAGAAAAAAGAGACAATTTTTCAATTCAACCTAGTGCATTAATATGCATCTCAAGAAATAGAAAAATGACTGAGACATAAATTTAGGACAGTTTCTTGTAAGAGATATAATAAAAGCAGTCCAGATTATAATATAGACCTAATATAATTAACTTATCCACTTTAATAAAAACAAGACAGATAACTCTAATTTTTAATAATGCAAAATAATGTTAAGGAAAATGATGTTAATATCATGAGGAGTGCAACTTTGGAGAATGTCAGTGTACTTTTCAAAGGTTAAAAGCATGACTCTCACACAAATATAAAATGAACACATATCAGAGATTTATTAACTCATTAACTAGGGACTAAGAGGAGAATAAAGCTAGTTCAAAGAGACTTTATAAGACACAGAATATAGTCATAGAAGAAATAATGCTAGTTAGATGCAAAAGTGGTTAGTGTCCCACAGGGCAATAAACCTGTAACCTTTGAATTTGTATTTTCTGTTGGACAGGAATCATTCACTTCTCTACTGTACAAAAGTATACATGTTAACATATAACTTCATGTGTGTGGACCCAAGTCAGTAAGAGATAATACGTCAAATGCTCAGTAATCTGTACCCTGGCAGACATGACATAGCAAGCCAAGTGAACACTCTTGCCTTATTTCCAAGTTTTGAGAAATTTTTAAAATAGGACTGATTAAATAAGAATCAAGGATAAACATGAGAATCAATTGCATTCATATTTTTGATATGGTAATCTGGCTTTTCCCAATAAAATGCATAGAAATTAGGATGATATATAATGCCTGTGTCTCTGGAAGACTTTCAAGTGCCCTGTGTGCCCTCTGAAGACTCCAGGCTTGTAACATGGCTTTAACCAGAGCTATTAATCCTCATCACAAAAATAACCCTGAGGTATTATCTCAGGATTGAAGGTGAGAAAACTTGCCCAAGGCTACACAAATACTTAGTACAGAATTATGAGCAGAACACAAGATCTTTGTTTCCTAATTCCACTTACTGACCCCTACTCATGTAAGAATTCAGAGCTGAAATTTATATGCTCCTCCCCGCAGTGTTGTTATTTATCTGCTCCTATTAGAAACCTAACATGACAGAATCTGATTAATGTCCTCCAAATTAGTTTTGAGGACAAAGGAGTCACCTCTGGCCTAGTTATCTCTTTCCCAGACTCAGCAAGCAAAATGGGGAAAGCCCATTTATATGCAAAAATGGCCCATCTACTTATGTGCTTTTGGTTGATGGAGGTCACCTGGAACCCTGAGGCCACTGCCTGTGTGCATGAGCTTGGCCTTGCAAGTCCAGGACCTGTGTGGCTGGTGCTGCAGGAGGAAGGAGCCATGGCTCCAGGCAAATGGAAAGAATTGACCTTCACCCGAAGGTGGTGACAAGTGCTGAGGTGCTCCACCTAGGCTGATCTGACTGAGTCTGGTCTGAGAACATTTGGGCCACCAGGGACTGATGCTGAGGGACAGGATGTGAATTCTGGTAATGGGGGGGTTCCTTCAGGAGGCATCAATGTCGTCAAGGTAGGACTCAGACTTCATTTAAGGCAAAGAGTGGGATTCAGCCCTTCTGGGTTCAATCTGGGGGAGATTTAGTCTGGAACAGTATATGTGAATAAAAGTTCAAGTACTTATGTAATAAAAGCTTTGATACAGAAAGGAGATACAATTTTAAACATGTATGTCCCTAGTGACAGATCACCAAAACATATGAAGCAAAAGCTGTTGGAATGAGGGGAGAAATCATTCTACAATAATAGTCGGAAATTTTAATCCCCCAGTCACAGTGGCAGGGAGGACAACCAGATGGAGGATAAAGGAGAAAACAGAGGACTTAACACAATAAACATCTATCTCCAACAGACACACACAGGACACTCCACCCAGAATAACAGCACACACACTTTTCTCAAGTGCGTGTAACCTTTTCCAGGACAAACATATGCTAGACCACAAATGAAGTTTCAATAGGCTTAAAGACTATCTTCTGTGACCATGGAAGGATGAAGTTTATAGCTATAGATGTTTGCATTAAAAGAACAAGATCTCAAATTAACAACATAACTTTACAATTTAAGGAACTATAAAAAGAAAAATAAGCTAAGCACAGAGCCAGCAGAAGAAAGGAAATAATATAGATTAAAGCATAGATTAATAAAACAGAGAACAGAAAAACAATAGGAAAAAAAATCAATGAAACCAAAAGTTGGTTTTTCAAAAAGATCAACAAAGTTGATGAAACTTTAGCTGGATAGGATTAAGGAAAAAAGAGAAGACCCAAATTACTGAAATGAGAAGTGAAAGTGGAGACAGTACTACTGGTTCTACAGAAGCACAGATTAGAAGAAGACAGTATGAACAATTGCACACAGGTAAATCGGATAACCCAAAAGAAATGGACAGATTTCTAGAAAGCAGAACCTGCCAAGGCTGAATTACAAAGAAAGAGAAAATCTGAATAGACCTGTAACTAGTAAGGGGGTTGAACTAGTAAGAAACCTACAGAGAAAAGCTGTAGCCTCATCGGTGAGTTCTGCCAAACATTCAAAGAAAAACTAATACCACTTCTTGTCCAGCTTTTCCCAAAAATTGAAGAGGGGAGACCACTGCTTAATTCATTCTATGAGACCAGAATAAATTTCTTACCAACACCAGACAAAGACAGTACAAAAAAAAAAAAAAATAGAAAGAAAGAAAGAAAAGAAAAAGATAAAGAAAATATCCCTTATGGATATTGATGTTAAAATACTGAAAGCTGTTTTCCGAGTGGATGGACCTATATAGAGTGGATAATAAAAATTCAATGCATTTGAATCTGCCCATGGTTTTTATGAAGGAATAGATAGCATTTTATAGAGAGCCAAAAGAAATTTTAAGTTTACCTTTACTGAATGAGAACTGAACAGGATTAAGATCTATGTTTTGTATGGTGAGGTGAAATTTTGACATTTGGTAGATTTTTTAAAAAGGTAAAGGAAATTGTCACAGTCACAAATGTCTGCATGCCAAATGAAGGGAAGTGGGGGAACAGTGCAACACCAGTATGTAATCTTATGGAGGCTGTGGACTTAATTCTGGACAAAGGAAGTTTTGAAAAAAACTTTTGGTTGTCTTGATGTTTTTTAAAGCCAATCTGAGTGGATAAAATATCCAGTTTCTCTACCATTAGCTTTTTCCTTTCCAAACACAGGTAGTGATTATAGTGGACTAAATTACTCTTTAATGGCTGGGTGTGCTAAGGAAGAAAGCAGTGTGATTTTCTCCTGGGGGGTGTGTTAATTGCACTTATCAGGTGAAGAAGTTCTCATATTTTATAACAGGAGGGGAGAAGCACAATTAAAAGCAAGACATCCTCAAGTTAGAGTTATTTCCTTGGATGTTTGCATTTAAAGGCCTGGTTCTCAGGACCAAGAGAACACACCTCTTGCTGTCAGAGGACCTGAGGAAGGGGGTAAGCATTTTAAAGAAGGAAATCTGGGGCTCGTTTCCTATTGTCAGAGGTGTAGGTAGTTACTATTTAAGTTTTTATTCTTTCTTAAGTGTAGGACATTTCTTCCTCCATTGCCCTGATAGGAAAAGTGGAGGTTTTGACGTCAGTGGAGGTTTTGATGAAAGACAGGCAGGCTTTGAATTACTCTTGGGGCCACATTTCTGTTTTTATACAGACCAGATTAGTAAAACAAGGTTGGTTGTTTTCAGTTCTTCAAAGAATTGCATATCCTACTCAGTGATAACATCAAGGGGCAGATGCCTCCATCCAACTTCATTATCTTTTATTGCTTCTTTCTGTCAAGGAGGAGACTTCCAACTAAGGTACAAATCAGAAGATTCCCATGTCTAGATTTAGAGCTGTGTGTCTTTGGGATGTTCTCATAGTTCCTTCCACAGAGGTTCAGCATGCTCTCTCTCTCCCTCAGAGTGCATAGTTCCCTTTCAACCCAGTGGGTCTTAGCAAAGAAAAGCCTCACAAATAGCTCCTCTCAGGCCTGGGATAGCAGCCCCCAAATGGGACAAGTTCTGAAACATAAGATCCTGGCAAAGGATCTGGCCAGTTGGATTTGGTGAGGATTTTCTCCAGGGGGGTTGTATGGAAGATTGCATGGGGACAGTATACATATGTGTGGGAAGGTTGATGGTGTAAATGGATTTTAATTTTTGCTCTAAACCTGATTTCTGTCCTTGTTTTGTTAAGGAACTGTTCTTAGTCTAGCCATGATATTTTTTTGCCTTTCTTTCAGTTTGATCATTCAAGAGGTTTTAATAGGATATTTGTTTTAGTATGAACCTGTAAAAAAATTGTTGTAAATATTTTCTTATCAGGTATTTGGCCAGGACAACCAGTAAATTCTCCTGGCAGTGTTGAACTTTTTCCTCCTAGGGGATCTCCAAAGTTATAGCTATTGGTTGTGACTCAAAACCAGTAAGTCTTTTTTTATAGCTTAACTATAGACAAAAATATGTCACTAAGGAAGGTGAGAAAAGAGCAGGCCTATCATCCAGGGTCCCTCTCAAAGAGCCCACAGAAGTAAAGAGGAGATGAACAGGAGAAAAGGTTTATTTCTAAGCACACAAGAGCCAACCAGAAAAACAACTACCATGTTAAATAGTGAAAGATAAAGGCTTTTTATCAACCTAACTTAATAGGGCAAAGGGAGAGGAGAGAATTGGCTTCTATGACAGGTTTCTTCCAGAAAGACAAATGGGTTCTTTGGAAAACAATGGGATATAAGGAAGTTTGTGATAATGTTCATCGGTACACAGATGGGTGATTTTTGCATTTCCTCAGGGTTCTAAAACACCCCACAGAAAGGACTTATGGTAGGTTTACTCTTGGTCTTGCTCCTGGAAATAGAAGCCATCCTGATGAGGGAATTGATGGCTCTGGTCATTTCTCAGGACTTTTTGCTTTTATTCAGATAAGGGAAGATCCAAGAAGGCTTTTCTTCTGCATCTGTTGAATCTCAGGTATCTTCAGCTGAAAGTGTCCTTATACCAACCATGGGGTTCCACCTGGCTTTCCATTCCTCAAACTTTGTTCTTCTTTTTCAAGATTCTCTGATATGTTCTGAGCCCCTTGCATTTTCCACATGAATTTTAGATTGGTTGTCAGTTTCTGCAAAACACCACCTGGGGTTTGGGTAGGGATTCTTTGACTCCTTAGATCTATTTGTGGCCTGTTGCCATCTTAAGCCTTCAGCCTTCAGCTCCATGAATATGGGGCTATTTTCTGTGAATGTAGGTCTTAATTTCTCTCAACAAAATCTCTCATCTATTGTAGTATTTAGTGTCCAAGTCTGGTATTTCTTCTTCACCTCTGCTGGATACTGATTCAGGACGCAGACATTGTAGAAACTCTACTGCCATGGAGCTGACTTGGAACTGAGTCTTGAGAAGGTTTTGTTCTTTACTAATTCTTAACTCATTTAGAATTCATTCTTTTACTCTCATGCTTATTGTCCTTGTAATAAATTTTTTTTAAAAATAGAAATAATACACTTTAATTATTCCATAGATGAGTAATTAATGGGTCACATTAACATAGGATTTTAATCCTTTTAGAATGAATAGAGTAATACAGACACATTATAAAAAGTTGAAATATCACCTAAAGTAGAAGAGAAGAGATCTCCAAATCCCACCCACAGAGGTGACCATCATGAATGGTTTGGTGCACAGCTCTCAGTCTCTGTCTCTCTCATTCTGTCTATTTCTATCTCTGTCTCTCTCACACACTCAAATCCGATTCATTTACATCTATGCTGATTTCACACATATGTGGTTATACAGATGGGACCCGGGATGCAGATGGTGGGTCCACATGCATCCACCCTGAGGGCTCCCCTGACATCAGGTAGAGACCCTGCACCCACTTCTCTAGCTGCACAGCATTCATTCACCCATGTGAACCAGAACTGATGGATCCCATCCCCCTCCATGAACATTAGTGTTGCTCCCAATTTCCTGCTATTTCAGCCAGTGCTGTGATGAATACCCTTGAAAAGACATCTTTGAAAAGTTGTGCAAGAACTTTGGTGGGATCAGCTCTAAGGATCAGCATTGCTGGGAAAGGGATGCACCTGTGGCACTTTAATGCATCCTGCACACTGTTCTCCCAGAGAGAATTGTCCATTCACTCTTCCTTCCAGGGGATCTGCTGGGGCCTGTGCTTCCTCACATTTAGTTGTCACTAGACTAAAGACCTGCCAGTGTGATGGTGACCAATACTGTCTCCACAGTGTGTACATCTGCGTGTGTCCTCACCTACAAGGTCAAGCATCTCTAACACTCTGGTCACCTGCGTTGTCTCTCATTGGAACTGCATGTATTTGTTCTGTTTCTGTTTAGAACACTGGGTTTTGAGAGGTTTTTGGATCACAGGGATGTGAAAACTTTCTCTGACCTTGAGTTATGAGAAATGATTTTCCAGGTTGCGGTTTGTCTTTCCAGCTGTCTTTCTTGGCTTTTATTTGTTTTTTGTTTGTGTTTGGTTTTGTTTTGTCACAAGAAGAGCTAAGCACCTCCCTTCTGTCTTCTGGTGGTGGTGTCACAGGCAGAACAGCCACCCTGAGGTTACGCACGCAGCTACAAAAATGGCTTCATTTTGTGCATCTCATCTTTAATCCACCTGGATTTCCCTTTCAAATAACAAAAATGCTATCTCAAGTAAAAAAAAAAAAAATCACCAGCCCCCACCTAAAATAGTGGGCAGACACAAAAAACTACCTTTTGTATAGTTTCATTGATAGGGAACGTCCAGGAGAGGTAAAGACACACAGAGAGAAAGGGGATTAGAAGGGTTGTCAGGGGCTGGGGAGGGAGGAAGGGGAGTGCGTGCTTTAGATACAGGGTTTTACTTTGAGAAAATAAATGGTCTGGAACTAGACAGTGGTGATGTTCACACAGCATTATGAATGCTCTTAATGCTCCTGAATTGCACAATTTAAAAGGGAAAATTTCTAAATTATATTACTGTCGACTTAAAACAAACATAAATGACACCATAAATAACATGAAATAAAAAGAGGAAATTACAGAGAACCCAAACAAAAATAATGCCACAGGAAGGGAAATAAAGTTCAGGTGTGGGCACGGGATGATGGTGAGAATTCAGAGATGACAGTGTTGGTGGCTGCAGAGGTGGCTCAGCCCGTGGGGGTGGCGATGTCTGAATTGGCTCTGGGTCACCTAGAGGTGCAGATGCAGGTGCCGGAGGAGCTGCAGGAGCAGGCACAGGGTCTCCCTGCAGGACTGGTGGAATTGGACCCAGTCCTGGGTCTCTTACAGGAGCAGGAGCAGGGTCTCCCTGCAGGGCAGGATGAATTGGACCTGGTCCTGGTTCTCCTTCAGGAGCAGACACAGACCTTCCTTGCCAGCATGGTGTTTCCTTATCTCACTCTGGGTCTCCTGCTGGATCAAGATCTTCCTTTTTTGGGTCTCTGGCATCTTCCCCTGCCCTTACCTCCTCTGGATATATATCTGTTGGAAGTGGAGAGAACCTTAAGTCTTGTGGAAATGCTAATGCTATGAGAGAGGAAAAATTTACCCATGTGCCTCCCTTTCCATGTGCCTTTTCAAGGACAGAAATTTTCCCAGACCTTTTCAGACAAGTCCCACCCAAGAACTGCCAAAAAGATGTGTTCTCTGACTGCATTCTACCACATGGGTGGTCTGAGGCCAGTCTTAGCTCTGATCCCAACAGGAGCCTCTGGGGACTCCTCTCTGTGTGGCCCAACCCTTGCCCCTCCCTCACATACACACATGCAACCATGCCTGCCTTCCTCACCGTTGGACTCTGTCACAGTGGGCTCCAGGTCCTCCAGCTGACTCACAGGGTGGTTGGCTTGATGCTCCAGGTCAGAGCCAGGTGTGCTGTGCTGCCCATCAGCCCCAGGCAGGACCCTGGTGAGTGGCCTGGGTGGTGTCTGGGCAGAAGGCCTGCCCTGTTCATCTCTGGGCCATGGTTCTGAGGACCCCTCCATGTCCACAGTCACCCAGAGCCTGTGCTGGCCCTCAGCAGTGCGGCACACCAGCCCCTCACTCGGGGAGGTGGAGTGGGTGTCCCCATTCACCAGCTCCTCTCTGATCTGTGGCATGAGGCTCTGCAATGACAGTGACTGGCAGCTGGCCCAGCCTGGAGGCCTCAGAGCCCTGCCTGGTCAGTATCACTGCTGCTTCTGCCCACTCAACCCTCTGCTGCCAGATCAGGCTCAGCCCTTGGCCTGCTCAGATAGTCACCTGGGAAGGAAGAGACACCCAGAGGGCCTGGGCTCCATCTCTGGCATCAGGGCCCTGCCCCAACTCTCCACATCCCAGCCAGCCAGCTTTGACCTGGGTTATGGGTATGACTGGTGCACCAGGCCTCCGACCCTTCCTCAGCCTGCTCTTGCTTGAGGCAGACCCCATCCACACACATGAGTGCCCCACATCCACCAACCAGGAAGGGAATGTAGGGTTACCCAGGTGGGATCCAAGTGGTGGCCTGGCCTGGGTGGGCCTGGCCTGGGCCTCCCTGTGTTACCTTTGGGTCCCTCTGGGCAAACAGCCAAAGGAGTCTGGGGTGAGACCTGACCCAACATTGGTGGCGTAGGTAAAGGCCCTCACTAAAGGCTTTCTTTAGGCTGCAGCCTCTGCATATTGGGACACAACAGGACGTGTTTGAGTGTCTCCAAACAAGTGAGCTGGGTAGGGGGCTTCTCTAGAAAGTGGGTGGCTGGTAACCTAGGTTCCAGGTTCTGTTGGGCTCTATTGCCAGGGAAGTGAGGTCACTTCCTGGGGTCCCCTTACCCAAGCTTCCTCCTTACACCAAGCTCCCCAAGGGCCCCTCTGGGCTGCCAACTGCTCATCTCCCACCTTATGCCATGCCCACACACAGTGACACCAAGCCAGCCTGCCCCCACAGCCCTGGGGGGACTGGGTGCAGCCAAGGCCCCAGCTCTGAGGACATAGCTGGGTTCAGACCCAGCTCCCCTTTCTCAGCAGTGCTGTGACCCTGGACAAATCATGTTCCTCTCAGGGTCTCCCCAGTATCCCATCTGCACTGTGGGGGTCATTCTGTTCTCTGCTTCCTAGGGAAGCCATCAGGTCTATAGACCTAGAAATACCTACAGCACTTGTAACACCCATAGGCTGGAATCACAGGGAGCTCGTGCACAGACTCAGCAAAGGAAGGATTCCACAGAGGGCTGGCAGAGCACAGAGTACAACCCACACAGGCCTGGGTCTACTCTGGGGTCTGGAGAAAGTCACTCTCCTTGCTGCCTGCTTCCCAGTCCCCCCGTGGGTGTGTTGAAATTAAATACAATTCAGACATTGTCCGCTCTGGCATGCAGCCTTCCAGGTCCTCCTGTTATATTCAGACTCAGGTGCCAGTGTCTCATCTTGGCCTCTGTGTGGGCCTCTACTTTTTGAGGAACCATCATACTGTTTGCCATAGTGGCTGCAACAGTGGATGTTCCCAATAAAAGTGCATGAGGGTTTTCCTTCTGTCCACCTCCTCACCAGTGTTTGTCATTTGCTGTCTTTTGGATGATAGCCATTCTTTCAGGTGTGGGGAGATCATCTCATTGCAGTTTTGATGTGCATTTCTTTGATGATGAGAGACATTGATCATCTTTTCATGTTATCTGTTGGCCATCTGTATATATTCTGTGGAAAAATGTTCGGTCTTCTGCCAATTTTTAAATTAGGTTTTTGGTAGTTGAGTTGTGTGGGTTTTTTGTTGGTCTATTTTGGATATGAACCCCTTTTAGATGCATTTTTTTGTGAATATTTTCTCACATTCACTAGGCTGCTTTTTCATTTTGTGAATGGTTTCTTTTGTTTTTCTAAAGCTTTTCAGTTGGATGGAGTCCCAGTGGTTTATTTTGCTTTTGTTTCCTTGCTTGAGGAGACAGATCCAAAAGATTATTGCTAAGACTGATGTGAAAGAGCTTACTGCCGGTTTTCTTCCAGGAGCTTTATGGCTTCAGGTCCTACACTGAAGTACTTGATTCATTTAGAGGTGGTTTCTGTAGATGGAATGAGAAAGGATCCCAGTTGGTTCCTGTGCATGTAGCTGTCCAGTTTTCCCAGTGCCACTTGTGGAAGATGCTGTCTTTCCCCCATTGTATATTCTCACTTCCTTTGTCATAAATGAATCGACCACATAAGCATGGTTTTATTTCTGGAATTCTAATTCTGTGAATTTCTGTGTATTTCTTTTGTGCCTATAGCATACTGTGTTATGATTCTAGGTTTGTAGTAGGGTTTACATCAGGTAGCCTATAGTAGAATGTGATGCCTTGAAGCATGACATGAAAGGTTTGTGCTTCTTTCTTAAGATTGTATTGATTATTCACATTCTTTTTTGTTTCCACACACAGTTTGGAATTATTTGTTCTGGTTCTCTGAAAAATTCCATTGGTATTTTGCTAGGACTGGCATCAAATCTCTACATTGCCTTGGAGCGTGGGATTCTTTTAACAATACGATTTCTTCCAATCCATGTGAGCACAGTATATCTTTCCATTCTTTGTGTCATCTTCACTGTCTTTTATCAACATCTCCCAGATGTCTGAGTGCAGGTCCGTGCCTCCTGGGTCGGGTGTGCTCCTGTGTATTATAGTTTGGTTACGGTCGTTGTCGGCGATGTTGTTTTTTTAATTTCTCATTTGCTACCTTGTTGTAAGTGCATAGAAATGGAACCGGCTTATGTCTGTTTAGTATCTTGCAAGTTAATTGAATTTTTTGATGAGTTCTGTTTATTTTTCAGTGTCACCTTCAGGATTCTCTATATACAGTATCGTGTCATCTACAAACAGTGACAGATTTACTGTTTCCTCTGTCATCAGATCTCTTTTATTTTTTCCATCTATTTACTGTGGCGGGGACCTCCTAGACCATGTCGAATGAAGGTGGTGAGAGGGGTCAGGGCTAGAGTTGGGTTTGTGCATAACTGGCCCTCTTCCCCTCCCTCCGCCTCCATCTCTCTGAGGCCTCCAGGAAGGACAGGACCAGTGCAGGGTGATGTATGGCTCAGGGAGCTGAGCTGGACCATTGCTTTTTCTGCACCCTCTCCCTCCCCCACGGGTCCCGGGCATATTTTTGTGCACTACCTGTGTATCTTCTTTGGCCAGGTGTCCTTTAGATCTTGCCCTATTTCTGACGGGGTGGTCTGTGTTAGAGCTCCTTATATTTTGAGACAAATCCTTTATTAGATGTGTGTTTGCAGCTCTTTGTCTTCCAGTTTGCGACTTGCCTTTTGATTTTCTGAATAAGGTCTTGCACAGAGTAGAAATCCTTAATTTTATAAAGTTAATGATATTCCTTGAGTTTCTTTCTGGATTGCCTTTCTGTGTTGTGTTAAAACTCAAAGCTCATGATCTACATGACCAAACCCAAGCTCATGGTGATTCTCTTCTGTTTCCTTCTATAATTTTGAATAGCTTTGCATTAGAAATTTGTCTATGAATAATTTTGAGTAATGTGGTGTAAGTTGTAAAGTTTGCATCTGCATTCATTTCATTCCATACGGTCTCCAATGAATTGTTCCTTAACTGTTTTGGAGAAGTAAGGGATTTTGTTTCCATTTCAGTTTGAATTTCCAGTTTAATGGATTCAGCAGTTCCCCCAGCAGCGGGGTGCTGTCTCCAGTGGACAGTGAGCGGGGCCTGCATGTCCCGCACTGACCATGGGGCACGCGCGTCCCACGTGGAGTTGGCTCTGCACGCAGCTGAGAGAAGTTTGTCTCCTCATTTACCACCAGGGCTGCAGGTTGGGTCGTGCTGCAGGTCAGTGTCTATGCAGCAGGAGCTTGGTCTCCTTGGGACCCACCCCAGCTATGGCTTTAAGACCACACTGGGCAGTGTCCATGCAGACAGGAGCTGGGTTTCCCGATGACTCAGGTGCTGCCGGGATGAACAGGTGAGGAAAGATGGGGAGAAGCTCCCTGTGTGCAGCTGATGGCTTGTGGGGGGTGGTCTTTAGATGACCAGGAAGGGCTTGGTGTGTAAAAGCAGGTTTTATAAGTTTTGTATGCAGTGTAGATGGCATGTGGTGTCCAGTTTCCCCAGCTTCTTGTGGGGACCGTCCTTTCCTCCTGCTGTGTCTGAGCCCCTTTGTCATACCTTAACTGACCTAGTCCCCATGGATTTGTTTCAGGGCTCTCTGTTCTATTCCTCTGGATCACATGCCTGTTTTTGTGCCAATTCCATGCTGTTTTTGTGCCTATTCTGTGCTGTTTTTGTGACTAGCTTCGTGTTGTAGTGTGAAGTTAGGGAGGGAGATGCCTCCAGCTTATTCTCCTTTTTCAGGAATAAGAATTAAAATAATTATAAAAAAAGTGTAGAATAGATAATAGTTTGGGCTCGTGCAGCCAAAGAACAAAACTGAAGCTGATATCAGTGCAGCACAAGCTTTATTCAGTGGTCAAAGACTGGAGCAGATCAACTTCTCACCCACATGGTGAGAGGGATTTGATTTTAGAGTAAAGACAAAGGAGGAGAGTGTTTGTGTCTCAGCTGGGGAGCCCTTCTCAGCTCTCTTTGTTGGAGCAGCTGCAGTGTCAGCCCCTCCCGAGGTGAGCAGTTCTGGGGTTTTGGGCGGTGTCACCTGGCCTGCTGAGGTGCTCAGTGTCAGGGAACCCAGGAGCCAGCAGCCTAGCGGGGGTGCTGGGGACTCTCAGAATCCCAGAAGATGTCTCTCTGAGCAGACAGCCCAGCCAGAGTGGGGAAGCTTTGGGGGGTTACAGGTGGGAGAGAGTCACCATCTCATTGATGCTTCAGAAAGTTGGGATGGGATGTGAGATGCACTGTTGGGGCAGGAGCTTTGTCAGGGCCTGATGGAGGAGCCGGGCACAATATCCAGCTTGGGCCAGAGCTGGAGAGGGGAAGTCTTGCAGGAACAGGTTCTGGAGGAAGAGCTGACTGTCATGGAGGCACAAGGAATATGGGGGACTGGGAGGCCCCAGGTGTCTGGGCTCAGCAACCAGGGGAGGCAGGGCTGCCTCCTAGGGTGTGGGGAGTTGCAGGGTCACAGTCCTGTGAGGGGCCTCTTAGCCTCAAGGTGAGAGGAGGATGCAGTGGTTAGACAGATGCATCTGACCTGGAAGGGGGGTACAGGGTGGAAGGGGAGAGGCTGAGTGGGGGCAGGTGGTTTACAGCAGAATCCATGCAGGGGACTGTGGTCCTGATGGAAGCAGCTCAGAGCCAGAGAGGAGTGGCTGTCAGGTGCTCAGCATCACTCTCCTGTTCCTTTATAAAGCCACTGTGTGAGACTGAAACACTGCCAGTGGATCCCTGAGTCCAGTTCTGCCCTGGCTTCATCCAAGGGGCACAGGTGGAAAACAGAATCACTGCAGGCCCCGCCCATGTCCCCACAGGGAATGAATCCCATCAGGGCACCAGGCTTACAGACTTCAGGGGACCCCTGCCCTCAGGACTGGTCTTCTTCCTTGCTTTGGCCTGCTGGTCAGAGATCCAGATACCCCATCCTGGCTCCACCCTCCAGGGCCTGGATTCTGGGACAGCTTGGGGGTGGTGCAAGACCCTCATGCTCCTTTATCTGCCTTGGGGTGAGAATGTCTTAAAAGCTGCATTAGCTGATTTCAAAGGCCTGAGTGTTTCCAGCAGGTATGGGGGAAAGGAAGGTGTGTGTGGTTCCTACATCTGTAGGACCTTCCCAGGGTAAAGAACTGTGCCTTCCCCCTCCCATTCCACTCCCCACACCATCTGTCCAGGAAGCTCATATTCAGGAGTATGAGGGCCAAGGCTCTCCCCTTGCTTATCTGTGATTTCCCATTCCCACAGTGAGAAGCATGGCTCCCACCACCTGCCCTTTATCAACTCATTTCTCTTTTCCAGGTTCCATTCACAGTGGTTTCAGAATTGTTAGCTACTACACCCCGGAAAGAACTTTATAATACAAAGCCCACAGTTTAACAATGGTCCATTCTGCCTTTGCAGAATTATTCTGTGCATTTCCAAAGTTAACTTAGGTCAGCACCTTTTGCCCCACCACTGACTGAGTTTTTACACCTATTTCTAATACAGTTAGATTCTGTCACATTGTGTGTTCCATCTTGCGATGCTGCTACACCCTAAACAGCTAAATTTGAGTAGATTATGATTGACCTTTGGGCTGTACAAAGGTGTGGGCTTAGACATACTTACAGTGACACCAACCTAAAGTTTTACATGGGATACTTCAGCCCCCCAACCCCACTCTATGATCTGCTTATGTATATAATTGTGCCTTTTCCATGATTGTCATAAATAGGGTCATACTGTGTGCAGCCTCCTCAGACTGGATTCTTTCACTTAGTAATATACAAGTAAGATTTACCCGTGCCTTTCTGGGGTTGATGGTTTAATTTCTATTGCTGAGGAGTATTCCACTGCATGTGTGGGAGGAAAACCAGTTTTCCCTGTCTCCTTCTAGGTTGTTGGTTAACATTGCCCCCCTCCCATAAGACAGATTACAGGGAGAAAAAGAAGCAAGTTTAATAACATGCATACATCCTGTATACAGGGGAGATACCCAAGAAAACTGAGTCCATTTCTGAAATGGCCAAAAGCATCATTTAAATATCACCTTCAGCTAAAAACAAAAGCAAGGCCTTGGGGAGGGAGGAAGTCATTTATAGCATGTTATCATGAAAGCTCAATAAACAAGGATGTAAGGTTTAAAGTTTGTGTCTCCATTCACTTCATTCCATATGGCTTCCAATTGATTGTTTCTTAAGTATTTGGAGAAGTTATGGATATTTGGCTCTATTTCAGTCTGAATTTCCAGTGTAAAGGATTGAGCAGAGCCACTGTCAGGGCGGGGCCTCAGCTGGCTGTGAGGGCTGCTGGGTCCGCGCTTTCCCATTGGCTGGCCGGGCCTGGATCCCGCCTCCCCCAGCTGCGGCGGGAACTCACCTGCGTTCTGCCTGAGGATCTGGCGTCCTGCGCAGCTGACTGGAGCCGCATCTCCTTTGGACCTGCCGGAGCTTTGGGACAACAGGGGGTTATGTCCACGCTGACAGGAGCCCAGTCTCCTCAGGACCCAACAGGAGGTGCTGCACTGAGGGAAGGTGAGGAGGAAGGAAAAGTGAGGGAAAGTGAGGGGAAGCTTCCCGTGAGGGGCTGACTGCTGAGGGGAGGCCCTCCTCAGAGGCCCCGGGGGAGGAAGGGCTGGATGTGGGAAGCTGTGGGTTTTTAGTCAGGTTTTGTGGGCGGTGCAGAGAGTGTGCTGTGTCCTTCTTTGCCGTGTGGTGTCCTGTTTTCCCAGCGCCATTCATCGAGGGGACTGTCCTTCCCCTGGTGCAGGTTCCTGGCTCCTTTCTTGTGAGTTAACTGACCACATACCCGTAGGTTTATTTGCAGACTCTCTCTGGCCCATGTCCCTGTTGTTGTGCCAATTCCACCATTTTTTGGTGACTGTGCTTTTGTAATGCAGTGTGAAGTCAGGGAAGGAGATGCCTCCAGCCTGTTTCCCTTTTATAGAATCTCTTTGGCTGTTCAGTGTCCTTTGTGTTTCCACATGAATGTTAGGAATGTTTGTTCTGTTTCTGTGAAAAATACCACTGAAGTTTATTTTATTTTATTGAAGTGTAGTCAATTCACGATGTTCTGTTATTTTCTAGTGTAGGGCATAATGATTTGATGAGACTTGCTTTGAATTTGAGCACTGCTTTGGGTAGAATGGACATTTTAACATATTAATTCTTTCTGTCCATGAGCACAGGGTATCCTTCCATTTATTTGCATCTGTTCAGTTTCTTTCCTCAGTGTCTTAGAATTTTCTGTGCAGGGCTTTCACAGCCTTGATTCAGTTTATTGCTAGGTATTTTTTTGGATGCAATTGTAAATGGGATTTTTTGAAAAAGTCTCTTTCTGATGTTTCATTATTAACGTATAGAAAGACAACTGATTTTTGTGTATTGATTTTGTCCCTTGTAGCTTTACTGAAATGATTCATTAGTTCTAACAGTTTTTTGATGGTTTGATGTGGAAAACTAGAAATCAAAATTCACTCTGTTTGGACTCCATCCGGGTCATCCACAGCACCTAAGACACAGTGGCTCCTAATCTTCCCACAGTGCCTCTAAGTTACATGTGGACTCCTGCAAGGGCGATTAGCATCAGCACTTTGGGTGAACTGGGTCAAATTAAGGGTGGGCCTCTGTAGGGAAATCTGATGTCTTCTCTGCTTTTTTGGTGTGGTATTGACATGGTTGTTTTCAAAAGTAATATAGTTTCTAATAAAGTTTCTTATAAAGTTTTCTTATGAAGTTCCATATAAAATACTTTAAATAGCATTATGCAGTACTCACATTTGACACTTCATAAAAAATACTCCAGTAGGTTTTACATAACACTGGGATACTTTCCCAGGGAACCAGCACATAAACCCCAAATGAAGAGATTGTATGGTTCACCTTGTAATCCCATCCACAGGCCCACTTCAGCCTTCCCCATTGCCCCAACTTACAGAAATCCTTTTTTCCATTCTGTGCCAGTTTTCTTTTTCTGAAACTATTACTGAGAGTTTCCCTCTTTTTCAAAATATTAATGGATTTAAGGTGCACAAGATGAATATGATCTGGTGGCAACTTCTGTGTGTCTCTTTCACTTAGAATGTTTTCAATCTGTATCCAGTTTGAATCATTAGTGATTCATTCACATTTTTCATTGCCATAAAAAATACAAAACATAACATTTACCGTTTAAACCATTTAACTATGCAGTTCTATGGTATTAACTAGATTCACATTGTTGTACAGATGCCTCACCATCCATCTCCAGAACTTACTCATTTTCCCCAAGTGAAGGAAGCCCTGTGTCCTGTGAACACTGACTCCCCTCAGCCCCTGGCAGTGACACTCTTTCTGTCTCTGCATCTGACTTCTCTGGATTCCTTGAATAAGGGGAATCCTGTAATATTTGTCCTTCTCTGTCTGGCTTATTTTACTTAGCATAGTGACTTCAAGATTTATCCACGTTGCAGCATGGGTCATAATTTCCTTAGTTTTTAAGGCTGTGCAGTATCCCACTGTGCGTACAACACATGTAGTTTATCCATTCATCCGCTGATGGACAGGTGAGTTATTTCCACCTTTTGCTGTTGTGATTAGTGCTGCCATGGGTATGGGTGTACCCATTTCTATTCCAGTTCTTGCTTTCAAATATTTCGAACATATATCCTGAAGTGGCATTGATGGATCACATGTCAACCCCATGTGTAAGTTTTTGAGGAACTCCTGTATGGTTCTCCACCGTGGCTGCACCATTTTATTCCTTCATATGGCAGAATAACATGGCAGTTTATGGATGTACTCTCTTTGTTTATCTGTTTAGCCTTTGATGGACATTTCAATTATTCTACCTTTGGGGCCATTGCGCATAGTGCTGCTGTGAATATTTGTGTGCCTTTTTTTGTTTGAACACCTATTTTTAATGTTTTGGGGTCTATATCTAGGAGTGTAGTTGTTGAACCATAAGGTAACTGTATGTTTATCTTTTTGAGGAAATGACCAACTGGAAACATGGGCTGTACCATTTTCCAATTTTTCAAGGAATGTTTAAAAGTTTCAATTTCTGTACATTTTTGCCAATATTTGTTTTTAGTTTTCTGGATTGTAGGGCTTCTAGTGTGCTTGAAACGGCATGGCATTATGGTATTCATTTACATTTCCATCATGACTGATTTTAAACATTTTTTCATGTGCTTGTTGACTATTTGTCTTGTCTGGAGAAGGGTCTACTTTAAAAACTATTTAATTTTATTTATTGATTGATTTTTCTTATTTTTCACTTTTATTGGGTAGACGATTACTATTTGACTACACATATACATTATATTGCATGTAAATACATATATACAATATACTGTACATTTTTTAGTTTACATATAGAGAAGGGTGTATTTAAGTCCTTTTACCATGTTAAAAATTGGGTTTGTTTTGTCTTTTTATGGGTTGTAAAAGTTCTTGATATATTCTTGATAAAATTTTTTTCAAGTATATAATGTGCAAATATTTTCTTTGATTTTGTGTGCTGTCTTTTCAGTTTCTGGATAGCATCTTCGATGTACAAATGTCTTTAATTTTGAGGAAAGGTAATTTATTCTTTTCTTTCCTTGTGTTCGTTATCAGATCTAAAAAAATTGCTAAGTCCAAGGTCATGATGACTTATCCCTATTGTTTCTTTGAGAGTTTATACAGCTTCTCTCCCTATCTGTGAGGTACTGGTTCCAGGACACCCTGTGGATACTAAATATATGTCAGTGTTCAAATCCATTATATAAAATGGTGTAGTTTTGGCAAATAATCTAAGCACAGCTTCCTGTATACTTAAAATCATCTCTAGATCACTTATACTAAATAATACAATGTAAATGGTATGTAAATAATTGTGAAGAAAATATAATGTTATTTAAATAGTTTCTGGCATGCCACAAGTTCAAGTTTTTCTTTATGGAACTTTCTCAAATTATTATTATTATTTTTTTATCTGAAGGAGACTGGTTTTGCAAATGTGGAATCAGCAGATGACGGCTGATTGTCACTTTACCACTCTTTAAATTTAAGCTTTTTATGTATCTTGAGTTAATTTTGCATGTGGTATGAAGCAGGGATCCAATTTCAGTTCTCTTAGAAATGAAAAAATTTCACTGGAATAGACAATTGCCTGGTACCTCTTGTTGAAAACACACTTTTCTCCCCAATTTAATCTTGCCATCTGTGGTAAAAAAAAGAAAAAAAATCAGTTAGTGCATGTGTCTTTTCACATTAGTGTTGCTCTGGATACATGCCCAGCAGGGGGGCTCTCGGACTTTTCTTGCTTCTGACCTAAACAGAAGGTCACTATGTGGAACCTACACTTCAGGTGAGGGGGCTTTAGCTCCACCTCCTTGATGAATGTCATGGATTGTTAGGAATTCTTCTGCATAGGATTTCTCCATTCAATCCCATTTATTAAGAAAATCCCCAACAACCTATGTCATCATTTAACTTCACCATTGTGGACGCCTGGATATTTATTTTAGTCTTTTGGCTATAATCCAGCACCACAGGTTTGGTTGCTCAGTTCATTCCTGCTTTGGCTACTGAGAACTCTCTCACTGGCCCCTGTTTCCTTTGAGATCAGTCCATCTTTTGGGTTTTTTCTCCCCTGGTACTTTCTTACTTTCTGATACAAGATTCAAGATGATCCTGGCTCATATATTGACTGTCTCAGTCTTAGTATAAGCCATTTCTTCAAAGAGTCCCGATTCCTTTAATTAAAGAATGGTATTAAGAACTTACATATGGGAGGAAAATGTTCTCAGCTGACAATGCAAGGAAATGTGTGCATGTGTTCCCATCTTAGTGTATTGTTGTTGCTCAGGGACTACCATCCCTCATTCATCTGCCACAACCACATAGTGTTTTAAATTTAAGTTACTTAGAAATGGCCAAAGCAAGAGGGACACTCTGACCCCCGCTGTATCTCCCTAAAAGCAGGAAATAAGCCTGTCATGTGAAAGGTTCAGAAGGGCATATAAACATATCTTGTAACTTCTTTAATTTACCAGCCCAAGCCCAAACTCTGTTTAGATTTTTCATTGAGTACCCAAAAGCTGCATTTCTTTAGGCTGTCAATTCCTAACAAATTTATAGTTTTCTAGATGTATAAAATCTGCCTGTCTTCACTACTTCTTACTTCTTATTTCTGTGAGACTTTTGTGTGTAGGAATTAAATTGTCTTTTTCTTCTGCTGCTCTGTCTTGTGTTAGTTTTATTATTAGTACAGCCACAAGAGGGATAGAGAGTGAAATTTCCCCCTTCCCAATATTATACACTCGTAATTATAAAGATTTCTATGTGGAAATGTCTGTATTCATATTAAGCAGAAGATGGGTTTATACTGATGCCTCCAACATGATCCATTATTTTATGGACAGGGTACATCTTCCTCCTGCTTATCTGTAACTCCCAGTCAGACAGTAGAATCCTGGTTCCCACCATCTTCCACCCATTCAATTCATTTCTCATTCTGCTCCAGATGAATGGTTTCAGCGTTCTTAGCTCCTGCCCCTGTGGGATGGATCTCACAGATCCCACTGTTTACGTGCAGTATGTTTTCCCTTTAGGCTACACTTTCTGTTCATTCCTGCAGTTACTGAGGCTGGCACCTTCTGCTCCACCAGCAGCAGTGAGTGTTTTCACACATTTCTAATACAGAGCCTGTGTTACATCCTGTACTCCATCCTGTGACACTACTACTTACTTGATCACTGAATTGACTTGTTGGGTCATACAAACCTGTGGGTTTAGACAAATGCATAATGGCAAATGTCCACCATGAAGTATCATATGGAACATTTCAGAACTCCCACACGACCTGTTTACCATCTCTTAGTTTCCCTTTCTCTGAAGTTCATATAAATTGTGTCATGTAGTGCATATGTAGCCTCTGCAGACTGATTCTTTCACTTGTCAAAGGATAATCAACATGGAGTTGGTATTGAGAAGAGAGTTCTGTCAAATGGATCCAGGAGCCCATTCAGAAATTGTGACCTATTGTATCACATCTCAGCCTGAGTCAAATCCCAAGTTTTGACCTGATGAAGTCACCCAGAACATCTGCCAGAAACCTATCTACTTATTGTACTCTTGGCCTCAAGTAATTCAGGACGTACTGATCACTTGAGTTTCTAAGCCATTATGAATAGACCTCCTCTGCATTACTTGATGTTAATTTTTGCTTGAACAGTTTTTCAAATCAGTTGTCTAAATTCAAGAGATGATTTTTTTTTTTTTGATTCTAAGTTGAGAGTGTTTAGCTTTGGAAGAAACTGTCAAACTGTCTTCCAAAGTTGGCCGCACCTGTCTTCCACTAGGATCTTGAGTATATGTTTGTATGGTTATTTTCTATCTGTATACCTTCTTTACCCAGATGTTTGTTTCTATCTTTACCCACTTTTAATGGGGTTGTTTTTTCCAGATTTTATTGGTATAACTTGAGTACAAGTCCTTTATCAGATGCGCATTTTGCAAATACTTTCTCCTAGTTTGTGGTTTCTCTTTGCCTTTATGAATAAGACCTTTCACAGAGTAGATGTCTATAGTTCTATAAAGTCCACATCATTAATTCTGTGTTGATTTGTAGATAGGCATTTGTTGTTGCGAGTTAAAACTCATCACCAGACCCAAGGTCTTACAGATTTTCTCCCTTTTCCTTTTAAGATTTTTATAGTTTTGCCATTTAAATTTGTCTACTGGCAATCTTGTGTGAATTTTGCTATCAGTTGTAAAGTTTGTGTCTATGTTCTCTTCATTCTATACGTTTTTTAATTAATTGCTCCTTAACCAGTTTTTGAGACAGCATAATGAACTATTTGGCTGTGTTTCAGTTTGGATTTCCAAAGGCACTACATAGAGCAGAACTGCATTCAGGATGAGGTCCCTGGGCTTTGTGAGCTCAGCGTTCCCTGAACTTTTCTGATGGTCCACAGTGGCGTGCCAAATCCACCTCTGACCCACAGGGCACAGGTGCATTCTGCCCATGGACTTGGCCCCTTGCACAGCTGGCAGAGGCTTGATCTCTTCAGGACTGTCATGGCTTCATCTTCTAGAGAGTGGGGCTGTGTCCATGCTGTCATGGGCTGAGTTTTCTTGGGCATCACCGTGAAAAGGCACCATACAAGTAAAAAAAAAAAAAAAAGGTGGGGAGAAGCTTCCTGTGTGCAACTGACTGGGGGAATTCTGTCTTCAGAGGAAACTCAGAAAGAGGTTGATGTGAAAAACTGTGGGATTTTAGTTGGTTTTGTGTGCAATGGTGATGGTGACCAGTGATGTCCTTTGGCGCATGGTGTCCCATTTTCCTGGTGATGTTTATTGAGGGGAGTGTCTCTCCCTCCTTGTATGTCCTTGGCCCCATTTTCATGAATTAACTGACCACAGCCACGCAGGTTTATTTATAGGCTCTTTATGCTGTTCCTCTCATCCATGTGTCTGTGTTTGTGCCAGTTCCTTACTGTTGTGGTTACTACAGCTCTGTGATACAGTTTGATGTTAAGGAGGGTGACGCCTCCAACTGTGTCTTTCTTTCTCAGAACTTCTCTGGCTGTTCAGGGTCCTTAGTTGTTCTATATTAATAATAGGATTGTTACTTCTATTTCAATGAAAAATATCATTGAATATCATATTGATGTTGCAGTGAATTTGTTGATAGCTTTGGGTAGAATCAATAAATTAATACTAGTAATTCTTCCAATCCATGAGTACAGAATATTTTTTCTGTTTATTTGTGTCTTTAACTTCTTTTTCAGTGGTTTAGTTTTTTGAGTACAGGTCTTTCACATCCTTCATTAAATTTGTTCCTAGATATTTTGCTCTTTTTGATACATTTATAAATGTGATTGCTTCCTTAAATTTTCCTTCTGATGGGTTATTATTTGTATAGAAATGCAACTGATTTGTTTTTTTGAGGGGGAGGTAATTAGGTTTGTTTATTTATTTATTTTTAGAGGAGGGACTGGGAATTGAACCCAGGACCTCATGCATGCTAAGCATGCACTCTACCACTTTGAGCTATACCCTACCCCTTGAAATGCAACTGATTTTTGTACATTGATGTCATATTGAAATTCACTGAATTTATTTATTTTAGCAACTGTTTGTTAAGTGTTGTGGAAAATTGTAATTTTAAAATCTCACTGTTTCTTCTGCATCCCAGGTCATGCACAGGATCCAAGACTCGGTGGCTACTGGTGTACTCCTCCCACAGTGCCTCTTAATAACAAGTGGATTCCTACATGGGTGATTAGCATCACAACTCTGGCTGGCCTTGGTCTGGGTGAGTCTTGGCTTCTAGAACAAGGTTTGATGTCTGTCTTATCAACTTCTCTGCTGTGGTATTGATATGGTTGCTTTGAAAAGTGATGGACTTTCCAGTAATTTCTTTGATGGTAAAAACTACTCACAGTTGTCCCTTTATACAAAATACCATAGGGTGTTTTACATAAAACAGGGGTAGTCCCCCGAGGAGCCGTCATATAACCCACCAGTGAAGAAGCCGTGTAGCGTCTGCATTACTGTGTGACCCGCCGGCCCCCTTCAGCTGTCACCACTTGGTCCAGCTGCTTGTTCTCTGTTTCTGGGTTTGTTACTGAGACTCTCACTATGACAACCTTGATGGATGTAAAGCACACACGGTGACCATGTGACCAGGAGAACTTTTCTTTACGGATCTTTTCACTAGGGATATTTTCAGTGTTTGTTAATGGTGTAAGTTGTATCAATCCTACATTCCTACAGTATTTTCACTGTGACTAAAAATGCATATGATACTTTTAATTGAAATCATTTCAAGCACACATTTCTGTGGTGTTAACAACCTTCACATAGTTGTACAAACAAGTTCGAGGACTTGGGTGCCTGCTTTGAGCCTGGGAGGTGCCCAGGAATTTGAGTAGTTCCCTGAGACAGCCCAAGACATCACCCGAAATGCCATCTTCCTCTAACAGCAAGAGAAACGAAGGTTATGTTCATTATATAGATTGAAATCTTAGCCTTCTCGATTGATAAGTTTTCTGAGTTTAGTCTTCCTTCTATTCCTGGTACAGAAAGGGAGATTACTTTTCAAATGGAGATTTCCCTTATAAATGTAAATTTGCCTCATAAAAGGCAGTCTTGACTTGGGTTTCATAGAGTCTCATGTGTCTTATATTTTAAGAAATCTGCCCATTGTAATCTTCACGCCAAAGAGATATATTTTAGGTGTCATTTGCCCTCTTTCCATGGGTGCTTGCTTATGTATTCATGCATGGAAGGACAGCCTCATTTTTTAAAATTTTTAGCCATTATGAGTAGAGTAGCTGTATAATTGCATGCTAGTTATTTTTTTTTTTTCTTTTTTTGGACACTGTTTCAAAGCAATTGTATAAATACTAGAAGTGCAATGTTGGATTCTCAGGTTAGCATTGACTAGCTTTAGAAAAAACTGCCAAACTGTCTTTCTGACCCTCAAGGTGTACGTGTCTCACTGGTGGGTTTGGCTCCTGTGGGAACTTGGCTCCTTGCGGGGCTGGTGGAGGCTGGATCTCTTCAGGACCCACTGTGGTCTCAGCTTCAGGACAACACTTGACCAACCAAGTCTACCCAGACAGGAGCCAGACATCTTCAAGAATCACCAGGAGAATAGATAAACAAGATTATACTGTATAGCACAGGGAAATATATAAAAGATCTTACGGTATCTCATAGAGAAAAAAAGCGACAATGAATATATGTATGTTCATGTGTAACTGAAAAATTGTGCTCCACACTGGAACTTGACACAACATTGTAAAATGATTATAAATCAATAAAAAATGTTAAAAAAAAAAAAAGAATCATCAGGAGGCATCGCTGTGGGAATAAAAGGTGAGGAAAAAGTGGGGAGAGGCTTCCTGTGCATGATTACAACTGAGGGGGTCCATTTTCAGAGGATCCAGCAGAAGAGGGGCTTGAGGTGGAAAATTTTTGAATTTACTTGATTTTGTGTTCAGTGTTGACAGCGTCTAGTGTCATTTTTGGGGTAAGGTGCCCCATGTTCTTGGCACCGTTTGTTGAGGGGACTGTCCTTTTCCCACTTTGTGTTCTGGGCTCCTTCGCCATGGACTAACTGACAGCATGAAGACGGGTTTGTTCCTGTGCTCCCTGTTCTGCGCCTCTGGTCCATGTGCCTGTTTCTGTGCCAATATCTTACTGTATCTCTGCTGGGGACTGTGGCTTCCTAGTGTCGTGTGAAGCCAGGGAGGGAGACGCCTCCAACTGAGTTCTCCCTTCTCAAGGTTACTCAGGCTATTCCAGGTTCTTTTTTGTTCCATACAAATGGTAGGATTTCTTGTTTTCTGTTTCTGTGAAAAAAAAAAAAAGCTGTTTGAATTTGGTAGAGTTTGCAATTAATGTGTACACTGCTTAGGCTTCATGAATGTTACAGTAATGTTCTTCTACTGCATGAGCACAGCTTTTATTTTGTGTGCATCCTCTTCAGTTTCTTTATAATGTTTTCTAACTTTCCATGTGCAGGCCTTTCACATCCTTGGTTAATTTTTTTCCTAGGTATTTTTTTTTTGGTACAATTGTTAAATGGAATTGCTTTATTAATTTCTCTTTCTGAAACTTCTTTATTAGTGTATAGAAAGTCAGTCAACTTTTTGTATATTGATATTGTATCATGTAGCTTTACTAAAGTTATTTATTTCTTTTTAACAGGTTTTTTCCTTTTTGTATTTTGATGTGGAAAAGTAGAATTCAAAATTGCTGCTTTTTTTTTAATCACATCCAAGTCATTCACAACAACCAAGACACAGTGGCTTATGATATTATCTTATGGTGTCTCTTAATAATATGTAGATTCCTGCAACGGTGATCAGCTTAACCATTTTGGATCAACTGGAACTGGAGAAGGCTTGGGCTCTATAGTGAAGCTTGATGTTTTCTCTGCTTTCCTGTAATGATTTTGACATGGTTGATTTTAAAAAAATTATTTATTTTCCAATAATTTTAAACATACAGAATATGTGCAGTAGCAGGACAGTGTACTCTTCATCTGTAAGCTCAGGTTTCTCACTCATCACTGATGTAGCACGTATGCCACTTCTCATGACAATCTCTAGTGTGTTTTTGCCTTGAGTAGAGACACTCTCTCTGTGTCACCACATAACATGCAAATGAGGATTCATTATGGTTTTCACTTCATAATGCAGTCCACAGGCTCAGTTCCACTGTCAGCACCTGCTCCAACTATATGGCAATGGGTTTTCCCAATCTGATCCAGTGTTTCCCCCCCCCAGGACTGTTCTCGAGAATTTCCCTTATTTCCCCAACTTTGATCAAATTAAAGGGCACAAGATGAGTATGATCTGGGTGGACTTTTCTTTATGGCCTCTTTTTCCTTAGGATGTTTTCATTGTTCATCCCTGTTGTAACAAATATCAGTACTTCATGTTTTTCATTGTGATTAAATCTATTCCGTATAACATTTACCACTTAAAGTGCTGTAAGTATATAGTTTCATTACGTTTATGTCATTTAGTTTTTGGATATTAACTACATTTACATTGTTGTAGAAATATTCTCAGCATTCACCTCCACTACTTTTTGAGTTTCCCCAACTGAAACTATCCATTAGACAGGAACTCCTAACCCCCTGGCAAGCACATTGTACACTTTGTAATTGAATTAGACTTACACGGATACCTCATCTTAGAATCATGGAATGTTTGTCCTTTTTTGGTTTGATTTGGTTTGTTTCCCTTAAATGACTTCAAGGTTCATCCACATTATAGCATGTGTCAGAATTACCTTCGTTTTAAAGGCTGAATCCTATTTAAATGTGTATATACTACATTTTGTGTATGGACTCATCCATCCATGGACACTTGGGTTGCTTACATCTTTTGGGCAGTGTGAATAGGGCTGGTATGGACATGGCTATAGAAATGTGTTTTTCAGCCCCTGCTTTCAAACCTTTTGGGTTTATACCCTGAAGTTGAATCAACAGATGATACATTAATTCTATGTTTAAGTTTCTGAGGAACCACCATAGTGCTTTCCAGAGTGGCTGCATCATTTTACTTTATTTCTTTCAATGGCAGAATTATATGACAGTTTATGGATCCACTGTACTTTGCATATCCATTCATCCATTGCTGGATATTTGAATAGTTTCTACCTTTGAGCTGTTTCAAATCATACTACCATGACTATTAGTGTAGTGTAGCATTTTTTGTTTGGACACCTGTGTTACATTTTTTGCCATGTATGTATGTATATGAGGGAAGTTGCTGAAGCAAGTGATAGTCGTTGGGGGAATGCTGTGACTCAGTTACGGTCATCAGAGACCTTAACACAGTCAAGGAACCTGTAGCTCAGCTTAAATTGAATGCTATTTACCAACATCAATGACCATCATAACGTTATTGAGTCAGTGGTCACAGGACATTCAGAAATTACACATCCACGTCCACATGCAAATCAGTAAATAGCTTGCTGTATCAACCCCCTGCTTACTGCTTAATCTCATACTTTGTCTGTCCTTATCACCTTGCCAACCACCCCCCCAAACAAGGCAAAGGATGTAACTATGTAAGATTCAACTGACTCGTCTAACAAATATACTGCCCTTACTTCACCACCCAGTTACTATAACTGCAAAGTGGCCTTTTAACTATCTGCCAACTGTTTAGATATATAAGGCTTATATCGATAGGCATACCCCTAGATCTGCTACTTACTTGGAATAAAATTAAAAATACAGTATACTGTAATAGTCTCCAAAAGAAATATTATATATTTTAATACTAATTTTACCACAATGTGGACTACTGTAACAAATATCAAGATATCAGTTAAATACACAAATCTCCTATGTCAAAAATCCTACTCAACCTGTTGATGCAGCTTTAATAATTAAAGCAAGGCAGTGAAAATGTCTGGATGAGTTTTCTAACTCCATAAACATATAGATTTCATTCCAGCCTTTCTAATAACTTGTAATAAAATTACACATGCAAGTTTCTGCATTCCCATGAGAATGCCCTCTAAATATTTTAAAAGAGTAAAATGAGCAGGTATCAAGCACCCTAGACGTATCTTTCAATGCCTCGCTGACCCATGGCCCTATGGGTAGTGGCAATGATAAAAATTAAGCCATAAATGAAAGTTTGACTAGGTTATTATAACAAATTATGGTTGGTAAATTTTCACACCAGGCACCAGTGTCGTAACATGAACCTCAAATAATAGAAAGTCAGTGTGGCACTTGCTAAAGAGTATTGCAAAATGAAGTTAAGTCTGAGCTACGGTGTGCAAAGCCATAGCTAAAGTGAAAATGAGCTACTAAAGTGACTTTAACTTTCCGTATTACAGGTCAGTAAATATTCAAGGTCGTATCATTGTGTTAGTATGGGGGTAGACATCCAACTACACTTATCTTTAAATCAAAATAAAATAATTATTTTACACATTTAAGTAGGATTCAGCCTTTAAAACTAAGGTAATTCTGACACATCTACAATGTGGATGAACCTTGAAGTCACTCAAGGGAAACAAACCAAATCAAAATTATTGGCCAGATGAATAGTAGCATAATACAAAAAACTAAAAGGATTCGTGGTGCTTCCTATGGTGTTTATAATCCACAAAACCTGACAAAACTCACCACTCTCATGAACACAGTCTGTATGTCTGTGTACCAGCATCTTCAGCAACCCCCCAAAGGAGCAACAGTGATCATAATGATCAGATATAAGAACGTTAGTTCTAGGTGTAACCTACGGGGTGGGAAGATAAGGGTTTCATTTTCTACCTTGAGTACAAAATAATATATACAAAATTGTGATGAAATACCAAAGGAGAACTTAGTTGTAAGTTAAGAGTGCCCAATACAGTCAGGCCATGAAGCAAGCACACTCAGGCCATCACCCTCCTCAAATAGCGATAAATTTTCATAACCCGTTAACAAGTAGTAGACATTAAAGAGGACCGGGTTCCTTACAAGGTGGGCACACTGGAGAGTGTGCTTGGTTACATCAAAGTGTAGTTTTTAAAAAAGCACCTGGTTTACACCCTGTCAATTCCATACTTCATGAAAAGTTTGAACTAAAACTAACCGAGGCTTCCCACCAAATTTAACTGTCATAAGTAAATTAAAGATTCATTTAACATCTAATGCATAGAAAATAGACATTTAAATCTGGTAGCATAAAGTACCACTAGGGAATGATGAAATAAGTACCTTGAACCCAGATGAGGTACTTATGAACAGTTTAGTGGAACAGATTCATCTATATGTAAAATGGAAGATCTATGAGTAGAGGTAATCAACCTAAGAAGGTGGCTGACAGCAGGTTATTCAGAAAAGACTTTTAGTTCAGTTTTAATTATTAAGAATATAACTTCTAATATAATTTTTAATATTTCTTAAAAAAGGTACAGGCTTTTAGTTACAGGATAAAAACTCTAGAGTATCAGTATAAACAATGTTGTAGTTGGCTTAAAAACAGCCACGCATTAAGAAAATATTCAAGGTTGGGAGGGTATAGCTCGGAGGTAGAGTGTGTGCATAGCATGCACAAGGTCCTGGGTTCAATCCCCAGGACCCCCAATAAAGAAATTAATAAACCTATTTGCCACCTGTCCCCCTCCAAAGGGCAAGTATTCAAGGTCAAGAACACATTCATCACAATACCAATAGCAAAAAAAAAAAAAAAAAAAAAAAGAAAGAAAGAAAAGAAAGGCCTCAATTTAATACTGAACTAATCTATTAATTAGTAAAAGCATCAGGAAATATTTCTCCTTGCATAAGCTTATATCAGAATGAATAAGTTACTGATAGTTTACAGTAAAATTAACCCTAATCGATATTTAATTATTTATAAAAACAATTCTTAATCTAACACAGGTATGAATTTCTAGGAAAGATTAAAAAAAAAGTAAAAGCAACGTGGTGATCACAAGTCCTGCCTGTTTACCAGGAAGATTTCGTCTAGCACTTCTGGCCTTAGAGGCTCTGCCTGACCACGGGCATGTTTAATGGCCACGGTTCCCCGACCCTGCCAAGGTAGCATAATCACTTGTTTTCCAAATAAGGAGTTGGGAGAATGGCCCCAACAAGGTTTTAGTATCTCTTTTCATCAGTGGAATTGACCTTCCTAATAAGCGGTGGGAGCCATATAAAATGAGAAGCTCCTATGGTGCTTTAGGCATTTAACCTATAAAGTAAGTAACTGAATATTAAGGAATAACACAACTTTTAATGGTTTAAAAAATTTGATTGTGGTGGCGCCGGTGAATAAAACAAAATCCAAACTGCAAGTGATTAACATTTAGACCAGCTATTCAAAATGCTGTGGCATGTGTTGATCCAATACGTTGATTAACAGAACAAGGTGCTCCAGGGATAACAGTTCAATCCAAATTTATAGTTCATTTCAACAATAGGGTTTATAGCTTCGGAACTGGATCAGAATATCCCAATGCTGTCACTGCTGTAAGTGGTTAACTCGATGGTTAGAGGTTCTATGAGATGTGAGTTCAGGGTGGAGTCATCCTGACTTGTTTCTAGGTGTTATACTGGTTTGCCCCAGTCTGAGAGGACAGGAGAGTTAAGGGTTGCTTTACAAAAGCACCTTCAAATTAATTGGTGATACAATACAATTTAGATAATTTATACATACTCTACTGTAGAAATGGTTTGTTAGGGTAGCAGAATTCAGCTATTGCATCAAACCAAAACCTTTATTTCCTGAAGCCTAAGTCCTCTTCCTAAGAATAGGTTTATAATCTACATTCCTTTACTAATTATTACAGTTTTAATCCATGTTTCACTTCTCATATTATTTGAAGGGAAGTCCTAGATTCCATAAAATTTGGAGAGGCCCAAACATCATCAATTTATATATTATATATATATATATAATATATATATATATTATATATATATAAAAAATACATTATATATATATAGTGTTAAATTATATATAATACATCAATTTACATATATATATAGTTGCACCAATGCTGGCCTTAACCATGGCTTCCACATTAGGAGCTCCTCTTCCCGTTCCTTGTCCACTGTCTGCTCATGTGAACCTAGGCACACTTCTCATACTGGCTGTATGAAGCCTAGCCATGTATTCCACCCTCTGATCTGCATTACCTTCATATTAAAAATACACACTCACCAGAGCTCTGTGGGTAGCAGCACAGACAATCTCATGTGAGGTAAACTAGCAGTTATTGGTTTATCATTCCTACTGATAAATAGATCATTTATACTCTCAGTTATTACACAAGAATATCTATGATTAATTTTCCCCTCCCAACTCCTAGTTAGATTTTTATTTACCTCTACTGTAGCAGAAATTAACAGAGCTCCATTTGACTTAACAGAAAGAGACTCAAAAGTTGTATCCAGCTTCAGTGTAGACTATGTAGCAGGTCTGTTTTCTCTGGTATTTTATAGCAGATTACATCTATATCATTATAATAAATATTTTCATAATTATTCTATTTTTAGGAGCATTTAAAAATCCCTAGATAACAGAATTATATACAGGCCAATCACATACAGCCCATGTTATCATTCAAACACTCCTAACAATCTCCTTCCTTGGACTTTGAATATCCTACCCACAATTCTGAGATGATCAACTTATACATCTCCTATGAAAAAAAAAATCAACACTAACAGTAGCCCTGTGTGTGTTTCACTACCCATCAGTGCATCGGGCATCCCACCAGAACATTGATACGTTGGACAAAAGAGTTATCTTAACAGTAAATGAAAGAGGTCTAAGAACTCTTATTCCTAGAATCACAGGAATTGATCGTTCCCTTAAGAATTTAAAAGTGTTCATGCTGCTACATTACACCACATTCTGTGGTGATGGATGGTCCCCCAAGTGAGCTATCAGTGTTGTTTTGTATCCCTACTATGCTAAGAAACCCTATTTTTATGATCATTCTACTGAGCATTCCATGATTTCACTAACAAGCTCACATTGTACAGGTATTTCCATTCTAATAAGAAAGTTAAATGCATGAGTTATAGAAGCACCCAACCAATGTTCCCTAACACAACCCACCACATCCATACTATTTATGTGGGTTTTTTTAATCTAATATACTCCAGCCATGAACAAGTACAATTTTTTTAATCCAACAGCATCCACCATTTAGACAACAGCCCTAGTCATAAAATCGGACTTCTCACATGTCTTTCCTGAGTGACTGAAGCTACACAGGGCATCCCCCACACAGCAGGGCCAGTCCAATCAATGTGATGAATGTGCACCCCCTGTGTTACAGAAAATCTCGACACCTGCCCCCTTAAGCATACTACTATTCACAGGTGTGTTATGAATCATCGTCAGCAGCCGAGGCAGACTAACAAAACCCAAATACCACATGTATAGCCTGGTCGTCCATAGAGGATGGATAACAGTGTGTAATCCAACCATGACAACCCTGACAACCCTGAATGTAATAACTTATGTCAGTCCACACTGTCATCTTGCTATTCACACTCTGCTCATGGACCGCAACACTGTCGTCATGACACACATGGAATAAAACACTTCCAGTCACGATCCTCATCCCCAATATCATGTTTTATTAGGAGGCCTCCCACCAGGATCAGGGTTTTTCCTCAAATGAGCAATCATTTGAGATACAACAAAACCCAGTAACATCAACTTACCAACCCTAACAGTCCTCACAGCGCTATTCAACATATATCTGTACATTTGGCTAAAATTCTCCATATCACTTCCTCTATTTTTATGAATAGGTTAAAAAATGAGATTTTAAACATAGACAACAACCGTCTGATGATTACTGATCCTAACAGTCACACTATTACTGCCCTTAATGCTCATTCTATCAGTGCTGGAGTAGAAATTTACCTTGATATACACCAAGGGCTTTCAAATATTCAAGGAAGTACAATTTAATTTCTGAAAATATGGGTTACAGGAGATTGTACTACATCAGTTGAATGCAAATCAAACACGTTAGTTAAGGTAACTACTTAGTAGATCGGTGGGCTTCCACCACAGGACATTTTGGTTAACAGTAAATCTTGAAGTAAATTGGCTTCCAGTTATTTTTCCAGCCATCTAGAATAAAATTGTAGGAGAAGCCCTAGCAAAACAGAAGCTGCTTTTTGAGAATTTGCATTTCATAATGTTGATTCACTACAGGGCTTGACCCAAAAGGGGCAAAACCTCTATCTTTAGATTTACAGTCTAAGTCTTGCTCAACCACTTCACCTATGTTCACAAACCATTGACAACTGTCAACAAGTCACAAAGATTGGCCTTTTACATCACTATGTTATTGTCTGAGCTGGAATAGTAGGCACTGCTGTAAAGTCAATAATCCCCGCTGAGACAGAGAGACCTGGGGCGCTCCTCAGAGGTGACCAAATCTGTGATGTAGTCATAACGTCGTATGCATGTGCAGTACGCATATCCGGTGCATGTGTTTATTAGTTATACTAAGGACAATTGGGGGACCCAGAAGCTGACTTGTCCCACTGATAATTGGGGCATTCAATACAGCATTGCTCTGACTGAATGATAGCATCTTCTCACAGTTTCTCCCGTCATTCTTACTCCTACTCATATCGTAAAAAGTAGAAGCAGGTGCCAGCACTTGTCGAACCATGCACGCATCCACCTCTAGCTGGCAGTCTGGCCACATAGGAGCCTCTGCCGACCTAGCCATGTCCTCCATGTATTTAGGAGGTGTCTCTTTCATGCTTGGTGATTTTAATTTTTTTTAACTACAATCAGTAATATAAAACCATCGGCCATATCACAGTGTATGTAGTTTGAGTTAATGGTATATGTGGTTTATTCCCCTGCATGTGGATAGCCAGTTATGCAGCACCATTTGTGAGAAAGAGTAGTAAAAAAAAAAAAACCCTAAATATTCACGCTTGTCAAAAATGTATTGATCCTAAGTGAATGGGATTATGTTCAGGCTTCTTATGTACTGCCATTTATCTATATTTGTATTTTTATGGCAATATCATTTTTTTATATTGCTTTGTATTGACATGAAATTTGAAAATATGAAGTTGTATCTTTTGTTTTCCCTTTTCAAGTTTGTTTTGTCTTTTTGGGGTTCCTAAAATCATATACGAATGTTAAAATCAACTTCTTTGTTTGTTCCAAAATTGTCATAGAAATTACGTTGTCTCCCTAGATCGCTTTGGGCACTCATGTCATGTTTAGTTTTGTAACCAACATGGGATGTCGTCTTTTTTTTTTTTCAAGGTTGTATTTCATTTCTTTTAGTGGTGTCTTTTCCATTTTAATTTACTAGTCTTGTACCTTGATTAAATTGACTCAACTATTTTAGTAATATTGACGTCATGTAAAATACAATTTTCTTAAATTCTTGAGATTATTCACTGTTAATGTGTCCATGTAGACAAATTGTGATTCATTGATACTTTGTATTGTCTACTTGCTGAAGTACTTGAGTTGCTCACAGTTTAAAAATTGAGCTAGTCAATTAATTGCTCATGCTTTCAAGATGTATATGTAAAATGATGTCAACCGTGTCTGTGAATAGATGTCCTTTTATATGTAACAATTTTATGTTTATTGTCTTTCATCTGGATTTACCTGGAATTTCCTGTACCGTAGTGAATAACAGAGGTGAAAGGAACTCTCTGGGCCTTGTTCCAGATAATTGACATTTATTGTGCATTTTTTATACTGCTTTGTATCATACTGAATAATTTGTTCCTAGTCCTATTTTCATGAGTGTTTATGCCACGAAGTAGGAGTGGAATTTGTTTAAAGCTTGTGGTGAATCAAGTGGATGGGATGATGTGATTTGTCTGTATTGTACAATTGTTGTTTATCAAATTGCTTAGCTTTATGTAATAATTTATGACATCGCTTGGTGACAACGTTAAAACTGGATTATATGCTTTGGAGACATTTGCAGGAGGTGGATACTCATTTCTATTCTGCTGTTAATTTCAGGTAAGTAGTAATATACAGGGAAGTGAAGGATTCTATTTCATAAGCTAGTTGATGTGTTTTTGTTATGTCTTTGTGGGATTTGACCATCAGGAGAGTGCTAGGTTGTTACAAGACAATAGGATTAAGGATTAGGATTAGGGTCAAAATTAGGGGTAGGGTATGGGAATGGGTTAGGGTTAGGGTCAGTGTGAGGGTAACGATGAGAGTTAGGGAAAGGGTTAGGGTGTGGATTAGGGAAGGAAATAGGGTTAGAGTACAGGTTAGAATAGGAGTTAGGGAACAGGTTAAGTTCAGGGTATGCGCAAGGTATGGGTTAGGGTACAAGTTAGGTTATGCATTAGGGAACAGCATAGGGTTAGGGCTAGGGCTAGAACCAGAGCAAGGTTTAGGATAGACTCAGTGTTCAGGGTTAGAGGATTAGGGTTAGACTCAGGGTTAGGGTTAGACTCAGGGTTAGACTCAGGGTTAGACTCAGGGTTAGGGTTAGGGTTAGGGGTTAGGGTTAGGGTTAGGGTTAGGGTTAGGGTTAGGGTTAGGGTTAGGGTTAGGGTTAGGGTTAGGGGTTAGGGTTAGGGTTAGGGTTTAGGGTTAGGGTTTAGGGTTAGGGTTAGGGTTAGGGTTAGGGTTAGGGGTTAGGGGTTAGGGTTAGGGTTAGGGTTAGGGTTAGGGTTAGGGTTTAGGGTTAGGGTTAGGGTTAGGGTTAGGGTTAGGGTTAGGGTTTAGGGTTAGGGTTAGGGTTAGGGTTAGGGTTAGGGTTAGGGTTTAGGGTTAGGGTTAGGGTTAGGGTTAGGGTTAGTGTTATGGTTAGGGTTAGGGTTAGGGTTAGGGTTAGGGGTTAGGGTTAGGGTTAGGGTTAGGGTTAGGGTTAGGGTTAGGGTTAGGGTTTAGGATTAGGGTTAGGGTTAGGGTTAGGGTTAGGGTTAGGGTTAGGGGTTAGGGGTTAGGGTTAGGGTTAGGGTTAGGGTTAGGGTTAGGGTTTAGGGTTAGGGTTAGGGTTAGGGTTAGGGTTAGGGTTAGGGTTAGGGTTAGGGTTAGGGTTAGGGGTTAGGGTTAGGGGTTAGGGTTAGGGTTAGGGTTAGGGTTAGGGTTAGGGTTAGGGTTAGGGTTAGGGTTAGGGTTAGGGTTAGGGTTAGGGGTTAGGGTTAGGGTTAGGGTTAGGGTTAGGGTTAGGGTTAGGGTTAGGGTTAGGGTTAGGGTTAGGGTTAGGGTTAGGGTTAGGGTTAGGGTTAGGGTTAGGGTTAGGGTTAGGGTTAGGGTTAGGGTTAGGGTTAGGGTTAGGGTTAGGGTTAGGGTTAGGGTTAGGGTTAGGGTTAGGGTTAGGGTTAGGGTTAGGGTTAGGGTTAGGGTTAGGGTTAGGGTTAGGGTTAGGGTTAGGGTTTAGGGTTAGGGTTAGGGTTAGGGTTAGGGTTAGGGTTAGGGTTAGGGTTAGGGTTAGGGTTAGGGTTAGGGTTAGGGTTAGGGTTAGGGTTAGGGTTAGGGTTAGGGTTAGGGTTAGGGTTAGGGTTAGGGTTAGGGTTAGGGTTAGGGTTAGGGTTAGGGTTAGGGTTAGGGTTAGGGTTAGGGTTAGGGTTAGGGTTAGGGTTAGGGTTAGGGTTAGGGTTAGGGTTAGGGTTAGGGTTAGGGTTTAGGGTTTAGGGTTAGGGTTAGGGTTAGGGTTAGGGTTAGGGTTAGGGTTAGGGTTAGGGTTAGGGTTAGGGTTAGGGTTAGGGTTAGGGTTAGGGTTAGGGTTAGGGTTAGGGTTAGGGTTAGGGTTAGGGTTAGGGTTAGGGTTAGGGTTAGGGTTAGGGTTAGGGTTAGGGTTAGGGTTAGGGCTAGGGCTAGGGCTAGGGCTAGGGCTAGGGCTAGGGCTAGGGCTAGGGCTAGGGCTAGGGCTAGGGCTAGGGCTAGGGTTAGGGTTAGGGTTAGGGTTAGGGTTAGGGTTAGGGTTAGGGTTAGGGTTAGGGTTAGGGTTAGGGTTAGGGTTAGGGTTAGGGTTAGGGTTAGGGTTAGGGTTAGGGTTAGGGTTAGGGTTAGGGTTAGGGTTAGGGTTAGGGTTAGGGTTAGGGTTAGGGTTAGGGTTAGGGTTAGGGTTAGGGTTAGGGTTAGGGTTAGGGTTAGGGTTAGGGTTAGGGTTAGGGTTAGGGTTAGGGTTAGGGTTAGGGTTAGGGTTAGGGTTAGGGTTAGGGTTAGGGTTAGGGTTAGGGTTAGGGTTAGGGTTAGGGTTAGGGTTAGGGTTAGGGTTAGGGTTAGGGTTAGGGTTAGGGTTAGGGTTTAGGGTTAGGGTTAGGGTTAGGGTTAGGGTTAGGGTTAGGGTTAGGGTTAGGGTTAGGGTTAGGGTTAGGGTTAGGGTTAGGGTTAGGGTTAGGGTTAGGGTTAGGGTTAGGGTTAGGGTTAGGGTTAGGGTTAGGGTTAGGGTTAGGGTTAGGGTTAGGGTTAGGGTTAGGGTTAGGGTTAGGGTTAGGGTTAGGGTTAGGGTTAGGGTTAGGGTTAGGGTTAGGGTTAGGGTTAGGGTTAGGGTTAGGGTTAGGGTTAGGGTTAGGGTTAGGGTTAGGGTTAGGGTTAGGGTTAGGGTTAGGGTTAGGGTTAGGGTTAGGGTTAGGGTTAGGGTTAGGGTTAGGGTTAGGGTTAGGGTTAGGGTTAGGGTTAGGGTTAGGGTTAGGGTTAGGGTTAGGGTTAGGGTTAGGGTTAGGGTTAGGGTTAGGGTTAGGGTTAGGGTTAGGGTTAGGGTTAGGGTTAGGGTTAGGGTTAGGGTTAGGGTTAGGGTTAGGGTTAGGGTTAGGGTTAGGGTTAGGGTTAGGGTTAGGGTTAGGGTTAGGGTTAGGGTTAGGGTTAGGGTTAGGGTTAGGGTTAGGGTTAGGGTTAGGGTTAGGGTTAGGGTTAGGGTTAGGGTTAGGGTTAGGGTTAGGGTTAGGGTTAGGGTTAGGGTTAGGGTTAGGGTTAGGGTTAGGGTTAGGGTTAGGGTTAGGGTTAGGGTTAGGGTTAGGGTTAGGGTTAGGGTTAGGGTTAGGGTTAGGGTTAGGGTTAGGGTTAGGGTTAGGGTTAGGGTTAGGGTTAGGGTTAGGGTTAGGGTTAGGGTTAGGGTTAGGGTTAGGGTTAGGGTTAGGGTTAGGGTTAGGGTTAGGGTTAGGGTTAGGGTTAGGGTTAGGGTTAGGGTTAGGGTTAGGGTTAGGGTTAGGGTTAGGGTTAGGGTTAGGGTTAGGGTTAGGGTTAGGGTTAGGGTTAGGGTTAGGGTTAGGGTTAGGGTTAGGGTTAGGGTTAGGGTTAGGGTTAGGGTTAGGGTTAGGGTTAGGGTTAGGGTTAGGGTTAGGGTTAGGGTTAGGGTTAGGGTTAGGGTTAGGGTTAGGGTTAGGGTTAGGGTTAGGGTTAGGGTTAGGGTTAGGGTTAGGGTTAGGGTTAGGGTTAGGGTTAGGGTTAGGGTTAGGGTTAGGGTTAGGGTTAGGGTTAGGGTTAGGGTTAGGGTTAGGGTTAGGGTTAGGGTTAGGGTTAGGGTTAGGGTTAGGGTTAGGGTTAGGGTTAGGGTTAGGGTTAGGGTTAGGGTTAGGGTTAGGGTTAGGGTTAGGGTTAGGGTTAGGGTTAGGGTTAGGGTTAGGGTTAGGGTTAGGGTTAGGGTTAGGGTTAGGGTTAGGGTTAGGGTTAGGGTTAGGGTTAGGGTTAGGGTTAGGGTTAGGGTTAGGGTTAGGGTTAGGGTTAGGGTTAGGGTTAGGGTTAGGGTTAGGGTTAGGGTTAGGGTTAGGGTTAGGGTTAGGGTTAGGGTTAGGGTTAGGGTTAGGGTTAGGGTTAGGGTTAGGGTTAGGGTTAGGGTTAGGGTTAGGGTTAGGGTTAGGGTTAGGGTTAGGGTTAGGGTTAGGGTTAGGGTTAGGGTTAGGGTTAGGGTTAGGGTTAGGGTTAGGGTTAGGGTTAGGGTTAGGGTTAGGGTTAGGGTTAGGGTTAGGGTTAGGGTTAGGGTTAGGGTTAGGGTTAGGGTTAGGGTTAGGGTTAGGGTTAGGGTTAGGGTTAGGGTTAGGGTTAGGGTTAGGGTTAGGGTTAGGGTTAGGGTTAGGGTTAGGGTTAGGGTTAGGGTTAGGGTTAGGGTTAGGGTTAGGGTTAGGGTTAGGGTTAGGGTTAGGGTTAGGGTTAGGGTTAGGGTTAGGGTTAGGGTTAGGGTTAGGGTTAGGGTTAGGGTTAGGGTTAGGGTTAGGGTTAGGGTTAGGGTTAGGGTTAGGGTTAGGGTTAGGGTTAGGGTTAGGGTTAGGGTTAGGGTTAGGGTTAGGGTTAGGGTTAGGGTTAGGGTTAGGGTTAGGGTTAGGGTTAGGGTTAGGGTTAGGGTTAGGGTTAGGGTTAGGGTTAGGGTTAGGGTTAGGGTTAGGGTTAGGGTTAGGGTTAGGGTTAGGGTTAGGGTTAGGGTTAGGGTTAGGGTTAGGGTTAGGGTTAGGGTTAGGGTTAGGGTTAGGGTTAGGGTTAGGGTTAGGGTTAGGGTTAGGGTTAGGGTTAGGGTTAGGGTTAGGGTTAGGGTTAGGGTTAGGGTTAGGGTTAGGGTTAGGGTTAGGGTTAGGGTTAGGGTTAGGGTTAGGGTTAGGGTTAGGGTTAGGGTTAGGGTTAGGGTTAGGGTTAGGGTTAGGGTTAGGGTTAGGGTTAGGGTTAGGGTTAGGGTTAGGGTTAGGGTTAGGGTTAGGGTTAGGGTTAGGGTTAGGGTTAGGGTTAGGGTTAGGGTTAGGGTTAGGGTTAGGGTTAGGGTTAGGGTTAGGGTTAGGGTTAGGGTTAGGGTTAGGGTTAGGGTTAGGGTTAGGGTTAGGGTTAGGGTTAGGGTTAGGGTTAGGGTTAGGGTTAGGGTTAGGGTTAGGGTTAGGGTTAGGGTTAGGGTTAGGGTTAGGGTTAGGGTTAGGGTTAGGGTTAGGGTTAGGGTTAGGGTTAGGGTTAGGGTTAGGGTTAGGGTTAGGGTTAGGGTTAGGGTTAGGGTTAGGGTTAGGGTTAGGGTTAGGGTTAGGGTTAGGGTTAGGGTTAGGGTTAGGGTTAGGGTTAGGGTTAGGGTTAGGGTTAGGGTTAGGGTTAGGGTTAGGGTTAGGGTTAGGGTTAGGGTTAGGGTTAGGGTTAGGGTTAGGGTTAGGGTTAGGGTTAGGGTTAGGGTTAGGGTTAGGGTTAGGGTTAGGGTTAGGGTTAGGGTTAGGGTTAGGGTTAGGGTTAGGGTTAGGGTTAGGGTTAGGGTTAGGGTTAGGGTTAGGGTTAGGGTTAGGGTTAGGGTTAGGGTTAGGGTTAGGGTTAGGGTTAGGGTTAGGGTTAGGGTTAGGGTTAGGGTTGGGTTAGGGTTAGGGTTAGGGTTAGGGTTAGGGTTAGGGTTAGGGTTAGGGTTAGGGTTAGGGTTAGGGTTAGGGTTAGGGTTAGGGTTAGGGTTAGGGTTAGGGTTAGGGTTAGGGTTAGGGTTAGGGTTAGGGTTAGGGTTAGGGTTAGGGTTAGGGTTAGGGTTAGGGTTAGGGTTAGGGTTAGGGTTAGGGTTAGGGTTAGGGTTAGGGTTAGGGTTAGGGTTAGGGTTAGGGTTAGGGTTAGGGTTAGGGTTAGGGTTAGGGTTAGGGTTAGGGTTAGGGTTAGGGTTAGGGTTAGGGTTAGGGTTAGGGTTAGGGTTAGGGTTAGGGTTAGGGTTAGGGTTAGGGTTAGGGTTAGGGTTAGGGTTAGGGTTAGGGTTAGGGTTAGGGTTAGGGTTAGGGTTAGGGTTAGGGTTAGGGTTAGGGTTAGGGTTAGGGTTAGGGTTAGGGTTAGGGTTAGGGTTAGGGTTAGGGTTAGGGTTAGGGTTAGGGTTAGGGTTAGGGTTAGGGTTAGGGTTAGGGTTAGGGTTAGGGTTAGGGTTAGGGTTAGGGTTAGGGTTAGGGTTAGGGTTAGGGTTAGGGTTAGGGTTAGGGTTAGGGTTAGGGTTAGGGTTAGGGTTAGGGTTAGGTTAGGGTTAGGGTTAGGGTTAGGGTTAGGGTTAGGGTTAGGGTTAGGGGTTAGGGTTAGGGTTAGGGTTAGGGTTAGGGTTAGGGTTAGGGTTAGGGTTAGGGTTAGGGTTAGGGTTAGGGTTAGGGTTAGGGTTAGGGTTAGGGTTAGGGTTAGGGTTAGGGTTAGGGTTAGGGTTAGGGTTAGGGTTAGGGTTAGGGTTAGGGTTAGGGTTAGGGTTAGGGTTAGGGTTAGGGTTAGGGTTAGGGTTAGGGTTAGGGTTAGGGTTAGGGTTAGGGTTAGGTTAGGGTTAGGGTTAGGGTTAGGGTTAGGGTTAGGGTTAGGGTTAGGGTTAGGGTTAGGGTTAGGGTTAGGGTTAGGGTTAGGGTTAGGGTTAGGGTTAGGGTTAGGGTTAGGGTTAGGGTTAGGGTTAGGGTTAGGGTTAGGGTTAGGGTTAGGGTTAGGGTTAGGGTTAGGGTTAGGGTTAGGGTTAGGGTTAGGGTTAGGGTTAGGGTTAGGGTTAGGGTTAGGGTTAGGGTTAGGGTTAGGGTTAGGGTTAGGGTTAGGGTTAGGGTTAGGGTTAGGTTAGGGTTAGGGTTAGGGTTAGGGTTAGGGTTAGGGTTAGGGTTAGGGTTAGGGTTAGGGTTAGGGTTAGGGTTAGGGTTAGGGTTAGGGTTAGGGTTAGGGTTAGGGTTAGGGTTAGGGTTAGGGTTAGGGTTAGGGTTAGGGTTAGGGTTAGGGTTAGGGTTAGGGTTAGGGTTAGGGTTAGGGTTAGGGTTAGGGTTAGGGTTAGGGTTAGGGTTAGGGTTAGGGTTAGGGTTAGGGTTAGGGTTAGGGTTAGGGTTAGGGTTAGGGTTAGGGTTAGGGTTAGGGTTAGGGTTAGGGTTAGGGTTAGGGTTAGGGTTAGGGTTAGGGTTAGGGTTAGGGTTAGGGTTAGGGTTAGGGTTAGGGTTAGGGTTAGGGTTAGGGTTAGGGTTAGGGTTAGGGTTAGGGTTAGGGTTAGGGTTAGGGTTAGGGTTAGGGTTAGGGTTAGGGTTAGGGTTAGGGTTAGGGTTAGGGTTAGGGTTAGGGTTAGGGTTAGGGTTAGGGTTAGGGTTAGGGTTAGGGTTAGGGTTAGGGTTAGGGTTAGGGTTAGGGTTAGGGTTAGGGTTAGGGTTAGGGTTAGGGTTAGGGTTAGGGTTAGGGTTAGGGTTAGGGTTAGGGTTAGGGTTAGGGTTAGGGTTAGGGTTAGGGTTAGGGTTAGGGTTAGGGTTAGGGTTAGGGTTAGGGTTAGGGTTAGGGTTAGGTTAGGGTTAGGGTTAGGGTTAGGGTTAGGGTTAGGGTTAGGGTTAGGGTTAGGGTTAGGGTTAGGGTTAGGGTTAGGGTTAGGGTTAGGGTTAGGGTTAGGGTTAGGGTTAGGGTTAGGGTTAGGGTTAGGGTTAGGGTTAGGGTTAGGGTTAGGGTTAGGGTTAGGGTTAGGGTTAGGGTTAGGGTTAGGGTTAGGGTTAGGGTTAGGGTTAGGGTTAGGGTTAGGGTTAGGGTTAGGGTTAGGGTTAGGGTTAGGGTTAGGGTTAGGGTTAGGTTAGGGTTAGGGTTAGGGTTAGGGTTAGGGTTAGGGTAGGTAGGGTTAGGGTTAGGGTTAGGGTTAGGGTTAGGGTTAGGGTTAGGGTTAGGGTTAGGTTAGGGTTAGGGTTAGGGTTAGGGTTAGGGTTAGGGTTAGGGTTAGGGTTAGGGTTAGGGTTAGGGTTAGGGTTAGGGTTAGGGTTAGGGTTAGGGTTAGGGTTAGGGTTAGGGTTAGGGTTAGGGTTAGGGTTAGGGTTAGGGTTAGGGTTAGGGTTAGGGTTAGGGTTAGGGTTAGGGTTAGGGTTAGGGTTAGGGTTAGGGTTAGGGTTAGGGTTAGGGTTAGGGTTAGGGTTAGGGTTAGGGTTAGGGTTAGGGTTAGGGTTAGGGTTAGGGTTAGGGTTAGGGTTAGGGTTAGGGTTAGGGTTAGGGTTAGGGTTAGGGTTAGGGTTAGGGTTAGGGTTAGGGTTAGGGTTAGGGTTAGGGTTAGGGTTAGGGTTAGGGTTAGGGTTAGGGTTAGGGTTAGGGTTAGGGTTAGGGTTAGGGTTAGGGTTAGGGTTAGGGTTAGGGTTAGGGTTAGGGTTAGGGTTAGGGTTAGGGTTAGGGTTAGGGTTAGGGTTAGGGTTAGGGTTAGGGTTAGGGTTAGGGTTAGGGTTAGGGTTAGGGTTAGGGTTAGGGTTAGGGTTAGGGTTAGGGTTAGGGTTAGGGTTAGGGTTAGGGTTAGGGTTAGGGTTAGGGTTAGGGTTAGGGTTAGGGTTAGGGTTAGGGTTAGGGTTAGGGTTAGGGTTAGGGTTAGGGTTAGGGTTAGGGTTAGGGTTAGGGTTAGGGTTAGGGTTAGGTTAGGGTTAGGGTTAGGGTTAGGGTTAGGGTTAGGGTTAGGGTTAGGGTTAGGGTTAGGGTTAGGGTTAGGGTTAGGGTTAGGGTTAGGGTTAGGGTTAGGGTTAGGGTTAGGGGTTAGGGTTAGGGTTAGGGTTAGGGTTAGGGTTAGGGTTAGGGTTAGGGTTAGGTTAGGGTTAGGGTTAGGGTTAGGGTTAGGGTTAGGGTTAGGGTTAGGTTAGGGTTAGGGTTAGGGTTAGGGTTAGGGTTAGGGTTAGGGTTAGGGTTAGGGTTAGGGTTAGGTTAGGGTTAGGGTTAGGGTTAGGGTTAGGGTTAGGGTTAGGGTTAGGGTTAGGGTTAGGGTTAGGGTTAGGGTTAGGGTTAGGGTTAGGGTTAGGGTTAGGGTTAGGGTTAGGGTTAGGGTTAGGGTTAGGGTTAGGGTTAGGGTTAGGGTTAGGGTTAGGGTTAGGGTTAGGGTTAGGGTTAGGGTTAGGGTTAGGGTTAGGGTTAGGGTTAGGGTTAGGGTTAGGGTTAGGTTAGGGTTAGGGTTAGGGTTAGGGTTAGGGTTAGGGTTAGGGTTAGGGTTAGGGTTAGGGTTAGGGTTAGGGTTAGGGTTAGGGTTAGGGTTAGGGTTAGGGTTAGGGTTAGGGTTAGGGTTAGGGTTAGGGTTAGGGTTAGGGTTAGGGTTAGGGTTAGGGTTAGGGTTAGGGTTAGGGTTAGGGTTAGGGTTAGGGTTAGGGTTAGGGTTAGGGTTAGGGTTAGGGTTAGGGTTAGGGTTAGGTTAGGGTTAGGGTTAGGGTTAGGGTTAGGGTTAGGGTTAGGGTTAGGGTTAGGGTTAGGGTTAGGGTTAGGGTTAGGGTTAGGGTTAGGGTTAGGGTTAGGGTTAGGGTTAGGGTTAGGGTTAGGGTTAGGGTTAGGGTTAGGGTTAGGGTTAGGGTTAGGGTTAGGGTTAGGGTTAGGGTTAGGGTTAGGGTTAGGGTTAGGGTTAGGGTTAGGGTTAGGGTTAGGGTTAGGGTTAGGGTTAGGGTTAGGGTTAGGGTTAGGGTTAGGGTTAGGGTTAGGGTTAGGGTTAGGGTTAGGGTTAGGGTTAGGGTTAGGGTTAGGGTTAGGGTTAGGGTTAGGGTTAGGGTTAGGGTTAGGGTTAGGGTTAGGGTTAGGGTTAGGGTTAGGGTTAGGGTTAGGGTTAGGGTTAGGGTTAGGGTTAGGGTTAGGGTTAGGGTTAGGGTTAGGGTTAGGTTAGGGTTAGGGTTAGGGTTAGGGTTAGGGTTAGGGTTAGGGTTAGGGTTAGGGTTAGGGTTAGGGTTAGGGTTAGGGTTAGGGTTAGGGTTAGGGTTAGGGTTAGGGTTAGGGTTAGGGTTAGGGTTAGGGTTAGGGTTAGGTTAGGTTAGGGTTAGGGTTAGGGTTAGGGTTAGGGTTAGGGTTAGGGTTAGGGTTAGGGTTAGGGTTAGGGTTAGGGTTAGGGTTAGGGTTAGGGTTAGGGTTAGGGTTAGGGTTAGGGTTAGGGTTAGGGTTAGGGTTAGGGTTAGGGTTAGGGTTAGGGTTAGGGTTAGGGTTAGGGTTAGGTTAGGGTTAGGGTTAGGGTTAGGGTTAGGGTTAGGGTTAGGGTTAGGGTTAGGGTTAGGGTTAGGGTTAGGGTTAGGGTTAGGGTTAGGGTTAGGGTTAGGGTTAGGGTTAGGGTTAGGGTTAGGGTTAGGGTTAGGGTTAGGGTTAGGTTAGGGTTAGGGTTAGGGTTAGGGTTAGGGTTAGGGTTAGGGTTAGGGTTAGGGTTAGGGTTAGGGTTAGGGTTAGGGTTAGGGTTAGGGTTAGGGTTAGGGTTAGGGTTAGGGTTAGGGTTAGGGTTAGGGTTAGGGTTAGGGTTAGGGTTAGGGTTAGGGTTAGGGTTAGGGTTAGGGTTAGGGTTAGGGTTAGGGTTAGGGTTAGGGTTAGGGTTAGGGTTAGGGTTAGGGTTAGGGTTAGGGTTAGGGTTAGGGTTAGGGTTAGGGTTAGGGTTAGGGTTAGGGTTAGGGTTAGGGTTAGGGTTAGGGTTAGGGTTAGGGTTAGGGTTAGGGTTAGGGTTAGGGTTAGGGTTAGGGTTAGGGTTAGGGTTAGGGTTAGGGTTAGGGTTAGGGTTAGGGTTAGGGTTAGGGTTAGGGTTAGGGTTAGGGTTAGGGTTAGGGTTAGGGTTAGGGTTAGGGTTAGGGTTAGGGTTAGGGTTAGGGTTAGGGTTAGGGTTAGGGTTAGGGTTAGGGTTAGGGTTAGGGTTAGGGTTAGGGTTAGGGTTAGGGTTAGGGTTAGGGTTAGGGTTAGGTTAGGGTTAGGGTTAGGGTTAGGGTTAGGGTTAGGGTTAGGGTTAGGGTTAGGGTTAGGGTTAGGGTTAGGGTTAGGGTTAGGGTTAGGGTTAGGGTTAGGGTTAGGGTTAGGGTTAGGGTTAGGGTTAGGGTTAGGGTTAGGGTTAGGGTTAGGGTTAGGGTTAGGGTTAGGGTTAGGGTTAGGGTTAGGGTTAGGGTTAGGGTTAGGGTTAGGTTAGGGTTAGGGTTAGGGTTAGGGTTAGGGTTAGGGTTAGGTTAGGGTTAGGGTTAGGGTTAGGGTTAGGGTTAGGGTTAGGGTTAGGGTTAGGTTAGGGTTAGGGTTAGGGTTAGGGTTAGGGTTAGGGTTAGGGTTAGGGTTAGGGTTAGGGTTAGGGTTAGGGTTAGGGTTAGGTTAGGGTTAGGGTTAGGGTTAGGGTTAGGGTTAGGGTTAGGGTTAGGGTTAGGGTTAGGGTTAGGGTTAGGGTTAGGGTTAGGGTTAGGGTTAGGGTTAGGGTTAGGGTTAGGTTAGGGTTAGGGTTAGGGTTAGGGTTAGGGTTAGGGTTAGGGTTAGGGTTAGGGTTAGGGTTAGGGTTAGGGTTAGGGTTAGGGTTAGGTTAGGGTTAGGGTTAGGGTTAGGGTTAGGGTTAGGGTTAGGGTTAGGGTTAGGGTTAGGGTTAGGGTTAGGGTTAGGGTTAGGGTTAGGGTTAGGGTTAGGGTTAGGGTTAGGGTTAGGGTTAGGGTTAGGGTTAGGGTTAGGGTTAGGGTTAGGGTTAGGGTTAGGGTTAGGGTTAGGGTTAGGGTTAGGGTTAGGGTTAGGGTTAGGGTTAGGGTTAGGGTTAGGGTTAGGGTTAGGGTTAGGGTTAGGGTTAGGGTTAGGGTTAGGGTTAGGGTTAGGGTTAGGGTTAGGTTAGGGTTAGGGTTAGGGTTAGGGTTAGGGTTAGGGTTAGGGTTAGGGTTAGGGTTAGGGTTAGGGTTAGGGTTAGGGTTAGGGTTAGGGTTAGGTTAGGGTTAGGGTTAGGGTTAGGGTTAGGGTTAGGGTTAGGGTTAGGGTTAGGGTTAGGGTTAGGGTTAGGGTTAGGGTTAGGGTTAGGGTTAGGGTTAGGGTTAGGGTTAGGGTTAGGGTTAGGGTTAGGGTTAGGGTTAGGGTTAGGTTAGGGTTAGGGTTAGGGTTAGGGTTAGGGTTAGGGTTAGGGTTAGGGTTAGGGTTAGGGTTAGGGTTAGGGTTAGGGTTAGGGTTAGGGTTAGGGTTAGGGTTAGGGTTAGGGTTAGGGTTAGGGTTAGGGTTAGGGTTAGGGTTAGGGTTAGGTGGTTAGGGTTAGGGTTAGGGTTAGGGTTAGGGTTAGGGTTAGGGTTAGGGTTAGGGTTAGGGTTAGGGTTAGGGTTAGGGTTAGGGTTAGGGTTAGGGTTAGGGTTAGGGTTAGGGTTAGGGTTAGGGTTAGGGTTAGGGTTAGGGTTAGGGTTAGGGTTAGGGTTAGGGTTAGGGTTAGGGTTAGGTTAGGGTTAGGTTAGGGTTAGGGTTAGGGTTAGGGTTAGGGTTAGGGTTAGGTTAGGGTTAGGGTTAGGGTTAGGGTTAGGGTTAGGGTTAGGGTTAGGGTTAGGGTTAGGGTTAGGGTTAGGGTTAGGGTTAGGGTTAGGTTAGGGTTAGGGTTAGGGTTAGGGTTAGGGTTAGGGTTAGGGTTAGGGTTAGGGTTAGGGTTAGGGTTAGGGTTAGGGTTAGGGTTAGGGTTAGGGTTAGGGTTAGGTTAGGGTTAGGGTTAGGGTTAGGGTTAGGGTTAGGGTTAGGGTTAGGTTAGGGTTAGGGTTAGGGTTAGGGTTAGGGTTAGGGTTAGGGTTAGGGTTAGGGTTAGGGTTAGGGTTAGGGTTAGGGTTAGGGTTAGGTTAGGGTTAGGGTTAGGGTTAGGGTTAGGGTTAGGGTTAGGGTTAGGGTTAGGGTTAGGGTTAGGGTTAGGGTTAGGGTTAGGGTTAGGTTAGGGTTAGGGTTAGGGTTAGGGTTAGGGTTAGGGTTAGGGTTAGGGTTAGGGTTAGGGTTAGGGTTAGGGTTAGGGTTAGGGTTAGGGTTAGGGTTAGGGTTAGGGTTAGGGTTAGGGTTAGGGTTAGGGTTAGGGTTAGGGTTAGGGTTAGGGTTAGGGTTAGGGTTAGGGTTAGGGTTAGGGTTAGGGTTAGGGTTAGGGTTAGGGTTAGGGTTAGGGGTTAGGGTTAGGGTTAGGGTTAGGGTTAGGGTTAGGGTTAGGGTTAGGGTTAGGGTTAGGTTAGGGTTAGGGTTAGGGTTAGGGTTAGGGTTAGGGTTAGGGTTAGGGTTAGGGTTAGGGTTAGGGTTAGGGTTAGGGTTAGGGGTTAGGGTTAGGGTTAGGTTAGGGTTAGGGTTAGGGTTAGGGTTAGGGTAGGGTTAGGGTTAGGGTTAGGGTTAGGGTTAGGGTTAGGGTTAGGGTTAGGGTTAGGGTTAGGGTTAGGGTTAGGGTTAGGGTTAGGGTTAGGGTTAGGGTTAGGGTTAGGGTTAGGGTTAGGGTTAGGGTTAGGGTTAGGGTTAGGGTTAGGTTAGGGTTAGGGTTAGGGTTAGGGTTAGGGTTAGGGTTAGGGTTAGGGTTAGGGTTAGGGTTAGGGTTAGGGTTAGGGTTAGGGTTAGGGTTAGGGTTAGGGTTAGGGTTAGGGTTAGGGTTAGGGTTAGGGTTAGGGTTAGGGTTAGGGTTAGGGTTAGGGTTAGGGTTAGGGTTAGGGTTAGGGTTAGGGTTAGGGTTAGGGTTAGGGTTAGGTTAGGGTTAGGGTTAGGGTTAGGGTTAGGGTTAGGGTTAGGGTTAGGGTTAGGGTTAGGGTTAGGGTTAGGGTTAGGGTTAGGGTTAGGGTTAGGGTTAGGGTTAGGGTTAGGGTTAGGGTTAGGGTTAGGGTTAGGGTTAGGGTTAGGGTTAGGTTAGGGTTAGGGTTAGGGTTAGGGTTAGGGTTAGGGTTAGGGTTAGGGTTAGGGTTAGGGTTAGGGTTAGGGTTAGGGTTAGGGTTAGGTAGGTTAGGGTTAGGGTTAGGGTTAGGGTTAGGGTTAGGGTTAGGGTTAGGGTTAGGGTTAGGGTTAGGGTTAGGGTTAGGGTAGGGTTAGGTTAGGGTTAGGGTTAGGGTTAGGGTTAGGGTTAGGGTTAGGGTTAGGGGTTAGGGTTAGGGTTAGGGTTAGGGTTAGGTTAGGGTTAGGGTTAGGGTTAGGGTTAGGGTTAGGGTTAGGGTTAGGGTTAGGGTTAGGTTAGGGTTAGGGTTAGGGTTAGGGTTAGGGTTAGGGTTAGGGTTAGGGTTAGGGTTAGGGTTAGGGTTAGGGTTAGGGTTAGGGTTAGGGTTAGGGTTAGGGTTAGGGTTAGGGTTAGGGTTAGGGTTAGGGTTAGGGTTAGGGTTAGGTTAGGGTTAGGGTTAGGGTTAGGGTTAGGGTTAGGGTTAGGGTTAGGGTTAGGGTTAGGGGTTAGGGTTAGGGTTAGGGTTAGGGTTAGGGTTAGGGTTAGGTTAGGGTTAGGGTTAGGGTTAGGGTTAGGGTTAGGGTTAGGGTTAGGGTTAGGGTTAGGGTTAGGGTTAGGTTAGGGTTAGGGTTAGGGTTAGGGTTAGGGTTAGGGTTAGGGTTAGTGGGTTAGGGTTAGGGTTAGGGTTAGGGTTAGGGTTAGGGTTAGGGTTAGGGTTAGGGTTAGGGTTAGGGTTAGGGTTAGGGTTAGGGTTAGGGTTAGGGTTAGGGTTAGGGTTAGGGTTAGGGTTAGGGTTAGGGTTAGGGTTAGGGTTAGGGTTAGGGTTAGGGTTAGGGTTAGGGTTAGGGTTAGGGTTAGGGTTAGGGTTAGGGTTAGGGTTAGGGTTAGGGGTTAGGGTTAGGGTTAGGGTTAGGGTTAGGGTTAGGGTTAGGGTAGGGTTAGGGTTAGGGTTAGGGGTTAGGGTTAGGGTTAGGGTTAGGGTTAGGGTTAGGGTTAGGGTTAGGGTTAGGGTTAGGGTTAGGGTTAGGGTTAGGGTTAGGGGTTAGGGTTAGGGTTAGGGTTAGGGTAGGTTAGGGTTAGGGTTAGGGTTAGGGTTAGGGTTAGGGTTAGGGTTAGGGGTTAGGGTTAGGGTTAGGGTTAGGGTTAG